>NC_042997.1:15382093-15387093 GCF_006345805.1 Octopus sinensis | reverse complement strand
TTTCTAAGGCGGCGAGCTGGCAGAACCGTTAGCACGCCGGGCGAAATAAGTAGCCGTATTTCGTCTGCCGTTACGTTCTAAGTTCAAATTCGACTTTGCCTTTCATCCTTTCGGGGTCGATTAAATAAGTACCAGTTACGCACTGGGCTCGATATAATCGACTTGATCCGTTTGTCTGTCCTTGTTTGTCCTCTCTGTGTTTAGCCCCTTGTGGGTAGTAAAGAAATAGGTATGTCGCTACGTTCTGAGTTTAAATTATGCCGAGGTCGACTTTGCCTTTCATCCTTTCGGGATCGATAAATTAAGTACCAGTTACGCAATGGGGTCGATGTAATTGACTTAATCTCTTTGTCTGTCCTTGCTTGTCCCCTCTATGTTTAGCTCATTGTGGGCAATAAAAAAATAAGAATGAGAAAAGAAAATAAGAATAGCACGCCGAGCAAAACACTTAGCGGTATTTTGACCGTCTTTATGTTCTGAGTTCAAATCCTGCCGATACCAATATTTATTACTTCTTACCTCTAGCGTTCGTGATGCTTTCCATTGACCATCCTATTTTTATCCATGTACACCAAGAACTACATAGTTTAATGCATTTTTCTATAAGATGATAGGATGTGATTTGCAGGCCATTTGGCTGCTATTTTTCAGCAGGTCGAGCAAGTGCTCAAAGGCTTCATCGTTTAGTTATTTCTATTGCTGACAATTTAAGTAGCGGTGGTTCTTTTTTTCGTTTCCAGTTTTTAAAAATATAGGGTGTGGTTTGAGGGCTATTTAGCTGCTATGATACATGGCAATATGTTGGCTGCTGTCACAAAACTATTTCGATAATGCTGAATCCTTTCATCCAGTACCGTTTCGAAATAGGCACATTGCCAAGAGCTTTTATTATAACTGTTGCTGGTAGATAACTCTGGCCAGTAACACTGGAGCCAAATCTCACTGGCTTAGCAAATTATCTGTCTATCATCCGCCCATTCATTCGTTTATAGATGGAATACGAAAACGAAGAAGATAAAGAAGAAGAAAGAACCGTTGATAGATAAGTCTGCGTGTGAGTCAGTTGATAAGGTAAGGCGGTATGGATGCAGTATAGTCGAATTCTGAAGAAGTTCACTTCGTAATGACGTGATACCGAGTTCGATTCCATTGCCGAGCATCTTGGGCAAGTGTTCGAACCATAGTAGTTGGTAGAGTAAGCATTATGGGTGCGGTATGGACGAGTTGCTAAAAGTTCACGTCGCAATCGCCTGGTCCCGGGTTCGATCCCACGATATGGCGTCTTGGTGCAAGTGAGGGAGAGTGTTTTGGGGATTTTGTTTTTTGGTACAGTAGCCTCGAGTCAACCCAAGCCTGGGAATGAAACTGGGTAGACGGAGAAACTCTGTGTGTGCGTGTGTATGTGTATGTTCTTATGTATGTATCTATACCTGTATGTACGTATTTATATATGCGTATGTATGTATGTATGTATGTATGTATGTCATTATTCATTTTTATTTCAAGATTTCTTGCCAATAGAGAAAGAGCCGGTTTCTAACCTAGATCCAGAGCTCCTTCATTGGAATTTCAATATCAACAACAGGGTAATTTTGTTTGTATGTATGTATGTATGTATGTATGTATGTATGTATGTATGTATGTATGTATGTATGTATGTATGCATGTATGTGTGCAGATTTATATGTTTTGCTTTATGTATGTATTTTCATGCATATAGTTCATTATCTAGACATGCTCATGTATATTTAAATGATAAACCTCTGGAAAGTTTGACAGGGTTTTTTTCAGTTCCAGTAATGGATTGGATCTGTAGTCTTCGAATTAGCTTTCTCCTTTCTGGTTTCCAGAAGCCTAATTTCGCAAGATTAGTATTTACGCAGTGTGTTACATATCCCATTTACCGGTTAGAGAACATTTTTTAAATTTAAAATTAAATAAGGGTAGAAATTGATATTAATCAATTAAAACTAGTGGCTTAGCATATTTTAAAAAATCCGAAGATTAAAAATTTTTTTACATACAAAATTAACCGGTAAATTGACTGTTGTAGTTTATTAACTGCAGAGCAGTTTCTGATCTCAGCGCGCCAAAGTGAAGGCATTTGAAAATTACACCTAAATATAATTTGTAGAACTTTATACATACTGGATTTCGGTTGAGAGTTCTGTATCTAGTTCTGGAAGTTGTGTTTTGTAAACGACAGACTATGCTGATGATCTTGCAGATGTTTGCGTGTCCATATACGTAAATATTAACAAGTGAAACCAATTTGTACATAGGTAATCGTTTTTTATTTCATATACTTTCACGTGTCTCGATTATTTTCACACTTTGGTTTTTTGCTGAGATTTTTCTTTAGAACACATTCATCGTTGTAAATGGCGATTTGACGTCTATGTTTAGTATATATGCTGTCCACTTTTAGTGGTCAGTCCTCTAACTTTTGTATATATATATATATATATATATATATATATATATATATATATATATATATATACGTTTATGAATTTGTGTTGCAAGATTTCTGATGTGAAACCGTGTGTTGAAGCAGAAATTGATGGTCTTCTTTTTCTTTCTTTTTTTTTTTGCCAAATAAACACACGCACTATATATTTGTTCTTCACATCTGTGACCTCTTCAGCGGCCCTTTCTGTCCTGGTGTATCCTCCTGCTCCGCTTAGAACATTCTGTCAGAAAGGGTCGCTGAAGGGGTCACAGATGTGTGGTTAAAGAATTCCAGACAATGGACATAAGACAAAATAAGAACAATAATAAACGAGTGAAGAATGAATATATAGTGCGTGTGGATATGAATATATGAATATATTTATGGATATGAATATATTAATACAAGCACATTTGCATCCCAATGCTTTCTTCATGTGCATATACGAATGTATATATGTGTATGGATATCCACATGTGTGCGTGTGTGTGTGTGTGTGTGTGTGTGTGTGTGTGTGTGTGTGTGTGTGTGTGTGTGTATGTGTGTACTACTGTATGTACGTATGTTTGTATGTACGCATATTCACATACAGATATCTTTATATATAAAAGTGAGGTTGTGTGAGTGTCTGTCTACTCCGATTTAGAAGGCTGCCCGTGGACTTCGACTTTTTGCAGTCAAGGGAGTTTATACCTAATAAATATTTACATACTATGATTTATTGTTTTATCTTCTTCGAGTCCAGTGTAAAACTGATTTATTATACATATATTTTGTGTGTGTGTCTATGTTTATATATATATATATATATATACAAACAAGGAAGATCAAACAGGAAAAAACAACAACGCGAGGACGTGATACAAGTAATGCATTATCAGACGCTCCAGAAAGGAAAGAAAGAGGATTTAACGTTTCGAGCAAAAGTCTTCTTCAGAAATAGAGGAAAGGCCAAAAGAAGAGAAGATGGAGGAAGAAAATCGCCAACGATTCACATGTGGTTACAACAGGGTGCAGCAGAAGTAACGTCCTTTGTGCATTTCATAACTTTTATAGTATATAAATGTTTATTAAGCATTTTTATTGAACACAAATTTATTGCATTACTTAAAGAAACAAATAATAAACTAATGAGAAAAATCGCAGAAGTTTTAGGAAATAAAAAAGAAACTCAATTAGACATTGGAAAACTCAAATACCGCACCCTGTGTGTGTGTGTGTGTGTATAACTAGATAGATAGATAGATAGATAGATAGATAGATAGGTAGGTAGGTAGGTAGGTAGGTAGGTAGGTAGGTAGGTAGGTAGGTAGGTAGGTGGGTAGGTAGATGGACGGACAAACGAACGGGCGGACAGACAGACAGACAGACAGACAGACAGACGGACGGACGGACGGACGGACGGATGGATGGATGGATGGATAGATAGATAGATAGATAGATAGATAGATAGATAGATAGATAGATAGATAGATAGATAGATAGATAGATAGATAGATAGATAGATAGAATTCTTTAGTTTGGATTCAGACAATGAAGAAATCTCTACCAACTGAACATAGTTGCCAAACCTCTCTCGAATTATACACTACCATCTTTAAACAAAGACACAGATAGTGTTTTTCGGGGCAAATATTTAAATAAAAAAAATAAATACTGGATGGTGAAGGCGGCGGGATCGCCTTTGATCATAATTCTGCTTGTTCAGGGCTTACTCGGGGCTAAACAAACGCCAACATTCTGGTTTGGAAAAATGCGTTCAATTGCTAATGTGTCATACATACATTGCAATGAAGAGAGTGGGGCAATACCCAGAAAGTAAAGACCAAAACCGAGTTTGTGGCTGGTTAGGATGGAGAGGAGTTAAACATCAAATAGAAATATTTCCTTTGAGCATCTTTTGTCTAACGCTTTACTCATTCGAAACAATGGGATGAAATCATGGTGCAGAAAAGTGAGCAGAGTTGGGCTGAGGATGTCCGCGGGTGAATTAATGTTTGTACGCATGCATGTCCGCATGCCCATGCGTACGTGTGTACGTGTGTGTATATACGTATATGCCTACGTATCTGTATGTATGTGTATGTATATATGCACGTATGTATAGATATATGTATCCATGTGTGTGTGTGTATATTTATACGTGGATGTATATGGGGAGTATTAATGATTGTACACATGGATGTATATATGTGCATGTATGTATATATGTGCATGTTTGTACGCATGCATGTCCGCATGCGCATGCGTACGCGTGTACGTGTGTATATACGTCTATGCATACGTATCTGTATGTATGTATGTGTATGTATGCACGTATGTATAGATATATGTATCCATGTTTGTGTATATTTATACGTGGATGTATATGGGGGGTATTAATGATTGTACACATGTATGTATATATGTGCATGTATGTATATATGTGCATGTATGTATATATGTGCATGTTTGTACGCATGCATGTCCGCATGCGCATGCGTACGCGTGTACGTGTGTACATACGTATATGCCTACGTATCTGTATGTATGTGTATATATGCACGTA
>NC_042997.1:15247093-15372093 GCF_006345805.1 Octopus sinensis | reverse complement strand
ATCACGGGTATAACCTCTTTCTCTAAACCAAACCAGTGAAAAAGATATTTAGAACAGTTATGGATTTGGTGGACTATCGATTCTGTACAATTTTGCGAGAGAGGAGTTTTACAAAAGCATTTTTCTTGTATGTTATAGTACAACTAACTCAAACCACTCTGTTTCATACAGCAACGTTACTATTCATCTTACCAAACGAGACAAAACGTTTCAAGGCCAAAAAAAAAAAAAAGAAAAATCAGATACCAATTCCTTATACACGAAGCGTCCCAGGGTCTGAATCATAATGGATACAAAGGGGTGATCGTTAAGTCAAAGTTGAATTCAAAAATTCTTTAAAACAAATGTTTAATTCATCGTGTCGGTTCGGGGAAGTATATAGTACAATATCTTATTGTGAAAATGGTTTCCTGATAACAATTGAATTTATTAGAAAAGTACGAAATATTCACGTCAGAAACATTGAAACATTGATTATTAACTTTTGGTTCATAAACAAAGATTGGGGGGGGGGGGTGATTTCACCAAAAACAAAAAAAAATTTTAATTGAAAATTTCATTTTTTGTGTACTTTTAATCATGGTTCTATGTATGTATGTATGTATGTATGTATGTATGTATGTATGTATATATGTATGTATGTATGTATGTATTTATGTATGTATGTAGGTATGTATGTATGTGTGTATGTATGTATGTATATTTGTGTGTGTGTATATATGTATATAGGCAGGCAGGCAAGTAAGTAGGTAGATAGGTAGGTATGCATGTATGTGCGTATGTACATATATGCATGTATGTGTGTGTATGTGCGTGCGTGTGTGTGCGCATGTATGCATGTATGTGTGTGGCGCGTGTGTACAAAGACACTCAATGCTCCCAGGGTGCCGAATATAGCAAGTTCTTTTTATCTTGTTTTTAGTTTTGGGTGTTCTTTTCTGTTGAACTAAAAAAATCTTGGCTTACAGCAAATTATTTATATTGACTCGTTCTGCAAATAATTATATTTGCATATATTTTCTCATTATAATTTCTCTGGGCTACATGTTTGTTTTAAATATATACACGGTCAACTACAAGTAAATTTACTAAAGTACATTTGTCTTGCCTTAAATCACTGATCGCATGATTGTGACGCGGGCCGCATTGGGTGGCACAAATAGAGGAGCTTTGATGGCCATAAATTGTTGCTATGTCATTAATGTATCTTTTGTTTTTTATTTGTTTCAGTCTTTTGACTGTGGCCATGCTGGAGCCTTGAAGGGTTTAGTCGAACAAATCGACGTCAGTTCTTATTTTTTTAGAATCTGATATTTGTTTCATCAATCTCTTTTGCCAGACCGCTAAGTTAGATGGCTGTAAACAAAACAAAACTGGTTGTCTAGCGATTTTTGTTTGCGGGGAGAGCAAACACACACACATATGTATGTGTGTATTTATACACACACACACACACACACACACACACATATATATATATATACTCTTTTACTCTTTTACTCTTTTACTTGTTTCAGTCATTTGACTGCGGCCATGCTGGAGCACCACCTTTTAGTACTTATTCTATCGGTCTCTTTTTGCCGAACCGCTAAGTGACGGGGACATAAACACACCAGCATCGGTTGTCAAGCAATGCTAGGGGGACAAACACAGACACACAAACACACATATACATATATATACATATATACGACAGGCTTCTTTCAGTTTCCGTCTACCAAATCCACTCACAAGGCATTGGTCGGCCCGGGGCTATAGCAGAAGACACTTGCCCAAGATGCCACGCAGTGGGACTGAACCCGCAACCGTGTGGTTGGTTAGCAAGCTACTTACCACATATATATATATGTTATATTTATTTAAAGGGCACATCATATGTTGAGAAAATGCAAACATATTCTTCAGGTGTCTTGGGGAAACTTCGAACGTGAGTTCTCATTCCTAAGGTGTTTTTCGATGTTGTTGTTGTTGTTGTTGTTATTATTCAGGTCACTACCTGGAATCGAACTCGGAATCTTGGGGTTAGTAGCCCGCGCTCTTAACCACTAAGCCATATACCTGTGGGCATATGATGAAGGCTGGAGGGTATATCAGCCGAAACGTTGTGTTAGCAATAAACAAGATGAGGACAAATATCTGTCGAATGTAAATAATGTAAATAACGTACATAATTCCTCATCTCTTAAACATAGAACTGTAATATCTATATATATATGCATCAGATTTTACCAAAAGCTTGATAATACCTGCTCAGAGGCCTACGCAAGGTTTTCAGCGTTTTTGACACAATTAAGGAGACCTTGTGCAATTGAAACCCGAGTGTTTTTTGATCAGCTGAAAGCAGTTTTGGCACAAATTTGGCAGACACGCGTCTTGCACTCAAGTCTTCAGTGATAATAGACTGAACTGAACCGTAGCTAATCCTCTGATAACTCATGGATGGTGATTCGACGATTTCTCCTCACAGCTGCACGTACATCTGCGATGTCTTTCTCAGTTCTGCTGGTTGAGGGTCTCCCAGAACGTTCGTCAATATCGACATTTTTCGGCCATCTTCGAAATGTTTGAACCACTTGTACACGTGTGCAGCTCATACACTCCTCTCCATACACTTTCTGCAACTTTGTATAGGTCTTTGCGCAGGTATCGCCATGACAACGTTCTCTGTCATGGTCAATGCGACAATCACACACTACACACCTTCCTTCGAAGCACTACTAAAAACAGCGGAAGTGAAGTAGAACATTAAAACTTAGTGCGCATGCACAGCAGAATTCAAGGCCAATCTTTGCTAAGCGGCTTCACTTTGCGGGCTTTAGCTTCTAATATTTCATTTTTTGTAAGTCGAATGAAGAAAGGTGACTCTTATAAAGCCTAAGAATTATCAATGACTTACAGGTACGCGGTATTTCGTTATGCAACCGTAATACATTCTTCGCAAACAACCTGCTGATACAAGCGTTACCAGTTAAACTCTAGCAAGTTTATGGGGTCATCAGGAGAGAATGCGCGTCGTTTGGGGGCCTACCATTCGACGGCATCATTGCACCCGCCCCCACCCGGCCAATCATTATCATCATCCTCCAGTGTTTTAAATCCGGGTCTTGTCTCCGTTACGGGGTTGACGGGATCTACCTCAATGCCATAGCAACCAAGGTAGGCAGGTGTAGCCCACCGTAACCTTTGGGCTGGCTGGCTGGCTGGTGCCCATTCTCCTTTGCTACCATGAGGTTTTTTTTTGTTTTTGTTTTTTTTTAGCTGAATTTTCTACAGGGAGCATGCTCTTGTTTACCCCCAGCCACAGTTTCTAGACATGAGTGGTTCCAAGACTAAGGTCTCTACCACGATTTTTAAGAAATGTGGCGGAAAACTAGCTCAGCAAGGCAGGGACGCTACTCCCCGAGATCCCTTTCGGAGCCCCTCACCTCATTGAAATTAGGCCCCGCTTGCTAGATCAGCTGGTGTATTAAACAGTTTTATGAGTCAATACCGTGTTCTACTGTGTTAGAAATTGTAGCCAACACTGATTTCTGTTACGACGTTTCGTATCCGAGACGTCAGTTAATATGTAAAATTGGTATATCCAATAAGGTTACACCGCTGTATTTGGTGGCTGTTTAAGCAATGCGTAATGCGTTCTCTCATTGTTTGCTTACAGCTGACGTCTTGGATATGAAACGTCGTAAAAAAATAATCAATGCTGGCTATAATTTCTATACAACATTCGTAGACATGACCTTAAAAAGCCTAACAAGGGAACATCAATGCGGTCGTTTGAGCCGTTAAAAATAGCAGCCAAACTTCCTTCAAATTACCGTCTTAAAATGAAAGAACAAACACATTAGATAATGCATTATATATATATATATATATATATTTATATATGTATGTATGTATGTATGTATGTATATGTATATAAATATGTGTGTGTGTGTATGTATGTATGTATGTATATATATATATATATATATATATATATATATACAAAATTAGAAAATGGAGAAACATACTTAAATCAATCAAACATCAACCATCAGATGATACCCAATCAATACTTTATTACACCATTACATAACAGCAAAGGCATTATACAAAATATATTGTAAATATAATTAAACAAGGAAATAGAAATATAAAATATAAAATATAATATATAATATATAATTATATCATATCTGACAGCTGTTTCGGCCGTAAGGACAAGTATGCCCCATTTAACCTATAAGCCATATAAGGCAGGTATAAATGAGACATTAACAAGGATGTCCCACGGCCTCTTCAGAGAATTTATTATAAGTGTGAAAAAAATTTTTTACATATAAATATAAAAATATAAAATATAAAAACGTGTGCATAGACACTCATAATACTACACATATATATATACTCATTAATACAATAATACAAGATAAACAAAATATATCAATATACATTAACAAACACAGTTATTCTACATATTGGACTTCTAGTTCCAAAACTAACCTACAGGAAAATATATGCACACTCACATTTAAATTTAAATCAGACATATACATAAAAAATAATAAAAAAAACACACAGTTCAGTTCATAAAATTATAACCCTACAAAAGTCAATAAAAATTACTATTAATATTAATAATAATAATAATAATAATAATATAATAATAATAATAATAATAATAATAATAAATACAACCATGACTGTACCAAGTACATCAGTCGGACATCTACATATCTATAAGTCTAATTCTTCTGTCCGCTTGATATTGATTCGATTGGCTTATAGTTTTAAATTTGAATCACAAAAGAAATTTTACGGTTAGTTAGTCAAGAAACACACATACGCACACGCACATCCACAGATCCATCGCACATACATACATAATTATATGTATACACACACACATACACTCATACACATACATATCCACAAACACAGTCAAACACATAAATAAATAAATAAATAATAAAAGAGGTATAATCGTAACTATGCAGCCATCAAGCCTCTCCAAAACGACAACAATGCCGCTATATTAACTAAGAAGATCCACTCACATATTTCCATAAAATATTTGTTATAAAGATACATATATTTATATCAAGACATAGAATGTAATTTTTCATAAGGTACACAATTCATATGGCACCGTTTTTTCTGTAGTCATAGTATTACATAACATAACGTTTACTGAATTCACCGTAATTTGTTATAATCAAATGTATGCTAAGTTATAAAGTATAGATTAAACATTTTTGTTTGACTATCAATAGACATAGAAACATACATATACTAAATTGACATCGGTTTATAGCAATTAAATTATAAGAGATTAATTGTAAGAAGTCAAAATACGGAAATATTCTGGGATATATAAACAAACAAGACAAGACATTTATAGCATAAATATATATCATTTCTACGTAATAAATCCAATGCCATTATAATATTAATATTTATCCATCAAAGAACCTATCCTACGAACTAATAGAATTACACTCAAATATACATGCCCATAATAATACTCATGTATAACAACAGACATACACATACGCACCGTATATTTTCATATATGACTTGCGAGTAAACATTCATAGTACTTATATATAAATATACTTTTAAGCATCAGTGGACACATAGATACAAATGTAATAATTAACAGGATTTTGCATTAAATAATATCAGTGGAGGACTTACCAATACAATGGTATATAAGTAAATAACAAAAATTAAATTAATTATAAGTTAATAAATTGTAATTACTTAAGATTAAAATGTGATAAAATAAATAAGAAGAAATAATTAAAATTACATACAGAGTATAAGTACAAACTAGTATACATGTATCCATATATTATTAAAATAAATAATTGATATGTATGTATATATCTACATTTAAATAAGTAAATAAATAAATAAATAAATAAATAAATGACTAAATAAATAGATAGATATGGTGGTGCCCCAGCATGGCCACAGCTCATGAGCTGAAACTAGAATCAATCAATCAATCGAATCAATCAGATACCATAGAAAACAAATTCAGATATATATATATATATATATATATATTATATATATATATATATATATACACAAAAGATGGGACGTTCTTGGTTGGAATACCTCTGGTCATAGATCAGCTAGATCAAAGCTAAGCTGGAGCTAAATGACATCAGCAATGAAACCAATGAGTATTTGACTAATGTTTATTACTAGGAATATCGAATAAGAAAATCAAAAGACTTATTTTGAAGAACTGACAACTAATTGGGGGGGGGGGTTGACTGACCACAAGTGACTACTACAATAGCAAGAATCTTTTCCTTAATCGGCACAAGGACACGTAAAGATACAGAAAAAAAATGTTAAAAAGCGTTGAAATGACGATGTCCCTACGAAAACGTAGGGAGTAGAACATATAAGTTATACGAAGGAATGGCATAAAAAACGTTAAACAATATACAAACGGAGGAATTAAAATTTTATAAAGCGTAGATATTTACACAGAACAAATAAGAAAGTACAATAAACCACGCCATAATTAAAACAAGGTGTAATTAAAAGGAAATAAGTAGGAAAATGTCTTTGGTTCTTGTCCTCACACAGTGAAGAAAACTACTGGTTAGATCGAGTTAGAGCACCCCACATCCCTACCCGCTTGGCATTACTCGTACTTTCGTCTCGTCCACCCAAATACACCTATTAACAGCGGTTACGTCATTTTTTAAGTCACTGACGGAATATCCATGGCGCCATGGATGCATGGTTTTATCTGTTAGTTATCGCTTTGATCTTCAAAGGCTCCGTCTTCATCATTATTCTGAGGAGGGGCATCATTGTTGTTCTGATGTGGTTGTTCCCCATCGTTGCGTTCTTTTGATATTTTTGCATTTTTTTTCTTTTTACTTTTATTTTTTTCCTTGATAATTTGGACACTTTCCTTCTGCAACTATTATATCTTCCTCGTCACACAACAATGAAGCGATGCTATTGCATGTTACTGTCAGGGAACGGGATGTCTGCCCACTTGTTTCTGGAACTGGGTACAAATTAATCAACTTTGCCATTCCTGCATTTCTGACTAATGATACTCAGGAAGCTGTGATTTGCTGTTTTTGTTGCTGCCTCAGTTGCATTCCACTGCGCTCATACACGTCTCTGAAATCGAATACCCACGTCCACTGTTGTCCACTGAAATCCGAATTGCAATTTTGTTTATATGTTGTACCTCTACTGTCCGCACACACCGAACAGCTTTGGCTTCTGTGCTCAAAAGCATAAACTTTTAGCTGGGACAACGTAATCTTTGTACGTCTCATTGAAACATCACATGCAATTTCTTTGGCTAGCTCTCTCCTTCTCTCTCTGTTTTTTGTTCCGATGCTGAACCAGCAAATTACAAACTAACCCTGGCTACCCGGCCCCAACCATAAACGACGAGTAGTCTGAAGAGATCCTCTTCACGGTCGTTCACGTTCAGGACCACTGACATACCATTCATTTTTCAATAAGCAGTGCAAGTGTAGTACCGCACGAAAAACTCCATGCCGAGATTCTACGCCAGCAACTGTGAAAAACTGCGAGAATATGAGTACTTCATTATCTACGTCTATAGGCGCAGGAGTGGCTGTGTGGTAAGTAGCTTGCTAACCAACCACATGGTCCTGGGTTCGGTCCCACTGCGTGGCATCTTGGGCAAGTGTCTTCTGCTATAGCCCCGGGCCGACCAATGCCTTGTGAGTGGATTTGGTAGACGGAAACTGAAAGAAGCCTGTCGTATATATGTATATATATGTATGCGTGTGTATGTCTCCCTAGCATTGCTTGACAACCGATGCTTGTGTGTTTATGTCCCCGTCATCTAGCGGTTCGGCAAAATAGACCGATAGAATAAGTACTGGGCTTACAAAGAATAAGTCCCGGGATCGATTTACTCGACTAAAGGCGGTGCTCCAGCATGGCCGCAGTCAAATGACTGAAACAAGTAAAAGAGTAAAAGAGTAAAGAGAGTCTAACACCAGGAGAAATTTAATTGCGCTTTGGTCAACAACAGCAATACTTAAAGCAGTGAGCTAACAGAACAGTTAGCATGCTGGGGAATGCTTAGCGGCATTTCGTCCGCCTCTAGGTTCTGAGTTCAAATTCCGTCAAGGTCCTTTCGGAGTCAATGAAATAAATACCAGTTGAGCATTGAGGTTATGTAATCGACTTAGCCCCCTTCCCGGAATTTCTGGCCTTGTGCCAAAATTTGAAGCCAATACTTACGAAATGAAACATTTTACTTTTTGAACCTTTCACTACAGTCACTCAACTCTTTCTGGGCCAACCGAATTAGGTGTACACCTTGTAGCCACTTAAAATTGAATCTGGGCGAGGTAGGTGGTGCAACTTTTTGACCACCTGGCTGTGGTTTTTGATTGCCTACAATGTTGTGGCTGTGGTAGGCGGGCTTTTCCCTCAGGTGGTTGTTAATATCATGAGAAACGTGAGTTTTTCCAATCACCATTACCACAGCAAGCAGTTGGATTCCATTCGACGGATTTGTCGAATATATTCTTCAGGATTTCTTGAGATCTACATCTAAACTTTGATGTCAACCCGTGACCAATTTTCCTGGTACTTACCCACGTCCAGCCCCTTTCTCGATTCTTCCAGTACTACTCCTGCCGACAGTCACAAAACATTTACCCGGGTGGAGTATCCCACGTCGTCACCATCGCACAGCCCTTTTAGAAATGAGGGTGAGATTACTCTCCAACATAAGACAATGAAATACTTCCTCGCAAGTGTCTCCGAGTGGCATCTCAACTTCACCTTTCCATGTCGATTGATGTGAATGAGTTTGCTCCGAAATATCACTCAAGCACCTCTTTGTCAGGGCCTACACAGAATTCTAAGAGTCATTATCTCTTCTTTGCGTTTCACCTGTATATAATCAGCTGCATGTTGGCATAGTCTACGATTTCAGTCAGTTGTTATCATGGTTCTTCAGCTATTTCGTGAGATAAGTTTTTTAGCCCCCTTCAATTCCTCTTCGCGTCGCAGGAGACCGGCTACAAGAGGTTTCCGGTACAGGTAAAAGAGCCAGCTTTTACGATGTTGTAGTACCTGTTCTTCATATTGCTGGTACACTCGGTCATTATGAGGAGTCTGCGTCCGTCTGATATCGCATTCATTGATAGAAGTCAAGGCAGCCTTTGAAGAAGATAACAGCGACAATGACTACCCGTTGCTTCTCTCCGAAACAGTAGTTAGCAAGTGGAATTGGTAATGGGCTAACTCTTTCTTTTCGTTCCTTTATTTTCCTACATCAAACAAGCATAATTGGAGGCGGGATGGAGAACGATGGTCAAATTTTCCCCGATTGCTCTGAACCACTTTCCTTCTTTTTTTTTCTCTTCCGGGCAGGCAAACCAGGAGGCAAACACTGTCGTAATAGTGATCACATCAAGAAATCTAAATAACTGATTCAAGCGATCGAAGTCGCCAAAAGTAAACAAATTATGAAAACCCAACAGAAAACAAGCGTAGGTTTCATGCTGTATTGTGAATAATTATAGATTTTATTTCCAGAGCAGCGACCTTTCATAATTAACATTTATTGTTAATCTTAAATGTTCGAGTTTATTTACAAAGAACATACACCATATTGATGTTTTATTTTATGTTGGTAGATGTACCTATATGTGTTATCAAGCGTCAGCTGAGCCTGGATCAAACTTATGATCAAAGATATTTCGTCCATGGTCATCCAACATATATCTCGAATTACAATAATGTCCTATTTTGTAAGCCACTATTTTCAGTGTGCATATAATATATAAAATTTAATATTCGCCAGTTAGCCTACACACTTGTCAACCAGCAGCAAAAAAAAAAAAAAGACATCATCATTGTTTTAACATTCACGTTTCCTTGCTTGCATAAAACAGAAGGGATTTATGGAGGGATATTTTCTACGGCCTCCCTATTGCCAATTTTCACCTGTTTTCGAGAAAGGAAATATTTCCCTATGGGCCAGACATGTCTTTGTATAATATTGACAGTGAATGACATTGCTTTTATGATAGTGATACTAATATTCAACTATCACACAGTATCAAGGTGCCACCCAGTGGGACTGAACCCGGAACCATTTGGTTGGGAAGTAAATTTCTATTCCAAATAGCTTTAACTGTGCCTGTATCAAAAACTAGCAACAATGCTTGTAATTTCACGTGTCAGGGAACTTGCATAAAATAAAACTATGTCTAACATAGAATTGGTATCGGGAAGAAATACAAATAAATAACTCTTCGAATATTTTCAACTATTAGGGCCACTATTAGAAAATGCTCATTTTAAGTTCAATTTGCAGCCATATGATTCTTGGTTCATTCCCAGAGTGCACCGTCTTTGGCTGAATAATAACTTCCGAGCTAAATTTAGTAGAAGAATACTTTGCAGAATCCAGTTGTGTGTACATGAGTAATATGTGTGTATGAGCGAATTATAACGCACACATACACACATACAAGAATATATATTGAACTAGCAGTATCGCCCGGCGTTGCTCGGGTTTGTAAGGGAAATAACTATATAAGCATTTTTAGAGATGTAAAGTATAATAGCCATCTCAATATGGCTAACCACAAAGGGGGGTGTTACTGTAGCTTTTTACGTTCTGAGATTTAATAATACATTTTTAGAGAGTTACTTCCCTTATATAATAGCAAAAAATGCATCAAAAATGGGAAAAAAGTATGGTAATTTTTTTTTTTAATCGTAGACTCATCGTAGACGTGCGCTAGTACCCAGAAGGGCTCGATATGAATCACGACTATAAGATACCCACTTTTGGTTAAACTGCACCGCAAAATGTGGGAGTAGTTAGGAATTTAAATCGGAGGAGACAGACACACAACTTTACATTTATATATAAAGATATCTTTCACCAATATATGAGTGAAGGATACATAAGTCGGCAAAAGAACTGGTGCTATTCAGATGTGAGAGCTGTAGATGCTCTCGCTGTAGTAAGTCAGGAATTTGGTCAGTTAGAGACTTGTGGCCAACGACGCATTATTCACATGCTGGGGTATAAAAAAAATATTAAAAAATAAATAAAATTTTAATAAGCGTAGGAATGGATGTGTGGTTAAGAAACTCGCTTTGCAACCACGAGGTTTTGGTTTCAATCCCACTGTATGCCACCTTATAGCCTTGGGTCGACTAATGCATTGCGAGAACATTTGAGAGACGGAAACTGTGTAGCCCATCACGTGCGTGTGTGTGTGTGTATATGTGTGTATGTGTGTGTGTGTGTGTGTGTGTGTATGTATGTATGCATGCATGCATGTATGTAGTTCTTTTACTAGTTTCAGTGTTTTGGGTCTCCTTTCGGTAGTTTTTGGCGAAAAGGCGAGTTGTTCTCCTTTGTGCCTCCTGTCGTGATGTGGACGCATCTGGTATTTCAGATAGAAATTTGTTCAGGTACTTTTTCAACGTTAATACATCTATACCTTGCAGATCTCTTAGGTTCCTTGGCAAGATATTAAACAGCTGTGGTCCCCTAAAACCCAAGCCGTTGCAATACTATGTATATATGTATGTGTGTGTTCAACATTGCCTCTGTGTTTGTCCAACGAAAACACATCACTTGACAACCGGTTTTGGTTCGTTTACCTCCTCGTAACTAAACGGTTCAGCAAAAGGAGATCAACGCACTAAGTAACTGATTTTAAAAAGAATAAGTATTGGGTTCGATTTGTTTGACTAAACCATTCAAGGCGGTGCTCCAGCAAGGACGCAGTCCAGTAGCTGAATTCAGTAAAAACGATAAAAGTCACAAATAGGCGCAGGAGTGGCTGTGTGGTAAGTAGCTTGCTAACCAACCACATGGTTCCGGGTTCAGTCCCACTGCGTGGCATCTTGGGCAAGTGTCTTCTGCTTTAGCCCCGGGCCGACCAATGCCTTGTGAGTGGATTTGGTAGACGGAAACTGAAAGAAGCCTGCCGTATATATGTATATATATGTATATGTGTGTGTTTGTGTGTTTGTCCCCCTAGCATTGCTTGACAACCAATGCTGGTGTGTTTGCGTCCCCGTCACTTAGCGGTTCGGCAAAAGAGACCGATAGAATAAGTACTGGGCTTACAAAGAATAAGTCCCGGGGTCGATTTGCTCGACTGAAGGCGGTGCTCCAGCATGGCCACAGTCAAATGACTGAAACAAGTAAAAGAGTAAAAGAGATATATACAATCAAGAATATCCGAAATTATGGGGGGGGGGATTGCTGGTTTTTTTTTTGGTTTTTCTTTTTGTATAACTGTATAATACAGGAAAATATTTTGTAGGCAAATCGGGGCACTCCGTCGGTTACGACGACGAGGGTTCCAGTTCATCTGATCAACGGAACAGCCTTCTCATGAAATTAACGTGCAAGTGGCTGAGTACTCCATAGACATGTGTACCCTTAATGTAGTTCTCAGGGAGATTCAGCGTGACACAGATTGTAACAAGGCTGGCCCTTTGAAATACAGGTACAAAAGAAACATGAAAGAGAAAGTTGTGGTGAAAGTGTACAGCAGGGTTCAAACCCCACCTCCCGCCTCTTGTTGGAGCCTCGTGGAGCTTTAGGTGTTTTCGCTCAATAAACACTCACAACGCCCGGTCTGGGAACCAAAACCGCAATCCTACGACCGCGAGTCCTCTGCCCTAATCACTGGACCATTACGCATCCACTGTAGGAAAATAGTATAAATATGAAAGGAAGAATTAACACCGGCGACATTTTGCGTCGTGTCGATGGACAGAAGTGCTGCAGGGGACGTAACTCTTTGAATACATTTCAAAACAAATAATTTCAAGGGAAATAACTCTAAACAAAAAGTTCAACCATAGAAAGCCAACTTGACATTTGGACATTAGGGTACATAACTCTTTGTTGTATCACTTCAAATGGTAACTATTAATTCTTTTTTAGGAAAGGGAACATTTCAATACTTTGCCTATTGAAAGCATTTTCATATTTGTCCAAAACCGCTGTGCTTGTTTTCAGACTTCTATTTAAAGCTTTGTCAAGTGTTCTGAGTAATATAAAGTTCTCCTTTCATAAATCAACAGGGTGGGGGGGGGGGGGTGAACCCTGCTGTACACTTTCACCACAACTTTCTCTTTCATGTTTCTTTTGTACCTGTATTTCAAAGGGCCAGCCTTGTTACAATCTGTGTCACACTGAATCTCCCTGAGAACTACATTAAGGGTACACATGTCTGTGGAGTACTCAGCCACTTGCGCGTTAATTTCATGAGAAAGCTGTTCCGTTGATCAGATGAACTGGAACCCTCGTCGTCGTAACCGACGGAGTGCCCCGATTTGCCTACAAAATATTTTCCTGTATTCAGTTATACAAAAAGAAAAACAAAAAAAAAGAAACGAGCAATCCCCCCCCCCATAATTTCGGATATTCTTGATTGTATATATACAATCTGGTGACTGACAGAAACTGGAAATGTGTATCATATACAATGCACGGTTGCCAAGGAAACAATCATGTATCACATGAGACACACACACAGGACAGGAAAAGAGTTAAATTGTCAGAAATTTCAATTTATATAAAACAGGTAACGAAAAAAAAAAACATCTGAGTGCCACCATGTAACATTAACACAAAAAGATATAATTACAATCTTATATAAAATATTATTTTTTGTCATTCATCATTGGTTTTTATTTAGAAAGTAAATGCTTGTTTATATTATTTTTGATTGGTTTTTGTGCATTATTATTTTCCTTAAAATGTATTTTAAAATATGGATGTTTTAATGCATCTTCTGCTTTTATCCGAGTGACTGGGTTCAAGTCCAACATTTTGCTCAACAAATCGAATGCATCGTTGCCTACCAAATCAATGAAATTTTCTGAAGGTTTATCATGGCATAAGTTGGTGCTGTTGCTACTTTTCTTGTCTTTCAAGTCAGATGAACGTAATTTGGTGCAAAGGTCTTTGAAATTTATAGATGGTGTATATGGTAAACAGAGCAACTCTTTACCTGAATGACAAAAAAAAAAAAAAATTTATTAGACATCTTCCATAGTTATTGCTAGTTGAACCATCATAGTTATTCATGGTTATTGCTAGTTGAACCATCATCATCATTTTACGTCCGTTTTCCATGCTGGCATGGGTTGGACGGCTTGAGAGAAAAGTGTTAAGCTGGGAACCTGCACCAGGTTTCAATCTGATTTGGCATGCTTTCTTCAGCTGGATGCCCTTCCTCATGCCAACCACTCGAAGAACATAGTGGGTGCTTTTTACATGCCACCAGCATGGCCAATTATGAAACACCGGTATCAGCCATGACTGCAATCTCACTTGGCTTGACAAGTTTTCTGAAGCATGGTGTATTACCAAAGGCCTTGGTCACTAGTCACTGCCTCCGTGATGCCAAAAGTTCAAATGGTGCTTTTTATGTGCTGCCAGCACAAGTGCCAGTTACACAACACGATGGTCACATTTTCTTCAATTGCTCTGAACCACTTTCCATTTTTTTTTTGTCTGAGCAGGCAAACACTGTTGTAATAATAATCACATTAAGAAATCTAAATAACTGATTTGAATGATTGAAGTCAGCATAGCTATAATTTCACTAGGATTGATGATACATCTAAAGCACGACATATCGCCCAATGTTCAAAGGGTGCTTTTTATATGCCACCAGTACACATGCCAGTTACATAACACTGATATCAGCCATACGCAAGGTGGCAAGCTGGTAGAACCTTTAGTAAACTGGGCAAAGTGCTTAGTGACATTTCATCCATCTTAACGTTCTGAGTTCAACTTCCACAGAGGTTGACTTTGCCTTTCATCCTTTCAGGGTCAATAAAATAAGTACCAGTTAAGCACTGGGGTTAATGTAATCGACTTAACCCTACCCAGAAATTGCTGGCTTTGTTCCAAAATTTGAAACCAATATTATTGTTAACAAGGCAGTGAAAATTCGAAACCTTTATTAATAAGGTGGAAAGCTAGCAGAACCATTAGCATGCTACTTTGTCTGTCTTTATGATCTGAGCTCAAATTCTGTCAAGATTGACTTTACAGTTCTATATTTAAGAGATGAGGAATTATGTACATTATTTACATTCGACAGATGTTTGTCCTCAACAAACAAAAAACAAGATGAGGACAAATATTCGTCAAATGTAAATAACGTAAATAAGATTGACCTTGCCTCCTTTTATCCTTTTGGGATCAAGTACTGGGATCATGGAAATTGACTTGCCCCTCCCCAGTACTAAAACTAGAAACCATTATTATTATTATTACTACTTTGCATTCCATATTTAATTAGAGAACCAAGAAAGTAAAATTTCCTGGTTGACTCCTCTACCCTTTTTGACAAAAATTAGTTATTTTGAAGAGGAGTGTTCTCCATCATTAAAATTATAATTTCTAATTACCTGGCATACTGCATCAAATATGTAAATACCCACTTTACTCTTAAGTTTATACACAGCAGGTGTCTCTGGGTATTATTCTTTAGCCATAATAATAATGCACCTTTCATACAGCCAATATAACAGCTCTACCAGTAAGGTTTGAACATGTGCCTATTTGATTAGTAGCCCAGCTCCTTGTTCATAAAGGTATTGAATTTCTTGACATTAATTGATTACGTGTAATTAACTTGGTTCTTTATTATTTCTATTTTTTATATTTTTGGTAAAGCCCAAGGATTCATAAGGCCAGTTACTTGGTTTCCATTGTGTCTGAGTGACCAAGATCACCAACAATCCCCTTGAACAGGGCACCAGGCTGCTGCATGGGTCAAGTTGATTACATCAACCCCAATACTTCGTTAGTACTTTATTTTATCAACTGATCTCAGTAGTTCCTGAACTCAGAGTCAGGAGAAATGCTGCTAAGCATTTTTCCCAACATGCTAACAATTCTGCCTGCTCACCATCTTAATTAACGTGATTCGTCATCATCATCATTTAACCACCTTAATTAACATGATTTGTCATCGTCATCATCATTTAACGTTCACTCTTCATGCTGGCATAGCTGAGATGGTTTAACTGAAGGCGGTGAGCTGGCAGAAACGTTAGCACGCCGGGCGAAATGCGTAGCCGTATTTCGTCTGCCGCTACGTTCTGAGTTCAAATTCTGCCGAGGTTGACTTTGCCTTTCATCCTAGCGGGGTCGATAAATCAAGTACCGGTTACGCACTGGGGTCGATGTAATTGACTTAATCCGTTTGTCTGTCCTTGTTTGTCCCCTCTGTGTTTAGCCCCTTGTGGGTAGTAAAGAAATAGGTTTAACTGGAACTGTTAGGTGAGAGAGTTGCACCAAATTCCAGTCAGATTTGGCATGGTTTCTACAGCTGAATGCCCTTCCTAATGCCAACCACTCCAAGAGTGTAATGGGTGTTTTTTGCATGCCACTGGCACAGGTGCCAGTTGCATGACACCAGTATCAACCTCAACTACAATTTCACTTGGCTTGAGTCTTCTCAAGCACAGCATATTTCTAAAGGTCTCAGTCACTTGTCATTGCCTCAATGAGACCCAACAATCAAAGACCATGCTTCACCACCTCGTCCCATGTCTTCCTTTTTCCAAAGGTTCCCTCCACAGTAAGACATCGGCACTTCTTTATAATTTTTTTTTTAAATGACAAAAGTTTCTTACCAATTTTCTTAGCAGTTTTTTTCACTGTATCACTTCCCATCAATGTAATAATCTGAGCTAAAGCAGTGAGATCATCATTAGCTTTAAAGAATGGATAGCGGCCACTTAACAATGAAAGGAAGATGACTCCTGCAGACCAAATGTCCACACCTGATAATTGTAAAAAAATATATATCAATCACAAATCATAGTTATCATTGAAATAGTAATAATAATATTTAAATTATTAAGATTAGATGGCTAAGTGTCATTTGAGGAGATTGGCCAACAACGCACTCTATCCACTGGGTCCTGCCAAAGATATTTAACTTTTACTACAGTGTGTCATGGAGAGATAAAGTTCAAATCTTCAAACCAATGAAAGATATCAATAAATGTAACTAGGACTACTGTTGAAAGTCTAATATCATACTCAGGGTGTAGTTTTGGTGGGGTTTCTTTTATCTTTTGCGTTTTTTTTTTAACCCTTCATAGCATTGCTTATTTATTCACATTGTTTTGAATTGATCCTGCATAATCTTGTAGCTTTGAGATTTCAATTATGGGACTGTTTACTTCTATTATGACATTATAGGGTAGATGCAAGAGACCGGATTTAGGCCAGTTTGAACATAAAACAAATAGAACATTTTGGCCAGATGTGGCAGGTTTAAATGCTAATGGGTCAATGGCAGCAAGCTGGCAGGATCATTAGCACTTCGGGCAAAATTGCTTAGCAGCATTCTTTCTGGCTTTTCATGTTCTGAGCTCAAATCCCACGAAGGGCAACTCTGCCTTTCATCCTTTCAGGGTTGATAAAAGAAAGAACCAGTTGAGCACTGGGGTACAAGTAAATGACTACCCACTCCCCCAAAATTGCTGGTTTTATACCAAAATTGTTGTTGATGATGATGATCAGGAGGAAGGAACTGTATCTATGACTTTCACAAGTGCTTTAAAACTAGTGAGATTGATACTGTTAATGTCTCTATAACATCTTGGACAGTTTTTTTTCCAATCAAAAATCTGGAAATGTTCAAACGTAAACAATAACAACATTAAACACGTCATTAAACTTATCTTAGTCTAGACGGGCCTAACAAAACTACAGGTTTTACTTCTCATACCAATTAATAAGTGACAGTAACAACTCCACTCCCATCAAAAGACCCAATAAATTAAGCAAAAACTTTAAAATTTGAGCTGATAAAATATAAGAAGTAAAAATCTTGAAACTTACTTGTAGTTTGGAAAGGATATTTCATCAAGACTTCTGGAGAACGAAAACCAGGAGTGCCAGCCCGAGGTGCAATCTGATTTCCTCTGTAAAATAATACATTTCAAATAAGAATTTATATTACAAAGGTATATGCATGTATAAGGCGGCGAGCTGGCAGAAACGTTAGCACGCCGGGCGAAATGCTTAACGGTATTTCGTCTGCGTTACGTTGTGAGTTCAAATTCCGCCGAGGTCGACTTTGCCTTTCATCCTTTCGGGGTCGATAAATTAAGTACCAGTTACGCACTGGGGTCGATGTAATCGACTTAATACCTATGTCTGTCCTTGTTTGTCCCCTCTGTGTTTAGCCCCTTGTGGGTAATAAAGAAATAGGTATATGCATGTATGTATGTTTTCTTTTGTGTGTGTGATGTTGACAATCTATGTCTGCACTTATCACAACATAAGCACAAAGGTGATGTGATGTTTACATTCTCTGTTGATACTACATCCAATCACTCAGCACTTTCAAACCCATAAGAGAAATAAAAGAACTCCTTACTCAAGAAACAAGAGTTGATAGCAGGAAGAGTACTGAAGTTGTAAAATGCCGTCTTGAAATAAGGTTCTGTCCATCCCATGCAAACATGGAAAAATGTAAGTAAAATGACCAAACAAAAGAAGGCTTTTTTTCCTTTTCTATTTACCTCTCTGAACAAATATGACAGATCGTGGGTTTTCCAAAACATCGACAAGTATGAGCAGCTGAGATGCCACTGCGTTGATTTGATGGTGCGACATTGTGATTGACTTTAACTGCAGCCTGTTTTATAAGCAATCGCTGTCGAGGAGACTGAGTAGAAAATACACTGGAATTCTTGGCAGTCCTTTGACCACATTTATCACTTGTTGGAATACTTTTCAAATCAGGCTGTAAAATAAGGTAAAAAAAAAGTTGCACATAAAATGATTTTACATATTGTCACAAAGCCACAAATTTATGCCGGTGGCATGTAAAAAACACCATCCGAGCGTGGCCGTTCGCCAGCCTCGTCTGGCACCTGTGTCGGTGGCACAAAAAAACACCATCCGAGCGTGGCCGTTCGCCAGCCTCGTCTGGCACCTGTGTCGGTGGCACAAAAAAACACCATCCGAGCGTGGCCGTTCGCCAGCCTCGTCTGGCACCTGTGTTGGTGGCACAAAAAAACACCATCCGAGCGTGGCCGTTCGCCAGCCTCGTCTGGCACCTGTGTCGGTGGCACAAAAACACACCATCCTAGCGTGGCCGTTCGCCAGCCTCGTCCGGCATCTGTGTCGGTGGCACATAAAAAGCACCCACTACACTCACGGAGTGGTTGGCGTCAGGAAGGGCATCCAGCTGTAGAAACTCTGCCAGATCTGACTGGCCTGGTGCAGCCTTCAGGCTTCCCAGACCCCAGTTGAACCGTCCAACACATGCTAGCATGGAAAGCGGATGTTAAACGATGATGATGATGATGACTGAATCTATCATAATACTGAAACATTCACAATCCAAACTCGAATCATGAATGGAGTTAAGTATTTACTTTGATACTCTACTGTTTCTGCCGATCCTATTATGAATAAGGTAAAAAGTTTCATAGCAGAAATGACAGAAAGTCAGTCTTTAAGGCGGCAAGCTGGCAGAAACATTAGCACACCGGGCGAAATGCTTAGCAGTATTTCGTCTGTCATTATGTTCTGAGTTCAAATTCCGCCGAGGCCGACTTTGCCTTTCATCCTTTCAGGGTCGATAAATTAAGTAGCAGTTACGCACTAGGGTCAATGCAATCGACTTAAACCCTTTGTCTGTCCTTGTTTGTACCCTCTATGTTTAGTCCCTTGTGGGCAATAAAGAAATAAGTCAGTCAGTCTAAATATCCTGCAGTATTTAGTTTTGTCTCAAAGTTTTCAGCTTAAATTTTTCTGGGGTCAGTAAAATAAAGTCAAATCTGAAGCTTTATGTGGCTGTTAAAAATCATTAGTTAAAAGCCTCATGCTAGACAAAATGCATCACATGACTTCGTTTCCACTTTTTTAAAACATACCACTGAGATATATTGTTGTTTGAAGACATACGAACTTCATTTAATTAGAGATCTCTGAACATAAAATTAAGAAGTTAACACAGGATTTAGCAGGTATTCTACAAACAAATTATTTCCCACAACATAAAATAATTTTTAGAGCTGCAGAAAATAAAAATAACAGAGTGTTTGGAGTATCAGATAGAATGCCCTGTAGTATTTGTTCCAAATTTCTATGTTCTGAGGTCAAATCCTCCAAGATCAATTTTTACCATTCCTCTTTATTGAGGTGGAGGATTCGATCAGAAAAAGTACCAATCTAGGGTAACAGATTGGAACTTTATAAGTTCAATTCTCATCATGACTTACATGAGGAACTGACATAGACTGTCGACTGATTTAACATGACCACCTGACACCTTCAATGTTACTAATGGAGTCCAGTGAAGACATATGGCTTCATGGTTAGGGTATTCAGCTTACAATTATAAGGTCATGAGTTTGATATTTGGCAGCATGTTGTGTCCTTGAGCAAGACACTTTATTTCGCATTGCTCCAGGTCACTCAGCTGGGTCGGCCTTGTCATGCTCTGCCTCACACTGAATCTCCCTGAGAACTATATATTTCTTTATTGCCCATAAGGGGCTAAACATAGAGGGGACAAACAAGGACAGACAAAGGGATTAAGTTGATTACATCGACACCAGTGCGTAACTGGTACTTTATTTATTGACCTCAAAAAGATGAAAGGCAAAGTCGACCTCGGCAGAATTTGAACTCAGAACGTAACGGCAGACGAAATACCGCTAAGCATTTCGCCTGGCATGCAAACAGTTTTGCCAACTCGCCCTGAGAACTATATTAAGGGTACATGTATCTGTGGAGTGCATTAATTTCATGAACAGGCTGTTCCGTTGATTGGATCAGCTAGAACCCTCATTGTCATAACCAACAGAGTGCCAGTGAGAATGGAGTGCACGTAATTGCAAGCATTTTGGCCAATCTACAGTCTGATGATACCTTCTTCTCTCTCTCTCTGACCAATCCTGGAGGCCCTGTAAAGTGTCATAGACACTGCCTTCCCACCTAACTGTAAGAGTAAAAGAAATTATCTCTACCAAAACAATAAATGGAAAATAGAAAATAAAAAGGAAATTTACCTTTGATGTACTTTTCAAATTTCGTCTGACTGGAAAGTAGTGATGGGAAGGTATATCAGATTTAAGTTTATTTTCCTTCAAAGGTGAAGGTGCTTTGTGAGCAAGACCAAAATCCACTAATGAGAACCTAAAACATAAGAGATAACATCTTCAACAACAGAAGTACAGGCAAAGTATGAAATACAGTCAATTTTATGCTCATTTTTCGATGCTTGTTACCAACAGAAGTAATAAACTCCTTAGACTTTTCCCATTATGTTCTTGTTCAGACTATGCTTTCAGACCATTTTCTGCTACTGTTAATCAGGTCACCCAGGTAACAGAAACTAATGACTACTTCAAGGGGATCCCCTGAGTATTTGTAAGAGCCTGGGCCGATGCCAGCACCACCCCGACTGGCTTCTGTGCCGGTGGCACATAAAAAGCACCATCCGAACGAGGCCGTTGCCAGCGCCGCCTTGGCTGGCTTCCGTACCGGTGGCACGTTAAAAGCTCCAACCAATCGTGGCCGATGCCGGACCCCCCCCCCTGGCACCTGTGTAGGTGGCACGTAAAAAGCACCCACTACACTCACGGAGTGGTTGGCGTTAGGAAGGGCATCCAGCTGTAGAAACTCTGCCAGATCAGACTGGAGCCTGGTGCAGCCCCTGGCTTCCCAGACCCCGGTCGAACCGTCCAACCCGTGCTAGCGCGGAAAACGGACGTTAAACGATGATGATGATGATGAGTACTTGCCACAAAAGAACAACCAATACACTCATATAAAACGGTTCATATTAATAACATCCAGCTAGAAAAATGCTTAAGCAGTCAATGGAACTTGGTACAGCCCATTAGATAACAGCTCCTGTTGAACTATCCAACTTGTGCCAGTTTGATCAATTTGTTCATCTGTTAGTTATAATTGTAGTGAGTGGAGGCGCAATGGCCCAGTGGTTAGGGCAGCGGACTCACGGTTTCGATTCCCAGACCGGGCGTTGTGAGTGTTTATTGAGCGAAAACACCTAAAAGCTCCACGAGGCTCCGGCAGAGGATGGTGGTGATCCCTGCTGAACTCTTTCACCACAACTTTCTCTCACTCTTACTTCCTGTTTCTGTTGTACCTGTAATTTCAAAGGGCCGGCCTTATCACTCTCTGTGTCACGCTGAATATCCCCGAGAACTACGTTAAGGGTGCACGTGTCTGTGGAGTGCTCAGCCACTTACACGTTAATTTCATGAGCAGGCTGTTGCGTTGATTCGGATCAACCGGAACCCTCATCGTCGTAACCGATGGAGTGCTTCCACCACAATTGTAGTGAATATAGAGATCACTGTTGCTGTCATGTTTACAACAACCTATCTCAATTTCATTATTTTGTCACGTATTCTTATTTGCTTCATTTTTAATTTATCTATTTCTCAGCTAATAATTGTCCTTGTGAGGATGTAGAATTGTATTTGAATACAACATCAGCTTTGCATTGTAGGGGAATTGTTCTGTTGTTTCTCACTTTAAGCATATTGTTTTGGGCTCAGTTCCACTGCATGGTACACTGGGAAGGTGACTTCTACTATAGCCACAAGCTAACCAAATCCTTTAGGACATGAATTGATAGATGGAAACTGAAAGAAGCCTGTCGTGTTTTATATATATATATATATATATATATATATATATATATATGGCACATAAAAAGCACCCACTACACTCACGGAGTGGTTAGCATTAGGAAGGGCATCCAGCTGTAGAAACATTGCCAGATAAGACCGGAGCCTGGTGCAGCCTTCTGGCTTCCCAGATCCCCGGTTGAACCGTCCAACCCATGCTAGCATGGAGAACGGACATTAAACGATGATGATGATTATATATATATATATATATATATATATATATATATATATAAATAGTTGTACAACAAGACACCAATGTTTGCTGGAAATAGCAGTCGATAATGATACGTTATGTAGAGCTTCACTGAAATATATTTCAGTGAAACTTTACATAGCATTGTATTGTTATTGGCTGCTATTTCCAGCAAACATTAGTGCCTTGTTGTACCACTATTTCTTATTTATAATTCTACCTTTACAGTGCTTAAATTTGGCTGGCAAGTGATACTATTGTATTGCAATGATTTTTCAAATGTGTGTGTGTGTGTGTAGCATGTAAAAAAAGCACCTTTCAAGCATTGGGTTTCACGGAGGCAATGACAAATGACTGAGACCTTTGGCAATATACCGTGCTTAAGAAGACCCATGAAGCCAAGTGAAATCGTAGTTGTGACAGATACTGGTGTCACACAACTGGCACCCGTGCCAGTAGCATGTAATAGCACCCATCACACTCTCAGAGTGGTTGGTGTTAGCAAAGGCATCAAGCTGTAGAAATCATGCCAAATCAGAATGGAGTCTGGTGCAATCCCTCAGCAAACCATCTAACCCATGCCAGACAACAGATGTTAAATGATGATGATGATGACAATGTATGTGTACCCTGGGTATGATATTAAACTGCATCTGGTGATGAGGCTCCAGTTTGGGAGTTCTTGAGTTGTCGGGGGCATGGAGTCACCCCTTAATTATCATTACTCCCAGGTTTGTTCTGGCCTGGAATGGTAGTACCTGTCAGGGTCCCACCTGCAAGTTAAATAGATTTCCCAGGGGTAGAGCAAGCTCCCATTATTTTAGACCAAAGGCGTAGGAAAGGCAGTTCTTCTGTAGAGTACAAATCAAGACATGACAGAGATGGCCAATATCTACGTTGGATAATGTGTCAGCATCATAAAATTAAAACTGCTGACAAATGGTACAAGCACCATCCTGAGGCTGTAATTGAGGGAGAAAACAACGATTCTTTGGGACTTTCCAGTATGTACAGACCGGACCATCAAAGCAAATACACCAGTAAGACCAAAACAATAAAATCTGTTTATTGATTGACATGAGCATACCCTGTGACCATAATAGCTTGGCAAAATAATTTGATAAGCATAGAAAATATAAAGATTTGGTAATCGAAATCAAAAAGATGTGGTATCTCAAGATAGTTACGAAACTGGTGATTGTAGGAGCACTTAGAATGATCAAAAAAAGAACTGAAAATTATTTAACCCTTTCGTTACCGTATTTATTTTGAGACATTCTGTGTTTCTCTCAATTATTTTAAATATAACAAAGAATTTGGTAAAATAACCAAGTTATCATTAAGCTGGTGTTAGGAACGTTAATTGTGACTAAGGCTTGGTGGAAGATTTTAATTAAAAAATTATGAAAACAAGACATTTTACCACAGAGCCAGAGCCGGTTTTGGCCGGGTTAGTAACAAAAGGGTTAAGAATGATCCTTAGTTTAATATCCATACTGAGAAGAGCAATGTCGCTGTGAATTTTCTTTCCCTTTTCCCCCTTTATTTTCTTCTTTTAATTTTTTTATTTTTGTCTTTCTTCCCCTTTTTCTCTGTCACATGACTTTGCAAATGAACTATCTAGTGTGTTTATTTTAATGGCCTATCACTGTATGCAGTGCGTTTTTCTGTCCTAGGTGTCAGGAAGACACTCGACAAGAAATGGAAACAATTTAAAAAAGATGATAATGATTTCTAATTTTGGCACAAGGCCAGTAAGTTCAGATGAGTGGGAAAATCGATTACAAAAGGATGAAAAGCAAAGTCGACCCAAAAGGATGAAAAGCAAGGTTGACCTCAATGGAATTTGAACACACAATGTAAAAGACAGACGAAATTCTGCAAAGCATTTTGCTTGGCATGCTAACAATTCTGCCAACTCGCCACCCTAATAATAATAATGATGATGATGATGATGATGATGATGATGATGATGATGATAATAATAATGGTTTTAGATTTTGGCACAAGGCCAACAGTTTCGGGAAAGGGTCCAAAATGATTACATCGACCCCAGTGTTCACTGGTACTTTTTACACTGACCCTGAAAGGATGAAAGGCAAAGTCGACCTCAGTTGAGCTTGAACTCAGAACGTAGAGACAAATGCTGCTAAGCATTTTACCTGGCATGCTAACAATCCCACCAGCTCACCACCTTAAGGAGTCTGGTAGGAAAGGGAAACATTTACTCACTGTTGTGTTTTACGGTTAAACAAGAAATTGCTGGGCTTCACATCACGGTGGATAATATCATATTCGTGAACATGACTTAAAGCAATTAATAAATTTTTCATATAGCATTTGATTTCTTCAGGAGTTAAAGATGACAAACAATCCTGGAAATAAAATGGAAAACCATTAAAGATTAGTATTACATTAACATTGAACTAGGGAATCCTTTAAATGGTTAAATAGGCGCAGGAGTGGCTGTGTGGTAAGTAGCTTGTTTACCAACCACATGGTTCGGGGTTCAGTCCCACTGCGTGGCATCTTGGGCAAGTGTCTTCTACTATAGCCTCAGGCCGACCAAAGCCTTGTGAGTGGATTTGGTAGACGGAAACTGAAAGAAGCCAGTCGTATATATGTATATATATATATGCGTGTGTGTGTTTGTGTGTCTGTATTTGTCCCTCTAGCATTGCTTGACAACCGATGCTGGTGTGTTTATGTCCCCGTTACTTAGCGGTTCGGCAAAAGAGACCGATAAAACAAGTACTGGGCTTACAAAAGAATAAGTCCCGGGGTCGAGTTGCTCGATTAAAGGCGGTGCTCCAGCATGGCCGCAGTCAAATGACTGAAACAAGTAAAAGAGTAAAAGAGTAAATAAATAAATAAATAAAACAAATGAGGAATGGAAAATTAACAAGTTCCAACCTAATACAACCCAGTACATAACTGGTACTTATTTTACTGATACCTGAACGTTAAAAGCAAAGTAAACACCAATAGAATTTTAATTCATCATCATCATCATTGTTTAACGTCCACTTTCCATGCTGGCATGGGTTGGATGGTTTGCTGAGGACTGGTGAGCCAGAAGGCTGCATCAGGCTCCAATCTGATCTGACAAAGTCTCTATAGGTGGATGCCCTTCCTAATGCCATCCACTCCGATAGTGTAGTGGGTGCTTTTACGTGCCACCAGGACAAGGGCCAGTCAGGTGGTTCTGGCAACGACCATGCTCTAAAGATATTTTTTACGTGCTACCTGCATGGGAGCCAGTCCAGCGGTACTGGCAATGACCACGCTCGAATGTTGTTTTTTCACGTGCCAGTTAGGCGACGTTGGCAATGATCACACTCAAGTGGTGCTTTTTACGTACCACCGGCATGGGAGCCAATCAGCGACCCAGGCAGCAATCACACTCGGATGGTGCTTTTAACATTCCACTGGCATGAGTGCCAATCAGGCAATACTGTCATTGGCCATATCAGCAATTTTGATTTCATTTGCCTCAACAGGTCTTTACAAGCAAAATTTATTGTCCAATGAATGAGGGGTACTCATAAGTGGGCTGGTTACACCCACTGGCATAGGCCACAGGTTATGGTCTCACTTGACTTGCCGGGTCTTCTCAAGCACATCATATCTCCAAAGGTCTCGGTCACTAGTCATTGACTAGGTAAAGCCCAATGTTCAAAGGTCGTGCTTCACCACCTCATCCCAGGTCTTCCTGGGTCTATCTCTTCTGCAGGTTCCCTCAACTGCTAGGGTGTGACACTTTTTCACACAGCTGTCCTCATTCATTCACAACACATGACCATACTAGCGCAGTCATCTCAAGATGGAAAGATACATAACTATATATCACAAAGCATTTTATCTCACAGGCAGTCCGTCAATTACAATGATGAGTTTTCCAATTGATCTGACCAATGGAACAGTCTGCTCATGAAATTAACATACAAGTGACTGAGTACTCCACAGATATGCATACCTTTAATGTAGTTCTCAGGGAGATTTAGCATGACACAGAATATGACAAAACTGGCCCTTTCAATTACAGGTACAACTCAATTTTGCCAGCTGAATAGACTGGAGTAAGGTGAAATAAAGCATCTTGCTCAGAGACACACTGTGCCATGCCACCAGGAATCGAACTGAATACTCTAATCACAAAGCTATGTGCCTTCACAAAGCATTTTATCTACTGCTCTACTAATTCTTTTGAGGAACTGTTCTCATGAAAAATACAAGAATAATGATTTCACACACAGAGAACTTGTCAGTTTTTATAGAGAGAGGGTAATATTGTAGTTTCAATCAACTCCCAGATTTTAAGTCTAATAGGCCCTGGCATGGCTGTGTGGATATGTTTGCTTCCCAACCACAGGGTTTCAGGATCAGTCCCACCACAAAGCAACTTGGGCGAGTGTCTTCCACAATAGTGCTAGGTCAACCAAAGTCTTGAGGGTGGATTTGGTAGACAAAAACTGAAAGAAGTCTGTCATATATGTATGATGTGTGTGTGTGTGTAACCTTATCTTGAAACATATCTGGCCATTGGGAAATATTAGCCTGCTTGGAAACAGTAGATAATTGGTAACAAGAAGATACAGCCATAGAAAACCCACCTCAACAAATTCTGTCTAACTCATGCCAACACAGAAAACTGGAAGTTAAAACAATGATGATTTTTCACTTATCATTTAATCATTTTACTACAGAGCGATGGATTGTAGATCTGCTAGAGTTTTGGGTTTTTTTTGGGGCTTTTTGCAGTATTTAGAACTATTAGAGGTATAGTAACAACAAAAATAAAATCATCAATCATAGGCAGTTACCTGAAGTTTATCATGGTAGAAATATGGCATTCCAATCACAATATGGTCTTTATTTCGAAGACACAGCTCCACGCCCATAACATTGTTTTTGCCGCTGAAATAGAGAATGGGACAAATGTCAAGAATTACAAAACAATTGAGAAAAACTACAAAGAAAAAAATAATCTCTTAGATATCTTTTTGTAAACTTTCTCTTTGTCTCATCACTATCATTGTTTAACATCCAAGTGAATCAGAGTATATTAATGATATTTTATTGACCCCCAGAGAAATAACAGGCAAATAATCAACCCCAGGAAGCTTTTGAGAAGGGAAAAATAAAATATTGTAATGTTTAGACTGGTACCACCTATCTCAGGAACCATTATTACCCAAGAACATTAGTGCAAATCACAGAACTAGATAAATCTAGAATATACATAAAAAGACAAATACAATATAGGTGATAAGAGTGAGACAATTGGACCTGGTTGAAGCTGGCAGTAGAAACAAAAGTTCCTTCTCAAGCCATGCCTGGCTGATAAGGGCCAGTTTCCCGGTTTCCTTGGCGTATAGGTTCTCCACCTGGACAGGACACCGGTCCGTCGCAGGTGACCTGCAAGATGCAGGAGGAAAGAGGTGAGAGAAAGTCGTGGCGAAAGAGTCAGCAGAAGTTCGCCATTACCTTCTGCTGGAGCCCTGTAGAAACACTGCCAGATCAGACTGGAGCCTGGGGCAGCCCCTGGCTCCCCAGAGCCGCGTTTCGCTCATAAACATACACATAGCCCAGTCTGAGATTCAAACCCGCAATCCCTCGACTGCGAGTCCGCTGCTCTAACCACTTGGCCATGTGCTTCCACATAGAAACAAAAGTAATTACTTCTTAGTGAGGAACAAAAATTGCTATTGACATCAAATGACATTTAGGCTAAGTTGTGAATTTGTCTCATTGGGGAGCTCATCTTTTACTTAAAAACATGAAAATATTCAATTTAAATAAAATATCATATTACCCTAGTTCCTGAAGGCATTTTAGTTCAGTTTCAATTCTCATTGGATGGCTAGTGGGAATGATGTGTTTCAGAGCAAACAGCCTACTCACTTTGGGGTACTCTCGTAATCTCGCTTGGAAAACAGAACTGAAAGTACCTGTAATTGAAAATTTATTTACTCTTTATATTAAACTAGCAGTATCGCCCGGCGTTGCTCGGGTTTGTAAGGGAAATAACTATATAAGCATTTTTAGAGAGTTACTTCCCTTATAGATGCCAATTCGGGCTTTCTTAGCCATTTCTGTTTTGGTGTCTTCAAGCCATGAAGTCGTTGTTCTAAAAGAACGCTGGTCTCCTTGACAACGCTTTACGACGTTGATTTCCTTACACTCCCTTCCCCACAGCTTCACGAGGGAGGGAAGAAGGGGGAGAAGCAAACAGGTGCAGGTGTGACCATGGACGCCAACTCCGCCGCCATCGACACACGAAAAATTATGCATTAAAATGGAATAAAAAATGATGTTAAATTATTTTTAAAATCGTAGACTCATCGTAGACGCGCGCTAATACTCAGACGGGCTCGATATGAATCACGACTATAAGACACCTGAATTTGGTTAAACTGCACCGCAAAATGTGGGAGTAGTTAGGAATCTAAATCGAAGGGGACAGACACTCACACAACTACAGTTTTATATATATAAATTAGGTTTAAAGAAAATGAAGTGATTTCCCTATTTATGAATCAACAATAAATAATTAAATAATTAAGGCAACATTTATTAATTTCTCATGTGAGATGATAAATTATCTTTCTCTCTTTCTCTTTACTTGTTTCAGCCATTTGACTGCAGCGATGCTGGAGCACCGCCTTTAGTCAAGCAAATCGACCCCAGGACTTATTCTTTGTAAGCCTAGTACTTATTCTATCAGTCTCTTTTTGCCGAACTACTAAGTTACGGGGACGTAAACACACCAGCATCGGTTGTCAAGAGATGTTGGGGGAACAAACACAGACACACACACACAATTATTATATATATATATATATATATATATATATATAATATATATATACATATATACGCCGGGCTTCTTTTTCAGTTTCCATCTACCAAATCCACTCACATGGTTTTGGTCAGCCTGAGGCTATAGAAGACACTTGCCCAAGGTGCCATGCAGTGGGACTGAACCCAGAACCATTAGGTTCGTAAGCAAGCTACTTAGCACACAGCCACTCCTGCACCTTATCCTTATGTTCTTAACTTCTTTTTTTTCTCTTAAGATCTTCAAGATTAAGTGATGTCAAGTAGATGAGAGATGGATCATCATCATTTAGCATCCACTTTTCCATAATCACTTGGGTCAAACAGAAATTGTTGAGGCAGATTTTCTAAAGATCATGTATGTGTGTGTATCTCCTTGATTTGATATCACATGATAGTTATAAACAAACGTTCCCTGTGGAAAGGGTAGACCCAGGAAGATGTGAGATGAAGTAGTAGGAAAGAATCTTTGAAAGCTGGGCCTCACTGAAGAAATGACAAGGGGCCGGGAGATGTGGCAATTTGCTATACTTAATAAGATGGATCAAGTTAAGTAAAATCGCTGTCTTCCACATATACAGGCTTGTCGTTTCAGGTGCCAGTGCCACTTAAAAAACACCCATGCTGATGCTGTATAAATATACCCATGCCGGTGGCATGTAAAAAGCACCCAGCACACTGTTCTCTCCACAGTTAGAGATCAGCCCGTTTTTATTTTAATCAACATATTACACAGCCAGTCTGCAATCACACCCCCATCACTAAAAATTATCAAGGACATGGCTAAATGAAATTCATTAGAATTTGTGTAACAGGAACAAAGTTTGTTTTTTGCTGTTTTTTGTTATCACAGGTTCTTTCAAATGCTAAGAATTATCATGAAAAATTATAAATACCTTCACCGATCTTTTTGGTAACTTGAAAATACTTTTTAAGTTCCGGGAGAAACCCATACAACTTTTCAATCTCTGTTCGTATATGTTCTGTATATAAAAAAACAGAATTTTAATCATAATTATAAATTTAACTGATTGATAAAACAATTAATATTAGAATATCACTGTACGCTTCCATCAATCAATGTTGACCATACAGCTATCTAAGCATGGATGTACAAACTGTTTGTTTTTTTAACTTGGGGCACATCCTTGAAGAATTTTAAGTCAAATAAATTGACCCTAATAATTTTTTTTTAAAAGCCTGGTACTTATTCTATTGGTCCCTTTTGCCGAATCACTAAGTTACAGGAACAAAAACACACCAGCACTGGTGAGGGACAAATACACATGTGGTCGATGCCAGTGCCACCTGACTGGCCCACATGCTGGTGGCACATAAAAAGCACCCACTACACTACACTCTTGGAGTGGTTGGCATCAGGAAGGGCATCCAGCTGTAGAAACCTTGCCAGATCAGATTGGAGCCTGGTGCAGCCTCCTGGCTTGCGAGTCTTCAGTCAAACTGTCCAACCCATGCCAGCATGGAAAGCGGACATTAAACGATGATGATGATGATATATATATATATACATACACACACACACACAACAGGCTTCTTTCAGTTACCATCTACAAAATCCACTCACAAAGCTTTAGTTGGCCTGAGGTTATAGTAGAAGACATGTGCCCAAGGTGCCATGCAGTGAGATTGAACCCAGAACCATGCAGTTGGAAAGCAAACTTCTTCCCACACAAGCACATATAGATATAAATCATCATCATCAGTTTCATCATCTAATATCTATATTCCACGTTGCCATGGACTGGATGGTTTGACAGGATCCAATGATTTCACTGAGCTCCAAATTTTTTAATATCACCTTTTTCTTGGAAACAGCTTGATGTATTGGTGAACAGTCAACTGTGTTGGAGAGCATAAGTATTAAAGTTGTAGGTAAGAAAAAGTTAGTATGGAAGACTAGAAGCCATCTGGATACAGGAAAAGTTTCCTGTATCATGATGATTCACACCCAGCCATCAAAATACCAACATGATGACTACTACTCAACATTCTGTGAACACTGAAAATGCTGTAAGACTTGGGATGGACAGTTGCAATGGAGACTAGAAAGCCATGGCCAGCAGAAGAGATGCAGCAGGCATTCATTCTGATTGTGTCCAGACACTGGAATTTGTCCCACCTCTTTGAGCAGGGGCTTAGGCTCAATTCAGATGGCTACATGAAGCTACTGGAGATAAAGACCAATCTCAGGCTGGAGAGGGTTGCTGCTAGAAGGGCATATGTTTAGGAGCAGGATTTAGCTCCTTGCCACACCTCTGGAAAGAATCAGAAGTGGTTGTTGGAGAATTTCTACAACTTCATCAGCCCCAATTTTTGGCCTCCTAATTTTCCCAGTTGTAATCCCATGGATTACTAAGTGTAGGACATGGTTGAGAAAGACACCAACTGCTTTGCCTGAAACTCCAAGGCCAGGCTAGTGGCCAAGATCAAAAAAGTGTCAAAAGATCTTTCCAGAGACATGTGAGGAACTCATGTGCCAGATTCAACAGTCACTATGAGACTGTGGTGGAAGTTGAGGGCAAATACTTAACGTAAACTGTTATCTCCCAGCAATAATTTAGTTGTTATCTTCTTTTTTTTTTAAATTCTTTTATTTTGGGATGGGATATTGCATTTTCTTTTCATCATCATCATCATCTAATGTCCACTTTCCATGCTAGTATGGGTTGGATGGTTTGACTGGGGACTGGTGAGCCAGATGGCTGCCCCAGGCTCCAATCTGATCTGGCAGAGTTTCTACAGCTGGATGCCCTTCCTAATGCCAACCACTCCAAGAGTGTAGTGGGTACTCTTACATGCCACCACCATGAGGGCCAGTCAGGCGGTACTGGCAACGGCCACGCTCAAATGGTGTTTTTACGTGTCACCTGCACAGGAGATGCAAACTGTTAAATCTAGCATAAACACCTTGTATGTGTGTGTGTGTATGCAGGCATATACAATTTAGAAGCTACAAATAATTTGGAGCTTCTACATTTAATAACTTATGCAACACTGATTTTATATGTGTTGCCAGCCTCGCCTGGCCCCCGTGCCGGTGGCACATAAAAAGCACCATCCATTCGTGGCCGTTTGCCAGCTCTGTCTGGCACCTGTGTGGGTGGCACGTAAAAAGCACCCACTACACTCGCGGAGTGGTTGGCATTAGGAAGGGCATCCTGCTGTAGAAACATTGCCAGATAAGACCAGAGCCTGGTGCAGCCTTCTGGCTTCCCAGATCCCTGGTCGAACCGTCCAACCCATGCTAGCATGGAGAACGGACGTTAAACGATAATGATGAAGTTTGTTTTAATTAACAAAGGGATTTTCATTCCACAAATATTCACAACAACCCACCACCAAAGCTTTTATTAGGTTGAGTTTTTTCTCTCTAACTACACTCATAAGCACTGAAATAAATGGATGGCACACAAAACAAAAACATTTTACATAGCTTCAAACACAGAATATCCAATATTTCAATGTATCATACTACAGATTTAATCTGAAGATTAACTGAAAATGAACAAGGCGCAGGAGTGGCTGTGTGGTAAGTAGCTTGTTAACCAACCACATGGTTCCGGGTTCAGTCCTACTGCGTGGTACCTTGGGCAAGTGTCTTCTACTATAGCCTCAGGCCGACCAATATATATGTGTGTGTGTGTTTGTGTGTCTGTGCTCGTCTCCCAAGCATTGCTTGACAACCGATGCTGGTGTGTTTACGTCCCCGTCGCTTAGCGGTTCGGCAAAAGGGACCGATAGAATAAGTACTGGCCTTACAAAGAATAAGTCCCGGGATCGATTTCCTCGACTAAAGGCGGTGCTCCAGCATGGCCACAGTCAAATGTCTAAAACAAGTAAAAGAGTAAAGTAAAGCTGGACATACCTGGCATTTCCTCAGCAGGTAACTCATCCTTGTTGTCAGTAGAAGTGGACATTCTCTAGTTTCTTACTTCAGACTGGTAAACTGTGAGTGAAAGATTTACAGTACAGCACTTAGCATTTTTAGGAGGAACATAACAGTCCAAAATTAAATTGTTTTCCTTTCAATAGTCAGTTCCTTCTTGAGCCACGCCTGGCTCATGAGGGCGGGTTTCCCAGTTTCCTTGGCATATAGGTTCCCCACTTGGACGGGACGCCAGTCCGTCGCAGATGAGCTAAAAGATGCAGGAGGAAAGAGTGAGACAAAGTCGTGGCGAAAGAGTCAGCAGAAGTTCACCATTACCTTCTGCCGGAGCCGCGTGGAGCTTAGGTGTTTTGCTCATAAACACACACATCGCCCGGTCTGAGATTCGTGGGTCTGAGATTCGAACCCACGATCCCTCGACCGTAAGATCCACTGGTCTAACAACTAGGCCATGTGCCTCCACTTTCAATAGTCAGTATATTTAGACAAATATTCAAGACAATGTTGTCCTTCCTATAGTTAATTAATAAAATAGCTACCAGGATTAATAAGTCAGTATACAGATAAAGCCACCTTCTTGAGCCTTATGAACTCACAAGGGCTGGTTTCCCAGTTTCCGTGGCTTACATAGATTTACCCCTTGGGTGGGATACCAGTCATCACGAGATTACTCATTTTTACCAGTTGTGGGATTGCAACAATGTGAAATGAGGTGTTTTGCTCAAGAATACACTGCATCATCCAGTCCAAGAATTGAAACCACAATCTTATAACCAGGAGTCCAACATCTTAACCACCAGGCCACATGCCTCCACTAATAAGTCAGTAGCGGTTGGTTTGTATCAACAAGAATCAAATTAAAAATAAAAACTAAAAAGATATATGCAATTATACTATGACTTAAAACAGTTTAATCCTTAAAACACAGAGTCCTTCACTGAAAAACTAAAAATTATATTTCTAGGTTTCTTTCTCACACGTTATACATAATTCAACCTACACAAGTGAATGTCTAATGAACAAAATAGAAATTTTGAAAGAAGTATCTATAAAACTAGTTTTAACCCTTTAGTGTTCAGATTATTCTATCAAACATAATGCTTATTGATTCACATTGATTTGAATTAATCATGCATTATCTCATATCTTCAAGATCTTGATGGTGTAATTACTTAATGTAGAATAACATTGTAGGGTAGGTGTGAGAGCCTGGATCTGGTCAGTTTGAACATAAAACAGATTAAATATTATAACCGGATATGGCCGGTTTAAATACTAAAGGGTTAAACATGAAATAGCTATTGGGGTCTATCAGAACAAAATAGTAATTAAAGGAGTCAGTGAAACACTGCTCTACATGATCAGAACTAACTCCTACATATTTGATACCTGGAAAACAGAGTCGTTAGACTGTCGGACAAAATTCTTTATGGTATTTGGTCTAGTTCTCTGCATTCCTTTATGGTATTTGGCCTAGTTCTCTGCATTCCAAGTTCAACTCCTACCATGGTCATCTTTGTATTTCATCTTTCAGAGTTGATAATAGAGTACTAATCAAGAGCAGTGGATTGGCTGAACAGTAAGAAATTTTGGGTTAGGTGCTTTGCAGTATTTAGTCTAGTTCTTTATGTTCTGAGTTCAAATTCCACTGTGACCTACTTGAGAGGGGGACATAACCAGCTGACTTGTTTTTAACACTGTCAACTAATACTTTGTGCAGTGCATTTCACAGAGTCCACTCTCTTATAAACATTCAGGATAGGTTTCTGTTACAAAGATATCTTCATCCCACCTCTCTTCCAGTCTCAGAGGCCCTATAACAGGTCATGGACATTGCTTTCCTTCCTGACAAGAAAAAAAAAAAAGAAAAATGTAATACTAACAACACTAATGCCATTCTACACACCAACCACCATAGATTCTACACCAGGGCTGTGTGGTAAGAAGCTTGCTTCTCAACCACACGGTTCCGGGTTCAGTCCCACAGCATGGCACTTTGGGCAAGTGCCTTTTACTATAGCCTCAGGCTGCCCAAAGTCTTGTGAGTGGATTTGATAGATGGAAACTGAAAGCCTGCTGTGTATATATATATATATATATATATATATATATATATATATATATATATATATATATGTGTGTGTTTGTTTCCCATTACCGCTTGACAACCAGCATCCCCATAACTTAGTGGTTCAGCAAAAGATACCGAAGGAATAAATACTAGGCTTACATAGACTAAGTGCTGGGGTCGATTTGTTCAACTAAAAAAAAAAGGGGCTGATGCAGTTTTGCACCTCACCTTGAAAAATGCATTCAAAAAAAAATTTTTTTTTTTCGGATTCCTACATTTTAAATGTCAGAGATTAACGAATATGCAAAAAAAATTTTTTCTAATTTCACCCAACCCCCTACCCACCAATTTAAATTTTTTCAAAAAAATACATTCAATGGAGTGGTCCACCATGGCCGTAGTCAAATGACTGGGACAAGCAAATGAATATTACTGTGCGACACTGAATCACATACCAATAACACGACACATAGAAAATATATTCACTACACAACACAATTCATAGTATATATATTCTACAAAACAGAAGAATCACAAAAATAACGAACCAATCACCACAGCAAAGCAAAACTGGTTTACTATACTAACACAAAATTTTACACAATACTGAGCACACGTCAGGAATAGGGGTTCGCCAGTTGGTCCAGTAGGGACCAACAAGAAAGCGTCGAAGACATAAAGCAATTGTTTCAAATTTAGAGACAAGGCCAGAAATTTCTAAAGAGGGGGAACCGTCGGTTATATTCAACCACAGAACTTGACTGGCATTTCATTTATCAATCCTAGGAGGATGAAAGGAAGTGTTGGCCACGACGGGATTTAAACCTAAAACATCAAGAGCCTGAAAAAATATCGCAAAGCATTTTGTCCGACGCTTTACGAGTTTCTTAATAAATTAGGTACAAGGCTAGAAATTTGAGGGAGAACAGATCCTAATCGGCCAGAGGGGGATGGAAAACAAAGTTGACCTCGACGGGATTTGAACCAAAAACATAAAATACTTGAACAAATATTGTAAAGTATTCGGCACCATGGAACGATGTTTTTACAGTGCACACTCGTTAGGGTTAGTCTTAGGGTTTAGGGTTACGGTTAAGGGTCAGGTAGATGCACCGGGACCTCTGTATTTAAGTAGTACCAAGTATTCTGTCCGACGTTGTAACGATTCTGCCACTTACCTTCTAATATCACACAACTTATAAAAGTGTGATAGGTCCTCAGACATGCCATAAAATTAATACTGCCAGTCTTTATGCGTAAAATACTGTTCAAAAATAAAGTTTAAAACTCCACCCACCAACCGTTTATTTTTTATTTATTTCTTTTCTACTTTGACTCTACAGCAATAACAGTATTGTTTTTATGTTTAGTGCTCGAGAAACTATATGTTTACCTCAGAAGTAGATGACCTTAAAAAAGTTGTACAAAGAAAGACTTTAGACTGGCAGTAAAAGAAAACATGTGACTTAAACGACTAGATTTATTATTTAACGTATTATAAATGTGGTAATTTTGTCAATAGAAAAAATATCGATTTACATTTATGTATTCATATATATATGAGTTACAAACAAAATAATTCCTTTTCATTATAGGAATTACAAAGGAAACGATAAAGATAAAATGATATCGTCAAAAAACAATTAATATTAAACAAAGAAAACATATAGTATGATATTTAACAAATCGGAGTATGGACAAGAATGTGAATTACCAAGAATAGTAAATTTTGAATTTAAGATGACCGAAAAATAGAACTTACCAACTATTTACGAAAATATTAAATAATATTGCCCACGAAGTAACGAAATTCGTGGAGATTATTGGAGAAATACGAACAGAGTAAAAGAAGATAGAATCTTCCTCAGCTGTAATTACCGTGGCGACCGAAAAGCTGGAATGTCGCGCCAAAATATTTAAAGCAATTTCCTAGAGTTGTCTATCTTGCGAAAATTATAAAAACAGGAATAAAAGTATCAAGGGAGATGACTCCAGTAATATTAATTGTGGTGGAAGCTCTCCGTCGGTTACGACGATGAGGGTTCCGGTTGATCCGAATCAACGGAACAGCCTGCTCGTGAAATTAACGTGTAAGTGGCTGAGTACTCCACAGACACGTGCACCCTTAACGTAGTTCTCGGGGATATTCAGCGTGACACAGAGAGTGACAAGGCCGGCCCCTTGAAATACAGGTACAACAGAAATAAGAAGTAAGAGTGAGAGAAAGTTGTGGTGAAAGAGTACAGCAGGGATCACCAACATCCCCTGCCGGAGCCGCGTGGAGCTTTAGGTGTTTTCGCTCAATAAACACTCACAACGCCCGGTCTGGGAATCGAAACCGCGATCCTATGACCGCTGCCCTAACCACTGGGCCATTGCGCCTCCACAATATTAATTGTACTCGGTATTTGTTAGCTGTCACGACCACAATTTTTGGTTAGAGTCGGAATGATGAAAAATAGGATTGTATTCAAACTGATTCGAATTTACATTGAGTAATTCACAAATTTAGCTACATTGAGTAATTCTCAAATTTAGCTTCATGAAAAAAAAAAAAAATATGGCCCAATCGACTCTGACCAGTTCAACGAGCACTGCTGAAGACTTCGTACTGGCTGCGTTAGTGTTCCAGAAAGATGAACTCAGCTTTGCAAGGTAGCTGAATACGTATTCATTTATTGTGTTCATAGTATTTACAGAAGTGAGATGTTTTGCTTGGTACCTCGACCATTAGTAGAGCTTTGTATCTTCATCCCAGTATCAGCGAGCATTGATAAGCTAAAGTTCCGAATAAACCTATGATCAAAGACATTTCAGCTGTGACCATCCCATTTTCCTTAGTCACAGTTCCCTCGTGACCGCATGATTTGTTATGCTTCTTACTAAGATTTTTTGGTTGTAATTTGAGAGATTTAGTTACTATTACTAACAAATCAAAGGATCACTTAGGCTTCTGTTTATTTTGTTACTATTTGCTGCTCATGATTCAGAGTGGTTGTTTATCCTTAAATCAGCCCCATTATCAAGCAAATTTAGGATCGAAGTCGATCTAGTCGTGACCATCCCATTTTTTTTTTCAAGTATAGTGAAGATTTAATTCCTTTTCTCTTTAATCTCCTCTGTCTGTCTATCTCTGTGTCTCCCCCCTCTCTCTTTCACTCACACACACACATTGAAAGTCCAAATGTTCAGTAAGAACTCTTACACTTTTCTGAGCATACTAACGACTAACTAAACCAAATCATTAAAGCGTCTGATAAAAAGCAGGGCGCTGTTTTGTTGCGACCCTTTACATTCTGAATTCAAATCCTATTGAGGCCAGTTTTGTCTTCCATTCTTCCCAAGTTGATAAGATAAAGTACCACTCAACATTCTAAACGCGAATAGAATTTTAGTAGAAAATTGAGTGTATTTCTTTCTTCCCTTACAATACATAGTCCTATGCAAATGATATTGCCCTTCATTGCGCCTTGACATTTTCAACAACGCTCGCTCTCTTATGCAGGTTATATCATTACTAGCTGGCCCCGTGCCGTCAAAAATGACGGCTAGTTGTAGTATTTTATATCTCTGCTCAGTACCTTTTATGCCTCACGAACACACAGACACAAAAACATGCTAACACTTACAAACTTCCAACCAACATGATTGTAAAATATGTAAAATAAATAATGTATATAATTCAAAAAGAAATCTTGTTGTCATTCCACTTGTGTTCTATTGTCGTTGTATGTATTATATGGTCTGTAATATTTCATTAAGAATGGGATCGCGTGCGATTGTATTCCCTATACGATGCGACCGCATGTGATCCTATTTTTATACAAGTTTCTAGTTTAATAATTCTTTTATAATCAAATTTTTTTGCGAAAAATCTATCCGCAACTAACATCCCTTGATTGCTTGTTTCCTTCAAAAGAATTCTCAAGTTTTTCCATCCCTCTTGTACGACTTAAGTCCACAAGAAGCTGTTTGTGGCTATATACGGGAGCCGGCAAGTAAATACCAACATTTTCGAAGCGACGTTTCCTTTCAGTTGCGCTCTCCATTACTAAAAACCAATCTAAACTCATACGACTTAAAGCCACAAAAAGCAGTCCGTGATTTATAGATGATGTGAAAACTCCCTATTCAAAATTTATTACATAAATTTCTAAATATAAACAAATTACGCACATGTATGAACTGTTAAATGTGTATTTTATAATATATTTTTCAACTGCAGTCGTTTTATATTCTTGATACACTCAGACAATAATTATTTTTCTCTAATGAATTTATATATGTTTGTGTAAGTGTGTGTGATTGTAATAGGTGGAGGCGCAATGGCCCAGTGGTTAGGGCAGCGGACTCGCGGTTTCGATTCCCAGACCAGGCGTTGTGAATGTTTATTGAGCGAAAACACCTAAAGCTCCACGAGGCTCCGGCTGGGGATGGTGGTGATCCCTGCTGTACTCTTTCACCACAACTTTCTCTCACTCTTACTTCCTGTTTCTGTTGTACCTGTATTTCAAAGGGCCGGCCTTGTCACTCTCTGTGTCACGCTGAATATCCCCGAGAACTACGTTAAGGGTACACGTGTCTGTGGAGTACTCAGCCACTTACACGTTAATTTCACGAGCAGGCTGTTCCGTTGATTCGGATCAACCGGAACCCTCATCGTCGTAACCGACAGAGTGCTTCCCTAAGATTGTAATAATTATCTTTAACAAAACAGAATATGGATGGTAAATCAAATTAATATGATATACAGGCTGGAAGAGATAGTTCACTGCCCGGTACCGATACTTCAAGGTTTTGTTTCGTTCGGCTACGGAAGCACTGACCCTCCTATTTACCGCAGCACCAGGATGTGGGAAGGAGCAAAGGAGTCACAGACTGTGGTGTTCCAGATGAGGCGCCGAAATGTGGCGAGCTGGCAGAAACGTTAGCACGCCGGGCGAAATGCGTAGCCGTATTTCGTCTGCCGTTAGGTTCTGAGTTTAAATTCTGCCGAGGTCGACTTTGTCTTTCATCCTTTCGGGGTCGATAAATTAAGTACCAGTTACGCACTGGGGTCGATATAATCGACTTAATCCCTTTGTCTGTCCCCTCTGTGTTTAGTCCCTTGTGGGTAGTAAAGAAATAAGAAACGTTAGCACGCCAGGCGAAATGCTTAGCCGTATTTCGTCTGTCTTTACGTTCTGAGTGCAAATTCCGCCGAGGTCGACTTTGCCTTTCATCCTTTCGGGGTCGATAAATTAAGTATCAGTTGCATACTGGAGTCGATCTAATCGACTGGCCCCCTCCCCCAAAATTTCAGGCCTTGTACCTAGATTAGAAAACATGAGGCACCGACATCTTACCTAGGGACAGAGAGTAAGACCATCTGGTCTATTTCCATCACTTCTGGATAATCCTACCGGCTCCAGAACTGAGGAGATATTAATCAGAGCTAGGGCTGGCTTAATGATTAGATTTAGCTCGGTGTGACGAGCAAAACGACCAGCATTTAGACGGCAAGACGATAGTAATGCTGCGAGCGTGCTGGCATGCTTCAGTAGGTTCCATTGCACCTTGTGGTGTGCGACAAATTGAAGCATCTGGTGCCGCATTGTTTTCTTTTTCTTTCCTCTCCCCCTTTTCTTTGTCTTTCTTTTATAAAAACTTATATGATAGAAGAATCATGACTATTGTTTAAGGTTTGTATCTTAATGTGGTTTTGTATTATTCATATATATACGTGTTATATATGTAATAAAAATTATTGTCTGGCTTTTAACAACAAAAAATGAATACGCTCGTCTATCTTGGGAAGTGAATCCTAACGTTTGGCATACTCGCCAATAATTAGAATTCACGGCAAAGTTTATCAATTTGAATATATTATCTGCCAAATTTTCCAACGTAGAACACTAGCTTACATTGACTCTGGTTTTCATTGTTAGATGTGAATAGGTAAGCAAGATATGTCATAATATTTGCTTCCGGTAACCAAAGTCTAATTTTCAACTCCAGATTGAAGCTAGTTTGAATTTATGTATACAGTGCTCAGGTGCACCACAACTTGTCAAAAGTGCGTATAAAGCATATGCAGTAATGTACAACTTCTGCTACCATTTCTGTGAACTTTTTTTCTATTAATTTCTGCCGTTAAAAATCTTTAAAATGTTCCAGTATCATTACACTCATGTTCCATTCCACAAAGAAATGTTCCTCGTTTCATGGTAACCTAGCGAAAGCAATGTAGAAACGACTTCAGTAGGGCTTCACTATAACATAACATGTCCTAAGCAGACATGGCTATGAGGTTGTTACAAAGCTCTATTAGCAACCCCCCGTGGTTTTAGTTTCGATCCAACACACGTCACCTTGAGTAAGCATTTACCACGACTTCGAAGGCGGCGAGCTGGCAGAAACGTTAGCATACCGGGTGAAATGCGTAGCCGTATTTCGTCTGCTGTTACGTTGTGAGTTCAAATTCCGCCGAGGTCGACTTTGCCTTTCATCCTTTCGGAGTCGATTAAATAAGTACCAGTTACGCACTGGGGTCGATATAATCGACTTAATCCGTTTGTCTGTCCATGTTTGTCCCCTCTGTGTTTAACCCCTTGTGGATAGTAAAGAAATAGACTTCGAATTGATCAATACCTTGTGAATGGAACTTAGTAAGCAAACTGAGACGTCTGAATAATGGAAAGAGTTTTAAAAAAAAGGTTGGAGTAATCTCCCCTTAAAAGTGTACCGGAAGTGTATTACACCGTGTGTTGTCCTGTGGAAAACACGTGTTGGTAACTATCTTCTTGTTTAAATTTTCATATCTTTCATAAGTCAGTCCAGATTTTATAACATGCATCAGATTTTGAATTCTTGCTTCTAAACACTATTACTGATCAGTAATTTATATGAAAGACCTTTCAATTCTAATCGTTTTCCTGTCACGAATCTAATATTTCGTTCAGTGTTAAACGGCAATTCAATTTTTCACCGATCATATATAACACTTCTATCATATAATTCCGTAATACAAAAAATAATTTTTAAAAATTTGGTCAGTGTATTGTTGTATCATTTCGTATTATCTGAACTATAGAGGTTAAATAGCTTAAAAAGTTGTAATAAAATAATTCATATCTAATGTTAATGTGTCGCTTAAAATATCTGTTCTGGTCAGGAAATACTGATATAAACAGATATTCATTTTTTAATTGCATAGTGAATAGTCTTACACGACACCCTAGATGCGAATAGAATTAGAAGAACAATGTACAATGATGATATAAAAGACGTCTGGGTATATTTAGACGTACCCCAATTTCAGCCACATGTATTCAGGGGCAAAAATTAATACTTTAAATTTTATGGGGTATCCAACTTCGCATAAAGAACCCAGGGAGACTTTTTTTTTTAATTACATCTTGTATGCTATCAAATATGGTAATATTAATCATTTTACTTCATGATTTGGATTCCGCTCAGAAGTTTGATATTCGATCCTAAGTTTTCACGGATAAAACAAAAATTCACGAATATTTTCCAGTAAAGTTAGAAATTACTAAATTAATTATATGTATCATTAACTTTGGCATATATATATATATATATAACAGTGCGGGTAATAAAATGATAACCAGTAGTGTTTTTGTTTCTTTTGATAGCTTTGGCATAGGGAAACTTTCGTATGAATTCTCTGTAATCCAAAGTACCAACGTATAACATCTGTGGATTACGTTAAGTATTCAGTGTGTGAGTTGTACTCAACCACTTTGCAATGCAATCAAATAATCAATAAAGTTGAGAGTTCCAGTATCGATGTAGGATATATTTACAGTAGAACCGCATAAAAATATTTACGTATGATATATTCCTCATTCTGTATTTAATTTCACGCAAAAATGCCATTTTTTGCAACAAAAACAAAAGAATTACTTTCTTTTAAATTTCAATAGAGCTCTCATATTCTAATCTATCTATTTCTTCAAGTTTATGAAATGGAATGTAGATAAATAGTTAGAGACGAATAGACAGATGTGTGCACAGTTTTAAAATATATATTTTCTTTTTTTATTTTTTTTATCTTCAGCAAAATGGACCCCACGGAAGAAAAGTCACCAAAGAAAGGTTCTAACGAAATAGATTATGAAAAATTGCCTACTGTGGATTCTAGTAATGTACAAATTTTTGAAATTCAACCAAACACATCTGTACAAAATTCCAGGAATAGAGTGTCTGGGAGGAAAAAAGTATGTTTATTTATATGCAGTATCATTGTGTGATGTTAATTATATGGAAAATATGTTGTGATTCATCATCCTTTATGTAAATTATATTAGACAAAAAGAACCACCCTATTTATTTAAAATATGACGATCCATTTATGCAATAGAAGCAGTATTAAATTCAGATAGCCATCAATGTATCATATTTAATATAAATACATAATTGAAAAGCAATTTACTGCAGTATTTGTCCAGAGGTATCTTCTCTTCAGGATGTATTGTGTTTAAAAGCAGCATGTCCATAAGAGATATAATCTCTGGAAAAATACTACAATAAATTGCCTTTCACCAATGTATTTACATTCTCTTTTACTTGTTTCAGTCATTTGACTGCGGCCATGCTGAAGCACCACCTTTAATCGAGCAACTCGACCCCGGGACTTATTCTTTGTAAGCCCAGTACTTATTCTATCGGTCTCTTTTTGCCGAACCGCTAAGTGACGGAGACATAAACACGCCAGCATCGGTTGTCAAGCAATGCTAAGGGGACAAACACAGACACACAAACATACACACACACACATATATATACATATATACGACGGGCTTCTTTCAGTTTCCGTCTACCAAATCCACTCACAAGGCTTTGGTCAGCCCAAGGCTATAGTAGAAGACAACTTGCCCAAGGTGCCACGCAGTGGGACTGAACCTGGAACCATGTGATTGGTAAGCAAGCTACTTACCACACAGCCACTCCTGCACCTACATTAAGTATGATATATTGATGGTTATTTTAAAATATAACAGTTCAAGTTTCTACTTATCATAAGTGATGTGCATTCCGGCACAGTATAGCATTTGGATTTAATAATGTTACTGGTCCGGCTGATGATTTTGTGTGTGTTTCTCAGGCTTCTAGACTGAGCATGAGAGATATTGATTATAGGATGATTGTATATAAGACTGGAGCCTGGTGCAGCCTTCTGGCTTCCCAGATCCCCGGTCGAACCATCCAACCCATGCTAGCATGGAGAACGGACGTTAAACGATGATGATGATGATGATGTATATGGAGTGACTGGGAATGTGATGTCAGACCTTGCTGCCACAACAAACTGTTTCCTCCAATGTCACATTTAGACTTGGTGTGACCTAAAGCTATATAGTAAAGGGACGTGGCTTTAGGGTGTTGGACTCATGATCATAAGATTGTGGTTTCAATTCCTGGACTGGGTAATGCATTGTGTTCTTGAGCAAAACACTTCATTTCACATTGCTCCAGTTCACTCGGCTGGCAAAAATGAGTAATCTTGTGATGGTCTGGTGTCCTGCCCAGGTGGGGAATTTATATGTTTTTACATCTATGAATATCAACTTTATAGAATGAGTACTAAGCTTACAAGGAAAAAGTCAATTTGCTCGACTAAAGACGGTGCTCCAGCATAGCCGCAGTCAAATATTCTTTATGTAAAGAACTAGGTAACATTTCTCACAGCTCTCTTATAACCATTTTAATTAGAATTACACTTTTTGGGAAAAGAATGAAACATTATCTTAATGACTAACTCTGGTCAAGAAAGGTAGGGGATACAACCCATGGAATTTATAGGCCATGCAAACCACGAGCCGGCATGACACAAGAAAGTAACCTTTACCTGCAGCTATATAAAGCTTAGAGACAGAGCACTTGTTAAAAATTTACACCAAACAGTTTCACAAAAATATGTGAAACATACATTCCTTTCATTCTGTTTTCTTAAATCTAATACAGTGTCCTTTGCACATGCAGCTTCTCTTTTGGTTTTCAGCTGTTAGTTTTCGCTTATATAAAAAAAAAATAATGAACATTGTCCTTCTTCTTATATTATCATACTTATATTAACCATTTGGCGATATGCTGTGCTTGATAAGATCCATCAAGCCAAGTGAATTCATAGTCGTGGCTGATGCTGGTGTTGGGTAAATGATATATATAAAGCACCTTTTAAGTGTTGGGCCTTATGGAGGAAAAGTGGCTAAGCTCCTTTTGAATGTTGAGCCTCGTGGAGGCAATGACAGATCTTTGGTATTATGTCATGCTTGAGAAGAAGACTCATCAAGCCAAAATTGCAGTTGTGGAAGATACTGGTGTCATGCAAACGGCTCCTATGCCAGTGGCACATAAAGGCACCCATTACACTCTTGGAGTGGTTGGCATTAGGAAGGGCATCCCACCATAGACACAATGCCAAATCAGACTGGTGTCTGGTGCAGCCTTCCAGCTTGCCAGCCCTGGTCAAGCCCTCCAACTTATGCCAGCATGGACAACAAATGTTAAATGATGATGATGTATATAATAAGTCTGTTTATTAAACCCTTTTAAAAAAATCATATCTATAGAATTATGTTTAATGTAACTTGTTTTTGCATTTTTGCAATATTTCATAATTAAACTTTAATATTTAATAATAATAATAATGAAATTATTGTATACAGTGCTCAGGTGCACCACAACTTGTCAGAAAGTGCATATAAAGTACATGCAGTAATGTACAAATGTCTGGAAAGCCAACAATGTATGAGTCAGATACATGCTTGTGTGTGTATGGAGGGGAGAAAATCAGGTGTAGTGTTGGCGAATCTCAGAAAGCATGGAAGTTTTGAAGGATGCAGTGCTCCGACAACTAACAACTGATGCCGGCAGTTTGTTCCATGCTTCAGCAACTCTCAGCGTGAAAAAATGTTTCCTAAAGTCATGGGAGCTGTGTTGTTTTCTGACTTTGTAAATATGTCCACGTGTGGACATATTTAGCACCTATCTTATTTAAATGTTGTTGAAACTATTTCAAAGGTACAGAATAAAGTATTTTCCCAAATTATGAAAATGTACCACTGGTGGTGCATATGGCAGTTGTGTAAAGCTTGTGATAAACCACTGGTAGTATATGTGGTGGTTAATGTGTTAAATAGCCATTTAAAAGAATTAACCCCTATTAGGGACATAACACATCCCTTTTGAATATAAAATTTATGTGAATGTAACAAAAATTTTCTTGTAAAAAATTGAAAAATTTATCTCTTTCAAATTTATTAAAGAAATATGTCTGTAGAATAAGGCCTAAGTCAGAAATCCAAACCTAAAATTTACTAACATTTTACCTCTTGCAAGTCCTCTTTCATAGAAGCCTTTAGATCTGATTTAATTACTTTTAGTACAGAAAACAGTCCAATTAGTACCTGTGAATTTTGAATGCATTATGTTAAAATTTGCATACATGTAATTAGAGCTGTGTCGGTACATTTATATTAACCTTGACTCCACACCCCTGCTACTATTGGACAATAACTTTTGGAACTATTAATAAGATTATTTATCCTTCTTTTCAGGATCCATATGAAGGACGTGTTCCTGTTGATAAGAAAGAGTTGAAAAAATATAAACGAGGAAATGCTACAAAAGATGTGGTGAGTATTTCTGGTAACTTTAATGATTTCCTAATTCACCAGGAAGCTTTTGTTAAGTAGAGTTGAGAGTCTTGACTTGAAGGACACAATGTAACATCTGTAATAAAATGGTCTGTGCACCTGATTATTTTACTTCTCATTTACTGCTATTTTGTATCAGTTATATTAACTCTTTCTTAATTATCTCACATCATTATCTCACAGTCAACTCGGTGACTGGCATCTGCTGCTAGTGGATCGCTAAGAGTACCATACGAGTGAGATCGTTGCCTGGGCAACAAGCTGGCCATCATGCCGATGGCACGTTAAACACACCATTTGAGCGTGACCGTTACCACATCACCTTACTAGCACTTGTGCTGGTGGCATGTGAAATATTCGAGCGAGGTCGTCGCCAGTGCAGGTGGCACATAAAAAGCACCATTTGGGCATGGCTGTTGCCAGTTCCACCAAACTGGCCCTCGTGCCGGTGACACGTAAAAGCACCCACTACACTCTCGGAGTGGTTGGCATTAGGAAGGGCATCCAGCTGTAGAAACTCTGCCAGATCAGATTGGAGTTTGGTTCACCAGACCTCAGTCAAATCGTCGAACCCATGCTAGCATGGAAAGCGGATGTTAAATGATGATGATGATCATCATCATCATCTCACATTTTAAAAAATTTATCAGTAATGGCTGTGTAGTAAGAAGCTTGCTTCCCAACCACATGGTTCCAGGTTCAGTCCCACTATGTGGCATGCTGGGCAAGTGTCTTCTACTATATCTTTAGGTTGACCAAAGCCTTGTGGGTGGATTTGGTAGATGGAAACTGAAAGAAGCTTGTTGTGTGTGTGCATGCGCGCATCTTTGTGTCTGCTTTTGTCCCCACCACCACCACTACTTGACGACTGGTGCTGGTGTGTTTATGACCCCGTAATTTAGCAGTTTGACAAAAGAGACTGATAGAATAAGTACCAGGCTTAAATGATAAATACTGGAATCCATTTGACTAGGAAAAAAATTAGAAATTTCTCAATGGCGGTGCCCCAGCATGGCTGCAGTCTAATGATTGAAACAAGTAAAAGATAGAAGATAATGAAAATATTCTTTGTTCTGTGCATGTTTAACTCTACTGTTCACAACTACAAGTTATAGAACAACTAGAATTCTCAATTTGTGGTATCATTTCCTATAGTAGAAAAAACATTTTGCATTTGTAATTTATAAAGTAGAAAAAGCACCCACTACACCCTTGGAGTGGTTGGCGTTAGGAAGGGCATCCAGCTGTAGAAACTCTGCCAGATCAAGATTGGAGCCTGGTGCAGCCATCTGGTTCGCCAGCCCTCAGTCAAAATCGTCCAACCCATGCTAGTATGGAAAGCGGGCGTTAAACGATGATGATGATGAAACCTTTTAGCATCTGTTGACATTTCTTGGAGTAAGTATATGTCACTATATAGCATTGTTTTTATGTCTGGAATGATGCACAGTCTTCAAAAACTATATTTCAAATTGAAAGTCTTCAGGTTCTGGTTCATCATCATACCATATATTTATTTGTTACAACTCTAGTTAACTCTCACAGGTGAAACACTTATTTTCAGTGATATGCCAACAACATAAATGAAGTTAATGAAACTCACCATCTCTATCATAATGATTACCATTGGCTGACCGTATCACACTTACAGTCAAGACCTACATCAGCTTCTGATCCACCACTTTGTGTTTTACTAACTCCAACATTAGTTTTTTAATCATCATCATCGTTTAACATCTGCTTTCCATGCTGACATGGGTTGGACGATTTTGACCGAGGGCTGGTGAACCAGATGGCTGCACCAGGCTCCAATCTTGATCTGGCAGAGTTTCTACAGCTGGATGCCTTTCCTAACGCCAACCACTTTTGAGAGTGTAGTGGATGCTTTTACGTGCCACCGGCACGAGGGCCAGTTAGGTGGTATACTGGCAACGGCAATCAATGAAAATCCCCAGACTGGTGATAACATAGGTACATACCAAGAGACATAACTCCCTTTCACCATCTTCTATGTTCATCTGCTAACAAGGCTGCAGCCATGCTGATATGGTATTTCAGTTTTGCTGAGTCATCATGCTGTTTGATTAGTCCTTCATTGGGCTTTAATACTCTTTTACTTGTTTCAGTCATTTGACTGTGGCCATGCTGGAACACTGCCTTTAGTCGAGCACATCAACCCCAGGACTTATTCTTTGAAAGCCTAGTACTTATTCTATCGGTCTCTTTTGCCGAACCGCTAAGTTACGGGGACGTAAATACACCAGCATCAGTTGTCAAGCGATGTTGGGGGGACAAGCACAGACACAAACCACAAACATATACACACACATCATCATCATACATACATATATATATATATATATATATATATATATATTATATATATATATATATATATATATATATATATATATATATATCATCATCATCATCGTCTAACGTCCGCCTTCCATGCTAGCATGGGTTTGACGATTTTGACTGAGGGCTGGCGAACCAGACGGCCGCACCAGGCTCCAATCTTGATCTGGCAGATTGATATATACATATACATACGACGGGCTTCTTTCAGTTTCCGTCTACCAAATCCATTCACAAGGCTTTGGTTGGCCCGAGGCTATAGTAGAAGACACTTGCCCAAGGTGCCATCCAGTGGGACTGAACCCGGAACCATGTAGTCCGTAAGCAAGCTACTTACCACTCAGCCACTCCTACACCTAATGTGAGGGTTACCTTTCGTTCTTTTTTAACTTTCAGTATAATCTTACTCTATTTTAATTTCTATCATCTCTTCAAGATCTATATTAAAGTCACCCTCAATTCCTCTTGTAGATCATCATCATCATCATCATCATCATTTAGCGTCCGCTTTCCATGCTAGCATGGGTTGGACGATTCAACTGGGGTCTGGGAAGCCAGAAGGCTGCATCAGGCCCAGTCTGATCTGGCAGTGTTTCTACGGCTGGATGCCCTTCCTAACGCCAACCACTCCGTGAGTGTAGTGGGTGCTTTTTACGTGCCACCCGCACAGGTGCCAGATAGAGCTGGCAAACGGCCACGGACGGATGGTGCTTTTTACATGGCAACGGCCATGAACGGATGGATCTTACGAACGATCCATCTTAAAATTACATCACCCTCTCTCAATCGTGTCATCCCTTCTCAGAGATCCATATTAAAATAACATCAACCCTTTTTCATGTGAGAAATGTTATGTGTGAATACATTTTTTCAGTTATGACAATGAATATCTCCTGATATAAAGTTGTTTTTTTCTCTATACAGAAAAATTTCAAAACCAAATATCACAGGGATTGCTATATAAGTAAAAAACGGAAGAATCAATTTGCTATTGAACAGTCTGCTCGGAGTGAACTCTTGTTACAAGATACAGTTGGGTAATATAAAACTAATGATTTTCTAATTTTTTTGTGTCTTTATAGTCGTTTTGGTTACTCAACATAATTATATACTTTTGTGCTTCTGTATTTATTTTGTTTGCTGCAAAACTTGCTTCTAATTGAACAAACCAGATAAGAGTATCTCCCATCCAAGTAGGAAGCAAAACTGTCATAGAACTTGCATATATCCTCTATCAAAATAAGACATTTCAAACTCTTTAATATTTTCTTCCATTCAAATATATTATAATTTTCAAAAAGAAAATTTTGCTCTATTGAAATGATGCTTTCAACAGCTATGAAATCATCATCATCATCATTTAGCGTCCACTTTCCATGCTAGCATGGGTTGGACGGTTCAACTGGGGACTGTGAAGCCGGAAGGCTGCATCAGGCCCAGTCTGATCTGTCAGTGTTTCTACGGTTGGATGCCCTTCCTAACGCCAACCACTCCGTGAGTGTAGTGGGTGCTTTTTACGTGCCACCCGCACAGGTACCAGACGGAGCTGGCGAACGGCCACGAACGGATGGTGCTTTTATGTGCCACCGGCACGGGGGCCAGGCAAGGCTGGCAACGGACACGAACGGATGGTGCTTTTACGTGCCACCGGCACGGAGGCCAAATGGGGCGGCGCCAGCAAAGGCCACGATCGGATGGTTCGCTTAACCACAGCTGCAATTTCCACTGATGTTGATCGACCTCAATTTCGGTTCTGCTTTCTGATATAATATTAATATGCTAGAAAGTGCAGTTAAAACTTCTTATAACTATTGTTTATTTCTTCAGCATTCTTTTTCCTTCAACTTAAAATTTTGTGTAATGAAACTGTCATCTATTTTCTCTCTTTACTCTTTTACTTGTTTCAGTCATTTGACTGCGGCCATGCTGGAGCACCGCCTTTAATCGAGCAAATCAACTCCGGGACTTATTCTTTTGTAAGCCCAGTACTTATTCTATCGGTCTCTTTTGCCGAACTGCTAAGTAACGGGGACATAAACACACCAGCTGAAAATTTTATATATTTTTCACAAGTGTCGATACTTTTATGATGTGGTGGTTTATCTACGTGATCACGTCAGGAGTTTACCACTTTTTTATAGTCAAATTGGTTACTTAATATAATGTTATACTTTTGTGCCTCTGTTGTTTCTCTGTTTGCTGTAAAATTTGCTTCTAATTGAGCAAACAAGATAAGGGTGTCTCCCATCCAAGCAGGAGGCAAAACTCTCATAGAAGCTTGCAGTGTTTTGCAATTGGTGAAGAGTAGCATGTTATGTGTGTTTATATTTCATTTTTTATTCAAAAACAGTGTATCTAGGGCTACATTATCGTATGTGTCCTTGAGTTAGGAGTAATTTGTGGAATGATTTGGCTGCTATATTTAGTAGGTAGAGACTCCTTCATTGCCTTGTGTTATTTTTTATTGGTTTATATTGTGACCCTGGAGAAAGATGAGCGTCTCCAGGCTAAAAATGCCCCAGGTAACGGTATCATAACAGCATCCTTACAACTCCATCGGGAGTTGAGGGTGAAAGGAAAGAAGGAAATGTGGTACAGATAAATCCACTACCAATTTGTTTTATTCTTTACATTACTTTCCAATGTCTGAGGAGATGGTCATGTTTTTACATCCATGAAACTTTAAGGAACATGATGAGCTAAGCCAACCTGATACTCAGTATATACTGAATACACACAAGATAGATAATTAGAAAGACATAAAAAATAGGTTGTTGTAATTATTAGTGAAGATTGATGTAGCTATTAATATAGTTTATTCTCTCATGGTGATTATATGGCAGAAGATAGTATATGTTGGTTGTGTTGTATTATACAGAGTAAAAAAGTTAGCTAAGTTATGATAGCAATGACGAAAATTATTTTTTTCCAGATCAAGTGATATACGACTAATAGACCAAGACTCTATTGCAGCATCAGTTGATATTACAAGTGCCACTAAGGTTGGTATATTTGTATTTATTTATTTATTTATTTATTTATGAATGAGAAAAGTTGGAGTAAAATGTCTGTTTGAGATGATACGCTATAAGACTTAGGTTGTAGTATCATATTTTAACTAAGGCATATCCCTATGTCTCTTATCAAAAAAGTTTCATCCTAACTGTAAGAAAACCCCAAAGTTTAACCCTGTCATATCAATTAATTTTGAAAACCATGGTCTGATAACTTTGCTGGGAAGTTCCATCCAATCTTGGCTGTTTATTTTAAGCAAGTTCTCAGTGTTCACAAGACAAGTTTGACAAACTTAGAGAAATACAATGTGAGTGCAAAAATTATAGATGTGGTTTCTAACGTCATAAAAATATTTATTCTGATTAGAATAAGATCTTTGAAGCATTCACTGTGATGACATCAGCTTGAGCTACCCAAGGGTAAACAGTCTTGAGGGTTTCACTACCAACATTTTGTTTGAGGCATTTGAAGAAAAGCTTCATCCAGTGCAAGTGGTTGGCAATAGGAAAAGCATCCAACCATAGAAAACATGTCAAAAAGAGTATGTACATATGGGAGGTGGTCCCTAAACGCTCAAAGGACTGTAACCCCATATCAGTAATGGTTCTGTCCAATCCATGCCAGTATAGCAAAGCTGATTGCTCCTGCTAATAGTGGTAAATAGCAGTAGGTTTTTGTCTATGAATATCAACTTTGTTATTTAATTTTTTTCTTTCTTGTTTTAAAGTGAAAGAATAAAATAAATCAACTCTATCCTGTGAAACTAATTAAAATTATTCAGATTTTTTTTTTTTTATCATTTTGAAGTCTTACAAAGACATTATTAATTACAATATTTACTCTTTTACTTGTTTCAGTCATTTGACTGCGGCCGTGCTGGAGCACCGCCTTTAGTCGAGCAAATCGACCCCGGGATTTATCCTTCGTAAGCCCAGTACTTATTCTATCGGTCTCTTTTGCCGAACCGCTAAGTGACGGGGACGTAAACACACCAGCATCGGTTGTCAAGCAATGCTAGGGGGACAAACATATACATACACACACACTTATATATATATACATATATACGACAGGCTTCTTTCAGTTTCCGTCTACCAAATCCACTCACAAGGCATTGGTCGGCCCGGGGTTATAGCAGAAGACACTTGCCCAAGATGCCACGCAGTGGGACTGAACCCAGAACCATGTGGTTGGTTAGCAAGCTACTTACCACACAGCCACTCCTGCGCCTATTTGCTCCATTATTTACAGTCATTAACCTACTTCATCTCCATCATTTACAACCCTCACTTCCTTTATTTTCAGTGTATCTCTACATTGTGTTTCGTAATTTCCGATGTATCACCACCTTCTTCTCTGTCATCTATTTTTATCTTTCCTCTAATCTCTTTTATCCTCCACTCCCTACACAACATTTCCTATATATAACAACTTCCTATGTATATATTGGGTCATCCCATAAATAATGCCATTTTTTCAACTGCATGAACTAAATGTCGGAGGGAGACAGGATAAACTACTTGCATCAACTTGCTATGAAAGCAAGTAGTAATTTTACCTTGTGCTTATTCTTAGTGCAAATTTTGAAGAGTGCTGTTCGATTTTAACAGTTATTTTTTCAAAGCTATAATGGAAGTGACAAACGAGCATATTCGGCATGTTTTGCTTTATGAGTTCAATAAAGGCAACAATGCAATGGAAAGTGCAAGGAATATTAATGCAGTATATGGAGATTGGGCAATAAGCGTAAACCAGTGTCAACGGTGGTTACAGAAATTCTAACCCGGAAACTACAGCCTAGAAGACGAGCTTTGTCCTGTAGAGCTTGACAAGGATGTTCTGCAAATCCTGGTGGAACAAAATCCCATCGTAGCTGTTGAAGAACTAGCAGAGAAGCTTGAATTTGGTCATTCATTGACACCTGCATGCCATTAGAAAAGTCAGCAAATTGAGTCAATGGGTTGCTCACAAACTTTCCGAGTCTAATCACGTTCAGAGAGTGAATATGTGTTCTTTGCTGTCATGTCTCACAAACGAACCTTTTTTGGACTGAATAGTAATTGGTGATGAGAAATGGGTTCTCTATAAAAATGTCAAACGCCAAAGACAGTGGGTAGGGAAAGGAAACACTAGCACCCCAGGCTAAAGAAAGTCTTCACCCACGTAAGGTGTTGTTATCTGGTTGGTTGGATATGAAAGATTTAGTCCACTTTGAACTTTTGAAAACAAACCAAATGATAACTTAGGAGATCTACTGTGAGCAGCTTAACCCTTTCGTTACTATATTTCTGACCAAAATACACCCCTTATGTGTTTCAATTAATTTCTAACGTAATCATAAATTTAGTCTGGTTTCATTAAACAACTATAACTTTTTTATTTATCAATATATTAATCTGATTTTTGGAAGATAATTTAATGAAATATTCTCAACCAATTCTATACTACAATTTTTGTCACAAAGTGACTCTAATTGCAGGTAGATACAGGTAAATTCAACAATATATAAAATTATTAAAATTTTGTTCAAACATCGCTATAGAAAATGGGTTATTAGCTAATATTCAATTGGGTATACAACAAAATTTTACGATAGAATTTGTTATTCTGGGTAACTTTCTGATACCCATAATAATATTTATGGCAAAATAGTCTTAATTTCATTTAAGGTTATGGGAAACCACAAACTATCGTTTCTTTCGCTTTGTTTATGTTTAGCGTAACAGTTCGTTTTCGCCGTAATGATTTCAAATAGGCTCATTCGAAAAAGTAAAAAGAAATAGTCTAAGGCTTTACTCCTCTGGGAAAGTCTGTGGCTTGGGCCAGTTTCTTCAGAAAAATCACCGAAAGAAACAGTTTTTAAATTTTCACTCCATTCAGGTGCCAATTCATTTTCTTTATCGCTGTCGGAGCTCTCGAATTCACTGTTTTCACTTTCGGAAAATGAAACATCAGATTCATTATCAAATACCATGTGCTTTTTTTTTTCAGTCATAGAGTTAGATTTATGAAGGTCTTCAGTAGAAAATCCTTCGAATTCTGACTCGCTGCTTGATATAATGAAATTCGTATCCATTTTTTGTCAGAATTACAAATTTTGAAAACACAATAGGAACAAATTTCGGAAAAAAATCTCTCAAAATTCACGGAATTAAAATTACACTTCGATTATTGTACAAAACTGTAGTTGAACTGTTTACGAAGTATAATACGTGTTTTCACGAATGTACTAAAGAGATTTGCTCTGATATTCTCATTTAAATATGAATAGGTAAATTCTGGCGGGTTGGTCACATTAACCAAAATTTTGGGGCGGCTTTGGGCGGTTTGGTAACGAAAGGGTTAAGTCACCACTAGAAGAAAAACGACTGTCTTTGGTTTCAAGACGAAAGGAATTCTTCCATCAGGACAATGCTCAGCCACATACAGCGAGGATGACATTCCAAAGGCTGGAGCAGTTTGAATGGGAAACAATGCCCCACCCACCATATTCGCCGCACATTGCCCCATCTGATTATCATTTATTCTGTAGTCTTCAAAATCATTTGGACGAAAAAATACGAATTCTGTAGATGAGGTCAGAACAGTACTGGAAGTGTAATTTTCATCACAGACAAATGAATTTTGGAAGAAGGGCGTTTGCAAGTCTACCAGATAGATGCAAGAACATTGTAGAAAATGAAAGAGACTTTATTTTAGATTAAAAAACAACTTTGGTTTATCTTAATTTTGAAAAATAAAAGAAGTATAAAAAAAAAACTGCATTATTTATGGGATGACCCAATAGCTTTTTCAATAACCTCACCATACCTTATTCTTAACTCTGATCACATTCTTTTACCATCAGTTATGTCCCCTGACTTTCTACCATCACCTCTCATTAAATTCTGCTCCCAACAACCTTATACTCTTTTACTTGTTTCAGTCATTTGACTGCGGCCATGCTGGAGCAAGGCCTTTAGTCGAGCAAATCGACCCCGGGACTTATTCTTTGTAAGCCCAGTACTTATTCTATCAGTCTCTCTTTTGCCGAACCGCTAAGTGACGGGGACGTAAACACACACCAGCATCGGTTGTCAAGCAATGCTAGGGGGACAAACACAGACACACAAACACATACACACACATACATATTTATATATATACATATATACGACAGGCTTCTTTCAGTTTCCATCTACCAAATCCACTCACAAGGCATTGGTCGGCCCGGGGCTATAGCAGAAGACACTTGCCCAAGATGCCACGCAGTGGGACTGAAGCCAGAACCATGTGGTTGGTTAGCAAGCTACTTACCACACAGCCACTCCTGCGCCTATACTTCAATTTATATATTTATTTGATTTTTTGTTCCTACTCTTTTTTTTTTTCAGTACTTTGGCTTAGATTTGAACTTTGGGCCATACAAAATTGATTATACAAGGAATGGAAGGTATGAAGGTTTTACTTGTTAATTGTTAATAAATTGTTAATTAATTGTTAATAAATTGTTAATAAATTTAATGATATCTTTTGACACGAGTGCTTGTTCAGTTTGTAGTAAGAAAGAATAAAGTTGATGAAATGTACTTTCACTACATTCCTAACTTTTCTCTTCTATTTGAGAAAATGGACAACTCATATTTGTTGTCTCTCAGTCTTGGGTACTGGCTTTGGTATAGTTTCATGAAATATTCTTTATGTAAAAAACTAGGTAACATTTCTCACAGTCTCTTATAACCATTTTAATTAGAATTACACTTTTTGGGAAAAGAATGAAACATTATCTTAATGACTAACTCCGGTCAAGAAAGGCAGGGGATACAACCCATGGAATTTAAATTCAATATCGAATGCAGTCAGCATGTAAGTCTGAGCCTTAGTATACAGTGACAACTCCAGGCATATTTTGGTCTCATTTAACCTCATCAGTGAAAAAGATAGTCTAACTGTTATTGCAAAGTTATATAGTTTTATTATTATTATTATTATTTTTTTTTTTTTACAGACACCTGCTTCTTGGAGGGAAAAAAGGACATGTAGCTGCCCTCGAGTGGCAAACTAAAAAACTCTGCAATGAAATGAATGTAATGGAATCAATCACTGATGTTAAGTAAGATTCATTTGTTTGATTAGAAATATATAAATGTGTGTGTGTATGTTTATATATATATATATATATATGTGTGTATGTATGTATGTATCCTTGTTTGTGTAGACAACTTTTATTCATCATCATCATCATCGTTTAACGTCCGCTTTCCATGCTAGCATGGGTTGGACGCTTCAACTGGGGTCTGGGAAGCCCGAAGGCTGCACCAGGCCAGTCAGATCTGGCAGTGTTTCTACAGCTTGATGCCCTTCCTAACGCCAACCACCCCGTGAGTGTAGTGGGTGCTTTTTATGTGCCACCGACACAGGTGCCAGACGAGGCTGGCGAACGGCCACGCTCGGATGGTGTTTTTTACGTGCCACCGACACAGGTGCCAGACGAGGCTGGCGAACGGCCACGCTCGGATGGTGTTTTTTACGTGCCACCGGCACGGAAGCCAGGCGAGGCTGGCACGGCCACGATCGGATGGTGTTTGTTACATGCCCACATCACAGAGGCCTGTCGAGGATATTAACCCTTTAGCATTCAGATCAGTCCATCAAATGTAATACTTATTTATTCATAACTTTTTAAAATAAATCATGCATTATCTTGTAGCTTCAAGGTTTTAATGATGTGAGTGTTCATTTTTAGAATGACATTGTAATGCAGGTGTAACAGGCTGGATCTGGCTGGTTTGAACAGAAAACAGATAGAATATTTGAGCCTGATAGGACTGGTTTAAATTCTAAAGGGTTAAAAGAAGAAACCCCTGCCTACCTCCTTCCCCTTACAACATACCTCAGGCCTTGCTTTGTTCTCAGTGATTTATAAGCCCTGAAAAATACCACACCTAATTTCTCCTTATTTGCACCCCTACTGCCTCATTGTAACCTGATCTGCCTCTTGTCCTGTTAGATCTGAGTACAGGTCAGAATATTCTGTTGATCTCCACTTCCATATCTTGTGCAGCATCTCTAACTTCTTGCTTGCATCAATATTTTGCCTCTTCAGAACAGTATATTTAGGCTAAGAGGTAGAAAAACATAGGCTACAGTATTTAATTGCGCTCAAGCACAATAATTTCTTTTTTTTTTTTTTTTTTACTTGTTTCAACCAAAAGACTGCAGCTATGCTGGAGCACCGTCTTTAGTCGAGCAAATCGACTTTTTCCTTGTAAGAGTAGTACTCGTTCTATTGGCCTCTTTTGCCAAACCACTAAGTTACGGGGGACATAAACACACCAGCATCAGTTGTCGAGCGGTGTTGTGAGAACAAACACAGACACACAACCATATACACACACACACACGACGGGCTTCTGTCAGTTTCTGTCTATCATATCCACTTTGATCAACCCTAGGTGCCAAGCAGTGGGACTGAACCCAGAACCATGTGGTTGGTAAGCAAGCTATTTATCATACGGCCACTCCTTTGCCTATGTTTATTATGTTTACTACATAAAACATTTATATTTATATAATTGCATAATTATATACTAATATAGTACTTATTTTTTGAAGCTTGGTACTTACTCTGTCAGTCTCTTTTGCTAAACTGCTAAGTTCCTTGGATGTAAACACACCAGTTATCAAGCAGTGGTGGGATGACAAAGACAGACACGCATAGATATATATATAGAATATGAGGGGTTTAGTTCACATGTGATCTAAACAAATAGGTATGCTGGGTAAATGCTATTGTTGGTTGATAGTTGGGTTCCAAGATCACAGCTAAGGATGGATCTAGGGATCCGTGTTAGGGTTCCATTATAGCAGATGTATATTATATTAGGAAAAGTGAAAGCCAAGGTAATATGAGTATCTCAAGTCATTGAGAATAACTTAATTGGGGTAAGGTGAATTTGAAGTCTTAGAGCTGTTTCTGGGATAGCCCAAGTGGTGGGTTAGCATGTCCATGCACTGGGTATTCTATCATCAGAGACAAGGTACAGATATTTTAGAAAAGTAACCCAGTGCATGGACATGCTAATCTACCACTTGAGCTATCCCAGAAACAGCTCTGAGACTTCAAATTCACCTTACCCTAATTAAATTATTCTAAATGACTTGAGTTGTTTCTTCTTCTTTGGTTTTCATTTTCCCTCTACTATAATCATCATCATCGTTTAACGTCCATTTTCCATGCTAGCATGGGTTGAATTGTTTGACCGGGGTCTGGGAAGCCAGGAGGCTGCACCAGGCTCCAGTCTGATCTGGCAGTGTTTCTACAGCTGGATGCCTTTCCTAATGCCAACCACTCCATGAGTGTAGTGGGTGCTTTTTACGTGCCACCAGCATAGGGGCCAGAGGAGGCTGGCATAGGCCACGATCAGTTGGTGCTTTTTACATGCCACTGGCATGTGTATCACAACTACAATTTCCATTTGATTTTTATTTTTATGTTGATGTACTTGGCTCAATAGGTCTCCTCAAGCACAGCAGGTCGCCCTACGATCCAAGGTAAGCACAGCAGGCCATCCTACAAGCCATGAAGTCGCTTCATTTATTGGGTCTTTGCAGTCACAGCATATCTCCAGAGTCTCGGTCCTTCATCATTGCCTCTGTGAGGCCCAATGTTCGAAGGTCATGCCTGACCACCTTATCCCATGTCTTCCTGGGTCTACCTCTACTCTGGATTCTTTCAACTGTTGGGGAGTGGCACTTCTTCACACATCTCTCCTCATCCATCTATAGTACATGACCATACCAACGCAACCGTCTCTCCTGCACGCCACATCCGATGCTTCTTACATACATGCATGCACACATGAAACATGGACTTTAAAGTTAAATAATGATATATATATATCTCCCCTTTCACATCCTTGCAAGCCTACCTGCACACAATGTCTCCCTGTCAAATTTCTTTCCCATGATGTATCCTTCTCACACCCTACTCCTTCCACTTGTGTCCATCCATCACTACATCATACCTCCCCTCCATATCCGGCTCTCCTTTCACAGTCTCATGAACTTACCCACCTACTCACCCTATCCAATTCTTAGTTTCACTTCACTTATATGCACCTCCCTGTAACCTGAGTGTACCCTCCATCATATCTTCTTAATCCCCTCTCTCTCTCTCTCTATCTATCTATCTCTCTCCCCTATCTTTCCACTTTCTTTTTTCCAACTAATGTAGCTATGCATCTTCTTCACTGCAAGACGCATGTTTCTGCTCCACTATTCATTCTCCAATCTCTCATTAACTGGCACAAAGCCACCTCCTTCAGTGTTATTCTTCCCTTCAGTTGAGCGGGTTCTTGTCTTGCAAGTTATTTAGTGACTTCACTATTGCTGGTGTCATGTAAAAAGTGCCCAATGCAGTTTGTAAAGTGGTTGGTGTTAGGAAGGACACCCACACATTGAAACCAAGCCAAAGCAGACAGCACAGTTCAGCAGTCCTCTGGCCTGCCAGATTCTATCAAACCATCCAACCTGTGCCAGCATGGAAGTGGGATGTTAAATGATGTGTTTTTTTTTTAACCCTTTTTCATTTAGATTATTCTGTTAAAGGTAATTCTTATTTATTCACATTGTTTTGAATTAATCATGTATTATCCCAAAGCTTCAAGATTTCAATGATGTGATTGTTTTATTTTTAGAATGGCATTGTTGGGTAGGTGGGAATGGCTGGATCTAGTCAGTTTGGACATAAAACAGGTAGAATATTCTGGCTGAATATTACTGGTTTGAATACTAATGGATTAAACCAAGTATAGACCTTAGCAAGTTTCACATTGTCAGAGATGAAACTTGGAGTAAGAATTTTGTAAAGTTTCCAATGAATATGATAAAACTCTACATTTTGTATTGAGTACTCTCTTTTCCTCCTGGTTTACACAATTTTTTGTGTCATAAGTGAAATGTATTTATTTTTTATCTTAACAGATGGCTTCACCAGGAAACTATGTTTGCAGTTAGTCAGAAGCAATGGACCTATATTTATGACAATCGTGGCATTGAAATACATTGTTTGAAAACTTTGGATCAAACTTTACAAATGGAATACCTTCCTTACCACTTTCTGCTTGTGGCAGCAGTAAGTATACTTTATTGACTTTATGAAATATCTAAAATAATGTGAAGAATTCTTTTCCTTTGTAATAAAAACAAATTCTACCTTGGCTTTTAAAAATGAAAATGGAAATAAAATAGCCTTATTTTAAGTTGTGAAAATGTCAGGATGCTACTTGTGAAGGCAAGAATATAAAACGGAATCCACAAAAATAGATTATAAGAAATTAACACCAAAGAAAATCCAGGAAGTAATATCAAGGACAAAGTCAACTGCAATTTCTTATAACCTATGCTAGTATAGAAGTCATCATCCTCATTGTTTAACGTCCGTTTTCCATGCTAGCATGGGTTGGATAGTTCGACCAAGGTCTGAGAAGCCAGGAGACTGCACCAGGCTCCAGTCTGATCTGGCTATGTTTCTACAGCTGGATGCCCTTCCTAATGCCAACCACTCCATGAGTGTAATGGGTGCTTTTTACGTGCCACCGGCACGGAATCAGTCAAGACGGCACTGTCATCGGCCACATTCGGATGGTGCTTTTTACGCGCCACCAGTATAGACATTTAAAGGGTAATGATGTTGATGGTTATAATATTACATTTGCAGTTCAGGCATACATATATGTGATTGGTTGTTTATACCATCAAACTCTGGATGGCTTTGAAGTTATTTTGTTTTCAGAGCTTATCAGTTTTCTAATGGAAGGTTTTAAGTGCCTACATTTAAATCAAATTGTACAGCATCTCACTGAACTATTCAGCTACCACTAACATAGTGTTTGTCCTAAACTGATATCAGTGTAGTATTTGTGTAGTAAATAAGGGTTGTAATTGACAAAGTACTGACCTACTGGATAAAGGATGTTTAGACCCCATTACTCAATTTTCTAATTACAATGATGAATACCACCACCACCACCATCATTTTTTTTATTTGTTGTTTAGTACCATGTCAGCACTGATCAAACAAGCTGTAATTAAGATAGTCATGACCATCGTGCCTTTTATCCAGACATAGTGTATCTAGACTACCTTCATGTTGGCATTGTTTGGACAGAACTACAGAATAGCATATTTATGTGTGTCACTGTGTGATCCAACTTGCTAATATCTGATCTGATTCAGTTTTGTTTCAATTCTTTCTGAGATTACCTTTATTCTGATCTGTTCTATACACTATCTGCCTTTTGTTCTTGGTCTTGTTCCCACTCCACTTTTCTTCATCATTCCTCATAAGCTCACATTACCTCACAACACTTGATTTTTTATCATCATCACTTAACACCTGTTTTTCCATACTAGCATGGTTTGGACAGTCTCAGCTTCTCAATCTTTCATCTGATGCACTCTGATTATCATCATCACTTAATACCTGTTTTTCCATGCTAGCATGGTTTGGATTGTCTCAGCTTCTCAATCCTTCATCATCTGATGCACACAAAAATTCATCAAACTTTGATGTGGTGTGTGTGTTTTTGGTATGGTTTTTTATGACTGGTTTTTAAGACCACCTTCCATATAACCTGGACTTCACCTAACATTATATCATTCATTCAAATGTCTTATACTATGGCTCTGTGTCACCAAAGTCTTGTGAGTGGATTTAGTTGACAGAGACTGGAAGAAGCCCATCGTGTGTGTGTGTATTTTGACATCATATAATTGTTGTAAATGAGCTTCACTGTCATACAAGCAGTATTCATTTCCAGTCTTCTACGAAAAACAAGTCTGGCTATGAGGAAATATTACCTTGCCTGGAAACAAGTGAGGTTTGACAACAGGTAGGGCATCCTACCACAACAAATTCTATCTGACCCATGCAAGCATGGAAAAGTGAGTATCAAATGATGATGATTCAAATGAATGGATGATATAATGTGACTGCAACATGTGTAAGCATCTTTTCAGCATACACACGATTTTCCAACATTCAGTACATTGTTATAACTTGGTGTGTATCTCTATTGTTTTCCAGAATGCAAGAGGATATTTGTCCTACCTGGACACCTCCATTGGTAGTAAAGTTTCAGCTATCAGAACCAATATGGGCCGTTTAAATGTTATGTGTCAGAATCCATCTAATGCTATTATACACCTCGGACATTCAAATGGTAAGGGCTCATACTATTTAGTCCCTTTTTTTTTTAATTGCCCTGCACATGTAAGTGAAAGCAGAGTATTGTAATCACTCGTCTTTGTCTGTGTGTTTGCTAAATTACTGGAAAACAACTGAACGGATTTTCACTAAATTTGGCAGAAATACTCATTGGGTGGGTGGCTCAAAATGATGAAAATTTGATTTGATTATCTTTGAACATACATAAATATGCAACTGGGCATGTGTGTGTGTGTGAGTACAGTGATGGATTCAAGGGTTTTGTTTATTTACGAGTTGATTTCTTAATTTCCCTGGAGTATAAACACCTATAATGGTGATACTTAAAAAAAAAATCAGTTCAAGTAAAAAAACATCGGTAAGCAACATATTGTATGCCACACTATAATTTGCCAAAAAAATTATGAGTGTGCAGGGTATGCGCCACTCATTCGATGCATTTCTTTTCATCATTGTTGTCGTCGTTTAATGTCCGCTTTCCATGCTAGCATGGGTTGAACGATTTGAGTGAAGACTGGAGAACCAGATGACTGCACCAGGCTCCAGTCTGATCTGGCAGAGTTTCTACAGCTTGATGCCCTCCCTAACACTAACCACTCCGTGAGTGTAGTGGGTGCATTTACATGCCACCGGCACGAGAGCCAGTCAGGCAGTACTGGCAACGGCCACGCTCAAGTGTTATTTTTTTTACGTGCCACCTGCACAGGAGCCAGTCCAGTGGCACTGGCAAACAAAGCATAGTTACTATTTGTGAAATTTATGTTTAAAATACATTATTTTAAAAATAACTATATATTCGTGCCCTATTATAAATATGTGTAGGGTCTCAAGGAGGCAATGACAGGTGATTGTGACCTTTACCAATTTGCTATGCTTTAAAAGACTCATCAAGCCTAATAAAATCATAGTTGTGGCTGTGCTGGTGACACATAAAAGGCATCCTCCAGGCAATAACAGAGGAATTCAAGACGGGCTGCCCCTGAGAGCTCCTCTATGCTAATGACCTTGCTCTAATAACTGAGTCACTGCCAGAACTGATGATGAAGTTTAAGGTGTGGAAGCAAAGTCTAGAATTAAAGGGCCTTAGGGTTAACCTAGCAAAAACCAAAGTCTTAGTAAGTAGGAAGGCTGTCAAATCACAACCCCCTTCATGTAGATGGCCCCTACTAGATCTGCAGAAAAGGCGTGGGTAGAAACTCCTTACGATGTACCTGGTGTAAGCTATGGACACACAAAAGGTGCAGCAATATCAAAGGAAGGTTAACCAGGAAAATAGTTTTTGTATGTGGCAGATGCACAGATTTAGTAAACACGTAAGATGTACAGAAAATAGATTCCATCACATGTCAGAGGAAAAAACTAGAAGTAGTTAATAGCTTCTGCTACCTAGGCGACCAAATCTGTAGTGGGGGTGGTTGCTCTGAGAGTGTAGCAACTAGAGTAAGAAGAGCCTGAGCAAAGTTCAGGGAACTCCTACCTCTGCTGGCAACTAAGGGCTTCAGGGTGAAAGGTAGACTGTATGATGCATGTGTGCGAACTGCCATGCTACATGAAACATGGGCCATGAATGCTGAGGACATGCGTAGGCACATTGAGGCCATGCAGGTTAATTTTATTTTATTTTACTGACCCTGAATTGATGAAAGGTCAAGTACCAGTCCAGAGCAATGGACTGACAGAATTGTTAGAGCATCAAACAAAATGCTTTATGTTATTTCTAGCTCTTTACTCTCTGAGTCCCAACAATTGTGAAAAATTTCTCTGTATATAGCTGCCAAGATGGTGCCCCATAAAAAAATACCACTCTTTCTATTCTAAAAAATTCCATGACAAACACAAAGCACTTGAGAATCCACCTGTGCCATTTGTTGATTTGATAGCAGAGAAAGAAAGACATTTAGTTATTTGTGAACATTTAAATAGCACCTTATTTATGTCATGACCTGATTTTGATGATGAGGCACTTTTTAGCTTACTGATCTCAGAGATCATGAGTTCAAACCATACAAGAGCAATAGTATTCTGACCTTTCATAAATAACTTATGCTTGTTTTCCTCAGTCTGCCTGGCTGACATCAGATTCTTACTGACTTTATATACTTGCGTAATTAATAATAGAAAGTGTATTTATCCACTTTTCATGCCATATTTTCAATTTGTGTTCCTATGTTTTAATTCTTGTTTTGTGATTCACATTAATCTTGCAGGAACTGTAACACTGTGGTCACCAAATGCAAAAGATTATTTAGTCAAAATGTTGTGCCATAAATCTAATATACGGTCAATAGCTGTGGACCAACGGGGTTTGTACGTATCTTTTTAAAATCCTATTACGCTTTATTGTGCTAAAAATACTTCTCATTTGAAAAGACACATAGCATAGTTTCTCTGAACTTTCCTGGCATACTCCCACATAAGTAATTAAGCTGTTTTCCATGGACTAGCCTGCCTCTTCATCTCCAATCAGTTACTGATCCTCTTTAAAGCTCAAGTTAGACCCACAATAGTCCTACCCTTATGTTTGTGATGACATTACTGCTAGACACAAACATCTTGGACCATAATCCAGAAGAAAGCCGTCATCATTGTCATCTCCTTATTTAATCCAGTTATATCCAGCCCAAATATTTTCCCTGTATTATGTTCAAAATGTCGAGATCTGGCATTTTACACATATCCTACAATGTCATTCTAAAAATATACAATAACAGTATTGAAATCTGAAAGCTACAAGGTAATTTATGATTAATTCAAAACAGTGTGAATAAATAAGTATTACATTTGACAGAGCACTCTGAATGCTAAAGGGATAACATTCATTTGTCAAACCCATGCTAGAATAAGTTTGACATATATACAATGGGTTTCCATACAGTTTCTGACAAATTCCACTTTCAACGCAAATTGTTCAAGTCAGGACTATAAAACTTCATGCCTCTTAAGTTCACCATAAGGAATGATGATTGTGATGAAGTTTACAGATTATATAATCGACTTAATCCGTGTGTCTGTCCTTGTTCGTCCCCTCTATGTTTAGCCCCTTGTGGGCAAAAAAAAAAAAATAATAAAAAATAAAGGAAATTAAATTCAGGAGTATATATATAACTAAGATAGAAAGAATGTTCGCATCATGCTGTTTACATTCCACTTACTTCACAACTTTACATTACCAGTGAGGTATAAAAAAAAAAGCAGTGAAGGAAGTTAAAAGTTCAGACTAAATGGCATTTGAAACTAATTAACATTTGGGACTGGTGGCATGTAAAAGCACCCACTACACTCTCGGAGTGGTTGGCGTTAGGAAGGGCATCCAGCTGTAGAAACTCTGCCAGTTCAAGATTGGAGCCTAGTGCAGCCATATGGTTTGCCAGTCCTCAGTCAAATCGTCCAACCCATGCTAGCATGGAAAGCGGATGTTAAATGATGATGATATAAATTTTTCTTTAATTGTCTTGTTTTCTATTTTTGGGATGGCCCCTAAAAAAAATCCAGATTTTGGATCCGGCCTAGATATTAAAACCACTGCTTTAAATATTCCGCTTTGTACTGATTTTATAACAATATATAATCACAGTAAAAGAATTAGAAAATCCTTGTTTTCGAACTCTAAAGTTCATGGTGAACTTTCCTCATGGTGAATTGATGCCAGGGAACTTAATTCTAATCATAATACTTACCCAAAGTTCCAGTTAGTGGGGTCAAACCAAGAACCACATGGTTGCAGAGTGAACATCTTAACCACGCAGCCTATGTTTGCACCTCGACATTAGCTCACAGGGTCACATCAGCCATCAAGCATCCTTCTAGCAGATCCCAGTGGTCTTCCTTGCTTTACTGGCACTTGTGCTGGTGGCACGTGAAAAAAATTCAAGCGAAGTCGTTGCCAGTACCGCCTGACTGGCCCTCGTGCTGGTGGCATGTAAAAGCACCCACTACACTCTCGGAGTGGTTGACGTTAGGAAGGGCATCCAGCTGTAGAAACTCTGCCAGTTCAAGATTGGAGCCTAGTGCAGCCATATGGTTTGCCAGTCCTCAGTCAAATCGTCCAACCCATGCTAGCATGGAAAGCGGATGTTAAATGATGATGATATAAATTTTTCTTTAATTGTCTTGTTTTCTATTTTTGGGATGGCCCCTAAAAAAAATCCAGATTTTGGATCCGGCCTAGATATTAAAACCACTGCTTTAAATATTCCGCTTTGTACTGATTTTATAACAATTTGAACATTTTATTACTTCCTAGTGTGATATCTTAACTGTGTTAATTAATTTGTGACTGTCCTCATCAGTATTTTCAAGTTATTTTTTATCTGACAGATTTTCCTTAATTCACTTTTTAAACCTCGTTTATTACTGTTCATATTATTTTAACATGTGTCCATTGTCTGGAAATCTTTCGTCACACATCTGTGACCCCTTCAGCGACTTACTCAATGGAGTAAGTGAAGCAAGAACACACACAGAAATGAAAAGTGTTGCTGAAGAGGTCATAGATGCGTGACAAAAGATTTCCGGACAATGGACTGATATTAAAATAATAAGAACAGTAATAAAGTCCCAAAATGTTAATTAGTTTCAAATGCCATTTAGTCTGAACTTTTAACTTCCTTCACTGCTTTTTTTTTTTATACCTCACTGGTAATGTAAAGTTGTGGAGTAAGTGGAATGTAAACAGTATGATGTGAACATTCTTTCTATCTTAGTTATATATATATATATACTTCTGAATTTAATTTCCTTTATTTTTTATTTTTTTATTTTTTTATTGCCCACAAGGGGCTAAACATAGAGGGGATGAACAAGGACAGACACACGGATTAAGTCGATTATATTGACCCCAGTGCGTAACTGGTACTTAATTTATCGACCTCGAAAGGATGAAAGGCAAAGTCGACCTCGGCGGTATTTGAACTCAGAACGTAACAGCAGACGAAATACGGCTATGCATTTCGCCCGGCGTGCTAACGTTTCTGCCAGCTCGCCGCCTTAATTTCCTTTATTTTTAATTAATTATATACATGACATCTTTTTCCCATCTTTCAGTCATTGGCGGTCTTCTTTTTTCTTTTTCCTCCTCTTCTTCTTCATATGCTAAAACTTGAAAACCGCCATTACTATTACTATTACGATTCTGCAATTTAAATTCCCAGTTCAACTACTTTCTTCTTCAATTTCAACTCCCGCTCGATGACCGCAGCAAGTTCTTAAAAAATTTATCTTACTATATTTTTTATTCGTTGTTAATACGTTTATTCATACACTGTTACGAAAATTTAACCTTTTTTAAGATACTTTCAAGCCTTCGCCATAACTTGATTTATCTTCCTATCTCTCTCTCTACAATATTTAACCGCAGGCTGCCTCAAGCCGTAATCCCATCTTTTTCCCATCTTTCAGTCATTGGCGGTGCGCCCGCCCCCCCACCCCCACCACCAATACCGTTGAACACTGTTCTCACCCCCACCACCAATACCGTTGAACACTGTTCTCACCCCCACCACCAATACCGTTGAACACTGTTCTCACCCCCCCCACCACCAATACCAGTATACCCCGTTCTCTCTATCTACACCGGATACACCTTACTCATCTACACTGGGTACGCCCTACTCCCTCCTCCTCCTCCCACTACCACTTCTCCTCATATGCTTAAGACAAGCTGCTAGCGCCATAGCTCATCAACTGCCCACCGATCTTACGCTTCCTCCTGACACTGCCTCAATCCGACCATCCCCTTTTAGTACCCTCCCGCCTCGTCACCTACCCATTCTAAGTACCCCCCTACCCATTCTAAGTACCCCGGATCCCCAAAGTACCCCGGATCCCCAAAATACCCCAGTCCCCAAAGTACCCCGGACCTCGTTGCCCCCGTGCCGCTGACACGTTAAAATGCTCGAATCCGATCGTGACGATGCCGGACCCTCCGGCCCCTGTGCAGGTGGCACGTAAAAAGCACCCAATCCACTCACGGAGTGGTTGGCGTTAGGAAGGGCATCCAGCCGTAGAAACTCTGCCAGATTCAGACTGGAGCCTGGAGCGGCCTTGGCTTCCCAGACCCGGTCAAACCGTCCAACCCGTGCTAGCGCGGAAAGCGGACGTTAAACGATGATGATGATGATGATGATGATGATGATGACAGTTTTGTAACACACTTTCTGTAAATGATTAAAGTATTATTCACTAACAGCTTTCACTTCACCTAAGCCCTTTACTTCCTATGAATTAGAGGCCATCAACCACATTTCTTTATTGTTTTCAACTCTAGGCTGTCTTTCTCCCAGATCTTGATGGTTTAGAATTGTCTTCAGTTCTTCTGTAACTTTACTTAATTTCAGTTAGGGTTGTTGGTCTTAAGCAAACCCATTTTTAACTCTTATAGGAAAAGTGGTCCTTATTCGTATGGCTTCTGTCCTTTGATCTGACCAGCTTAGGAATTCCTGTCTGAAGCTTACGCTCTGCTGGCATAGTTTCCAGGGTCATTGAGGCAGTCAAGCCACCCCATCACAACAAGGACAGGACATTGTGGCGGATGAATAAATTATTGCTATGATATTCTTTCACATCACTATTCACCCACAATAATTCTTACCTTTCACTGATAAATTAATTTATATATCTTCGAAAAATTTTCTTATCATCTACTTCTTTAAAATATTTTTTTAAAAAATGTATATTTACAAAATAATCATTTTTTAATTTTTTATAGATACCTAGCTACATCTGGAGATGACAGTCATATGAAAATATGGGATCTTCGTACCTACCAAATGCTACAGTCTTACCGAATAGATAGTGGTGCCAATTGTTTGTCTTTCAGTCAACGCGATATGCTTGCAGCTGGCATTGGCAATGTCGTACAGGTTAGTTGTGGTTTTTATTTTTAAATCAGGAGGTGGGGGTGGGCAGTGCTCATGACCTTTGTTCAGGGCCTCCAAGACTAATGGGAAGGAGGAAGGTATCTGCAAACCAGAGACTTGGTTTCAATGCTTGCAACAGACTGGTTTTTTTTTCTAAAGGCACCCAAAGTGCCAGGTCATTATGTCTAGTATTAAACTCAGCAATGTATTAAGTCTACCACTCATGTGAGTCATGACAAGATTTGAACTTAGAACCTGCAGAATATGAAGAGCTTGAACAAATATGGATAACTGCATTTTTTAAAATTTTGAAATTTTTTTTGGCTGTTTGCCAGCACCGTCTGGCACCTGTGCGGGTGGCATGTAAAAAGCACCCACTACACTCGCGGAGTGGTTGGCGTTAGGAAGGGCATCCAGCCGTAGAAACACTGCTAAATCAGACTGGGCCTGATGCAGCCTTCTGGCTTCACAGACCCCAGTTGAACTGTCCAACCCATGCTAGCATGGAAAGTGGACGCTAAATGATGACGATGATATTGTTTTGTAAAGGTATGCAATATGTTTAATGTCTTCAAATTGTTTTTTTTAGATATTTGATAACTGCTGTTCTCGAACAGTAAACACTCCATACTTATTTCATAAACTGTCTGGAAGAGTGCACAGTACAAAATTCTGTCCTTATGAAGATGTACTTGGTGTTGGCTATGAAAAAGGATTTCAGAGTCTGCTTATTCCTGGTGAGTAAATTCATCTATTATCAATTGATTTAGCACACAATTTAACATATTTTTTGCTAGGAGCAGCTCTGTAACGTAAACATCATCACTTTTAGGCTGCAGTATTTTATCCAGGGAGGATCCCTTTAAAGACGTAGAGTGTTAAAAAAACATACTGTCATCTGATCAATACAAGCATGGAAAACTAAATGTTAAAATGATAATGATGTCTCACTATTCTGTGCATTTCTTTCTTTTAGGTTCTGGTGAGCCATGTTTTGATGCTCTTGAAGCAAATCCATATCAATCCAAAGAACAACGTCGAGAAACAGAAGTGAAAATGTTACTTGATAAGGTAAATATTTCCCAGAATATCTGATTTTTCAATAATTATTTTCTTATACTGTTGTGTCTGGGAAGAGTCATTTTCTTTTAGTGCCTTATTATTTAACACACTCACCGGTAAAATTTCCACTTTTTTTCTTATTTTTATTTTCCTAAAATTTTCGTTGCGTGTTGCAACCTTTTCAATAGTTTTGACTCTCTTCAACACACGAATTCATATAAAGAATATTGCAAACCAAATATTTTCTTATATTTATCTTGACATTACTATACAAATAATCCTGTTATTTTTAAACTACAAGTAATTTTAATTAATTTAATTTTATACTCTTGACACTATATTCTTAAATTAACCATCTTTGAAGTAGCCTTTCGTGTATTATTGAATTATCCACAAATAATTTTGAAATATTTTTGTCTCGTTTTCCATAGATTCAACCTGATATGATAAGTCTGGATAATCGAAGGATACTTAAACCAAATTATGGAAGCATTTCTGGCATCATGGAAGAAAAGAATAAACAAGCCCTTAGAGTATGTGTGCTATTCATGTATTACCATTTTTTTATTGAATTTTATGAATTTTATTTTTATTTAGGTTTAGGGTTTAATAGTTTTCACTCACAGTTTTGTTGTTTTGAAATATATCTCTGCCAACTCGGTCTTATACAATACAGGTTGCAAATGGTACAGCTACCATAGAAGATTTCAAGCATTTAGAAATTATGCTTATATTTTCAAATCAATCATTCTATCTTTGAAAAATAAAAGAAGATAATCAGAGTTGATTTTAAGTGAAGGTATCATATTTGATTGCATTTTTTTTTTCTCAACAAAATGTCTCAGAAAATCACCCGGAGTCCTTTGTGTGAAGTTTGGCTGCCCATAAGCAAATTTTGTCGTTGATGGTGATGTGCTGCTGAAATTGGAGTGCACCTAATATGCCTGCATGTCTTTTATGCCATCAAATATGGTAGATAATTGCTTTTTTAAGTATGGATGCATAACCAACAAGGATGATGTGGAAAATAAATTACATTTACTATAGTGTAATTTGTGGAGGCACATGGCCTAGTGGTTAGAATAGCGGACTTGCAGTCAAGGGATCGCGGGTTCGAATCTCAGACTGGGTGATGTGTGTGTTTATGAGCGAAACACCTAAGCTCCACGTGGCTCTGGTAGAAGGTAATGGCGAACTTCTGATGACTCTTTTGCCACAACTTTCTCTCACTCTTTTCCTCCTGCATCATGCAGCTCACCTTTGTAGGACCGGCATCCTGTCCAGGTGGGGAACCTATATGCCAAGGAAACCGGCCCTTATGAACCAGGCGTGGCTCGAGAAGGAACAATATATATATATGTATATAATGTTATTTAATGAAATGGCATGACTGGTCTATCTTCCTCTAGTCACTATTGTGTCATCATAGACACAACACACTGGTTGTGAGTTGGTCTCTGACCCATCTAGTCATGATATACTTGTAAATGAGATGTCTTACACACAAACACTATGTATCTGCCCATATGTTAGTGTGTGTTTTTCTTATTTTTTAAAAATCGTCACTCAAGTTGCGGCTACTATGTTTTGCTTTAGGTATATGGAGATATAGGAGTGGTTAGTGACGAGATCGAGTGTTACACAAAATGCCTTGTAGTTTGCAGTTACGTCCCTTTAATGTTCACATTTCTAATCCTCCCGGCGATCTCGTTATTTTTCGCTCTTCTGGCCACCGGTGAAATGTGTACCTTTGTGCTTACGTTAGAAATCAATGTGATATGAAAAAAAGAATTTTTCTGAAACTTGAAGAATTTATTAGGTATTGGAACACTGTCCAAATTATTAATCACATATCTATTAAAGCGTATTTTTAATAAAAATATATTCCTTTGTTTACTTCCGTCATTCCGATTGAAACTATATTCATGTATCACATAATTTCAAACTCAAGTGGTTGTTAAGGACGTCACCTGAATTAATCAAATATGTATTTCCTGGCCAAAACACTTAATACTTAGTGTAAGTATCATATGGCAATTATTATCACGAGGTGTGCAGTTGTTGTGCTAAACCTGCTGTTCTTGTATTAGATTTCAACACAAATTACCATAAGCTAACATCATGATGTCTGCACCTAATCACGTAGGCATGGCTGTTTAAAAAGCTCATTTCTCAACCACGTGGTTTCAAGTTTGATCTCATAGTGTGGAACGTTGGGCAAAGTCTTCTGTGGCATCGTGCCTTTTTTTTTGTTTCTGTTTTCAGATCATAGGCTGTCCACATGACATCAAAACAAGGAGACATGGTTAGGAAGCAAACTTCGTAACCACACAGCCCCACCTTTCATCATCATCGTTTAACGTCCGCTTTCCATGCTAGCATGGGTTGGACGATTTGACTGAGGGCTGGCGAACCAGATGGCTGCATCAGGCTCCAATCTTGATCTGGCAGAGTTTCTACAGCTGGATGCCCTTCCTAACGCCAACTACTCCGAGAGTGTAGTGGGTGTTTTTATGTGCCACTGGCACGGGGCCAGTCAAGCTGTACTGGCAACGACCTTGCTTGAATCTTTTACACATGCCACTGGCACAGGTGCCACTAAGGCGTTGCTGGTAATGATCAAACAATCACGCTCGGATGGTGTCTTTTACATGCCACCAGCACGGAGGCCAGATAGCCACTCTGGCAACGATCACGCTCGGATGGTGCTCTTAACACCCTACTAGCACGGGGCTCGAGTGCCATATATATAATAATAATAAAGGATAAAACTTAAAGATTTTATCAGTGGCCAGCATATAATATAGACCTATTAAGGTGAATTCATGAGATTTATAATAGTATAAAAGATAATTATAATTAAGAGCATAGAAGAGACTATGCCTATGCTGAAAATAGATGCTAAATCATCAAACCACTTAAGAATTATCCCTTTTACAGTACTGGTGTCTATTTTCAGCATAGGCAGTCTTTTCTATGCCCTTAATTATAATTGTATTTTTTACAATTATAATCTCTCTCTCTCAATATATATATATATATTTATTTATTTCGTTTTGGGATTTGGTTTGCAAGATTCTCTATATGAGTTCATGTGTTGAAGCATATTCTATTGTGTCTGGGGAGAGTCATTTTCTTTTTGTGCCTTATTATGTAACACATTCACCGGTAAAATTTCCACGTTTTTCTTATTTTTATTGTCCTAAAATTTTCATTGCATCTTGCAACCTTTTCGATAGCTTTGGTTGCAAGATGCAACGAAAATTTTAGGGCAATAAAAATAAGAAAAACGTGGAAATTTTACCAGTGAGTGTGCAACCAAAACTATCGAAAAGGTTGCAAGACACAACGAAAATTTTAGGACAATAAAAATAAGAAAAATGCAGAAATTTTACTGGTGAGTGTGTTACATAATAAGGCACAAAAAGAAAATGACTCTCCCCAGACACATATATATATATTTATATATATATATATACATACACACACTACTCACACACAACAGATTTCTTTCTGTTTCTGTCTATCAAATCCACTCAAGGCTTTAGTCAGCCCAGGACTATGTAATAGAAGACACTTGCCCAGCTGTGATGCAGTGGTACTGAACCTGAAACCACACAATTGGGATTCAAGTTTCTTAACCACAAAGCCATACCTGCTCCCACCCATGCATGATGATTAAATTGTTGTTATGTGGTATTGATGTTGTAACCAGTTTAATTATGCTCCCTACAAGACCACAACTTATGGTTTAGCATTGAGAAGTATTCTTCCTGCTGTTAGAGTTCTTACTTTGCACTGAGGACTTTCTGAATAATTCTTGCTGAACCAACTAGGCAGTATTCTGCACTGCACCCATTTCCACATTGAGATCTTTTTGTTCACTTTCTGTGCATTATTCTATGTACTGTTCATTACATACTTGGCTACTTTTCCTGTGGAGGCGCAATGGCCCAGTGGTTAGAGTAGCGGACTCGCGGTCGTAGGATTGCGGTTTCGATTCCCAGACCGAGCGTTGTGAGTGTTTATTGAGCGAAAACACCTAAAAGCTCCACGAGGCTCCGGCAGGGGATGGTGGTGATCCCTGCTGTACTCTTTCACCACAACTCTCTCTCACTCTTACTTCCTGTTTCTGTTGTACCTGTATTTCAAAGGGCCGGCCTTGTCACTCTCTGTGTCATGCTGAATATCCCCGAGAACTACGTTAAGGGTACACGTGTCTGTGGAGTGCTCAGCCACTTACACGGTAATTTCACGAGCAGGCTGTTCCGTTGATTCGGTTCAACCGGAACCCTCATTGTCGGAACCGACGGAGTGCTTCCATCAGCTACTTTTCCTAATGTGTTGAAGTGCACCTGAGCACTGTATACAATAAGTTCGTTATATATTATTACTGTTGTTGGTGGGGGTGGGTGCTGCAGATGGCACTACTTTGTGCCTGTGTAGAAATTATTATTACTATTATATGCATTTTTTCTCTCTATTTCTAGGCTCCAGGAAAACTTGTTAAATTAAAGCAAAACGCGAAACATAGCAAGAAAACTGACAAAGTGATTAGAAGGACGAGAGCCATCAAAGAAGAAGGTAAAAGGAAAACACGCAAAGAGGAAATGATGGAGCAAAAGGAAAAAGAATGGAGAGAGAAATATTCTAAAGAATAAAAATGTGGAATTGTCTTTTTATTGTATTCTAATTATTAATTTACTTAAATGAAGATAATCACAGCTCAGTGGGAGTGACTACAAGCCAGAGAATCTTGCTTTTGCTGACAATGCTCGAGCCAAAGTAATCTTACTTAACCAATGAGGAAGCCTCTTTGCAGTCACTCAACTTGTTAGAAATAGCAACAAAACTCACTCAAAATATACCCTACTAACTTGGAAACTGAAAGAAGCCTGTCATATATATGTATGTATGTGTAACTGTATGTGTTTGTCACAATAGATGGAAATGAGAATCATCATACATTCAGTGTCCTTTGGTTATAACCTTCTTGGAAAATATGTCTGGTTGTGGGGAAGTATTACCTGCCTTGGCACAATGGCCCAGTGGTTAGGGCAGCGGACTTGCGGTTGGAGGATCACGGTTTCAATTCCCAGACCAGGCGTTGTGTGTGTTTATTTAGCGAAAACACCTAAAGCTCCACAAGGCTCCGGTAGGGGGTGGTAGCGACCCCTGTTGTACTCTTTTGCCCCAACTTTCTCTCATTCTTTCTTCCTGTTTCTTGAGTAATGCTGTGATGGACTGGCGTCCCGTCCACCTGGGGGGAACACATATGCTACAGAAACCGGGAAACTGGGCTCATGATCCTGGTTAGGCTTGAAAAGAGCGCAAAAAAAAAAAATTACCTTCCTTGGAAACAGGTGAGTGTTGGTAACAAAAATGGCATCTGGTTGTAAAAAATTTGCCTCAAGTCCATCTAATCCATGCTAGAAACTGGCAGATGGATAGAGGGGGATGCAGTTGTAGAAAGAGGAGTTGTGGGTGTTTTGTATTTTAAAAAAAAATTACAATATTTTCAAAACTGTATAAACTGGAAAAGTGGATGTTAAAACTGATGAAATTTTAAAGATGTAATAATAATAATCCCAATAACCGTTATCATCATCATGATCGTTTAACATCTGCTTTCCATGCTAGCATGGGTTGGATGGTTTGACTGAGGACTGGCGAACCAGATGGCTGCACCAGGCTCCAATCTTGATCTGGCAGAGTTTCCACAGCTGGATGCCCTTCCTAACGCCAACCACTCCGAGAGTGTAGTGGGTGCTTTTACGTGCCACTGGCACGAGGGCCAATCGGGCGGTACTGGCAACAGCCACACTCAAATGGTGTTTTTTTACGTGCCACCTGCACAGGAGCCAGTCCAGTGGCACTAGCTTTTATTTAAAAGCACCCATATTAGCAATACCACTTTTCTCTTTAGAACATTAATGTATATCTACTTTAAGAAACCATCTAAATAACAATGTATATTAATGGTTACTAATCATCTAGCTCAATAACAAAAGACTTCAAGTCAATTAACCCCTTACCCAACAATTATTTTGAAAATAAATGTATTTTTTCAGACATATTTTTTATAACAGACGAAGGAATTCGTTTGCTGTCGATTTTGGCGAGTCTATCTTTTGACGAGTTAACTCGCCAGAGATAGAAAAAAACGATTTCGGTCAAAATGCATATATTTGTTTCTGCCGGGTAAGGGGTTAAGGATGGCAGATTGGATAATGTAGTTCTAAATACATGATTGTAAAAAGGACTGGAAAGTCATGGGTGACTAAAGCTTTATGAGTGAATTTGGTAGAAAGAAACTGAAATAAATTTGTCTTGTGTATGTGTGTGTTTGTATATACATATGTAGGCATGTGTAAAGGTGCATGGCTCAGTTAGAGCATCAGGCTCACAATCATGAGGTAGTGAGTTCGATTCTCGGACTGGGCTGTGTGTTGTGTTTTTGAGCAAGACATTTTATTTCACATTGCTCCAGTTCACTCATCTGTAGAAATGAGTTGCAACATCACTGGTGCCATATGATGGTTACAAATGAGCATCACCATCATAAAAGTGATGTTGATCATTTCCAATCTTTTATGGGGAAGGTTGGCAACAGGAAAAACATCTGGCCTTAGAAATCTGCCTTAAATTCCATCTGACCCTTGCAAACATGGGAAAGTGGGCATTAAATGAACTGAGACTTAGATCTAGCCTCTCTATGGTTGTTCAGCTTGCCAGAAATAGCCAAATCTCAACTTTTCATCTTATAGGCATGGCTGGAATGTTTTTGATGATAGTTCAACCCAGTCAGAGATTTCCAAGGACTAAATGGCAACAATTTTGTGTGAACTTTATGTGCCTTGACTGGCATCCATGCTGGTGGCACATAAAAAGCACCAACCGATCGTGGCCATTGCCAGCCTCCTCTGGCCCCTGTGCTGGTGGCATGTAAAAAGCACCCACTACACTCACGGAGTGGTTGGCACTAGGAAGGGCATCCAGCTGTAGAAACACTGCCAGATCAGACTGGAACCTGGTGCAGCCTCCTGGCTTCCCAGACCCCAGTCGAACCGTCCAACCCATACTTGCATGGAAAACACGTATAATGATGATGCATATCCACTTGCTATAAGTAGTTTCTTTTCATTTATGCAATGCATTTTGAATTCATCACCATTTTCTAAGCTGGCAAACCAGTGGAATGTGCCAAGCTCTACTTTTTGCTTTGACATGTTTTCCACACCAATCACTTTACAGAATATACTGGGTGCTCTTTACCTGGCTCCAGTGAGATCACCAAGTAACTCAGCTGAGGTGGGGAGTAGTATTAAGGGAGGTGACTGAAGTGTGGTGGAGATACAGATACTGCTGTTTTTGCTATAGAGGAGATACATGGCAATCCTAGTTGCAAAAAGGAGAGAGTGTGAAAGAGATGGCGGTAAAGAAGTGTTGAGGCTTACTATCAAGTTACAGGGTGGAGTGTATATAAGTGAAATAGTACTGAGAATTGGACAGGGTGAGTGGAGAGATAAGTTTGCAAGAATGTGAAAGAAGAGTGACAGATGAGATAGAGATGGAGCTAGAGGAAAATGCCATGCGTGGTGAACAAAGGTGGTTAAAACAAATTTAGCAAATATTTCATAGTGAATTCAAGACATTTTCAAAATTATATATATTTTAAATAAAAATATTCTCTCTAGAATTGATTAGAAGAAGGTATAAATATGTATCTAAGGCAGCGAGCTGGGAGAAGCGTTAGCACGCCGGGCGAAATGCTTTGCGGTATTTCATCTGCCATTACGTTCTGAGTTCAAATTCCGCCGAGGTCGACTTTGCCTTTCATCCTTTCGGGGTCGATAAATTAAGCACCAGTTACGCACTGAGGTCAATGTAATCGACTTAATACCTATGTCTGTCCTTGTTTGTCCCCTCTATGTTTAGCCCCTTGTGGGTAATAAAGAAATAGGTATAAATATGTATTTGATTTAATGTACAAATGTAAACCTTTAATAATATTGAAGATGAAAAATAATTCATGCAATTAAAGTCTATAAACGATTATGATAATATTCTTAATCATGTCAACATTCCCTGAGATGTACATTAACACTTGAAAGACTTTCTTCAGCCCATTTAGGGTAATTTTCTTCAGGATATATTTTCTTAAAAAAGTCTTTGATGAATTCTGGAAATTTATCTTGTTTAATACTTTCGTGTATTGACAGCATCAGATTTAACTGAAAAAAATAAATATTTAATTTAAAATTATACAAAATAAAAAAATGGAGAAATACATCGAAATCAAATATCAATTACCAGATAATACTCAATCACATACTTTATTAAACCACTACATAAGAAACTATAAGGTTAAACATAATAATGCAGGGTAAAGCAGTGTACATAAATATAAATATAGACTATATCTTACAGCTGTTTCGGCCATGTAGATAAGCATGTCTCATTCAACTCATATTAGCCATTTATGGTAGGTCAATATGTAGTTATAAATGAGACATTTACAAAACATCCTAAGGCCTCTTTGGAGAATATTTCACAGCAGTTTACTAAATTAGAAGTTTTAAAATGTTTTAAATGATATAGATCAAATAATACATCACAAGGTCCAGTCTTTGTGGTGATGTAATAGCTTGTGTGTCTGAATGATCCTGTGAGCTTTTCCAGGAGTGGAACTGCTTGGTAGGGATTTCCCTTTGCCAGACAGGTCAAAGGATAGAGGCTAGACTAATATGGATCACCTCCTCTTCCCAGAAGTAAAAATAGATTTGTATATGGCCAACGCTCATATGAAGCAAAGAAGCAACATTACAGGAGAATTGAAGACAATTCAAAACCAACAAGATCTGGGAGAGGACAGTCTTCCAACAGGAAGCTGCAAAGCCACAGAAGTAACAAAGCAGGAATCCAACTAAAGAGAAGTAGAAAAGACAAATCAGTGTTGAGAACAGTGAAGAGAAGTTGTTGATAGTCTATGCTCCAATAGGAAATGAAGGGCTTAAGTAATAAGTAAGAACAAATAATACAAATTTAGGAATTTGAAGTTTTAAAAAATACATTGAACCAACATACCTGATACGCAATGTTATGTATTGTTAAAAGCTGGCATGCGACCGATTCATAAGTAACTATAGTGTGTAAATAAGCCCGAGTGTATTTATATTCCTTACAGGTGCTGCATGGACAGTTTTCATCGATTGGACGGAAATCTGTGGCAAACTTGTTATTCTTCAAATTTAACTGGCCAGTTGGCACCAGCGCAGTACCAAAACGCTAAAAGTGTAAAAATTCATGAATAGATTTCATAGAAAACTTTGTATAAAATATATAATTTTATTGAGAAAATATTAGAAATACACGTCTTTAGTGGGAGAATCATTTCTAGTTAAAACCTGATAAATTAAACAATAAAACTGCAGCTAGCTGATGGGTTGTGGTGCTGTTCATACTTTTACCAATACGTCTATAACATTGATCCAATCCATGTAACAGTGGATAATGGCATGGACTGCACAGTTCAAATATGTATAATTAACAAATGTTTCATTAACTTGTTTTAATGAATTAAACTCCCATTGGAATAGCTTGAAGTACACAATTTGAAATTAAAGTTTTTATAGTGTGTAGCAACATTTCAATAAACAGATATAATTAATTTCATTTTTGATGAAACACAAAAGCCTTGTATTTTGGAGGATCAGACATACAAAAAGTGATGTTCCTCTTTTCCTTAAGCAATAAGGGCATAATGGAAACATCATGTGACAGATTCGGTTCTCAACCAGGGCCCATATAAGATTTTGTTGAAATTTATCTGCAATAAATAGGTTATACTTCTACAATGCACAAAATATTTTAACAATTGTTTTTAGACTATTCCTAACAATATTTAATTCATCATCGTTTTAATGTCTGCTTTCCATGCTAGCATGGGTTGGACGATTTGACTGAGGTCTGGCGAACCAGATGGCTGCACCAGACTCCAATCTCATCTGGCAGAGTTTCTACAGCTGGATGCCCTTCCTAACGCCAACCACTCTGAGAGTGTAGTGGGTGCTTTTACGTGTCACTGGCACGAGGGCCAGTCAGGCGGTACTGGCAGCGGCCATGCTCAAATGGTGCTTTTTATGTGCCACCTGCACAGGAGCCAGTCCAGTGGCACTGGCAACGACCTCGCTCAAATGTTTTTTCACGTGTCACCAGCACAAGTGCTAGTAAGGCGATGCAGTTAACGATCACGCTCGAATGGTGTTTTTAATGTGCCATTGGCACGGAGGCCAGTTTGTTGTTCTGGCAACGATCTCACTCGCATGGTACTCTTAGCGCTCCACTAGCATGGATGCCAGTCATCGAATTTGATTTCGATTTCACTTGCCTCAACAGGTCTTCGCAAGCAGAATTTAGTGTCCAATGAAGGAAAGGCATGCATAAGTGGGCTGGTTACACCCCTGGCATAGCCCACAAGGTTATGGTCTCACTTGTGCCTGCCAAGTCTTCTCAAGCACAGCATATTTCCAGAGGTCCCGGTCAAAAATATAATAGGAGTTTTTTTTACATTGAATGGTTAGAAGGGTCCATCTTAGTAAGAGAGGAACCAAAGAAATCCACAAGTAAAAAAATGGTTGAAAAATGCTGCACTTAAAGCACACATTTGGCTCTATAGTACAATATTTTCACTAAGCATGTGTAAAGATATATCAATATATAAGAAAGCATATGCTAAATTTGGTTAATCTGTTTATTGTTGTGCTATGGAGAAAAATTATCATTATTTATGGTTCTGGTCAATGGATATAGAGCAGCATTTGTGATGTTTTTGGCAGGGATCTGAGACTGGTGAAGAGAGGGGAAAAAAACATCATTTGGGATGTCCTCAAAGAGGAAACCTGGTTTAAAATATACTTGCATCATGGGTAAGAATGAAAGGAATAAAGTAAAACATTAACTTACTGCTGTCCGTGTTGGGAAAACACAATCAAACATGTCACATCCAAGAGCAGCACACACCACTAAATCTTCAGGAAACCTAAAGAGAAGATACAGCTTACAATTATGGATTTAATACTAATAATACATATATTGTAAAGGTTTTTTATTTTCATCTATTTTCAATAAAAATAAGAATGGTTTAACCCTTTTGATACCAATGATGTCGCTGGACTGGCTCCTGTGCAGGTGGCACATAAAAAACACATTTGAGCATGGCTGTTGCCAGTACCGTCCGACTGGCCCTCGTGCCGGTGGCACGTAAAAGCACCCACTACACTCTCGGAATGGTTGGCGTTAGGAAGGACATCAAGCTGTAGAAACTCTGCTAGATAGATCAAGATTGGAGCCTGATGCACCTTAAAATTTCAAACAAATTTATTTTAATATGGGGTACAACCACCTTTGGCAGTAATTATAGCTTGGATTCTATGAGGTATGGACTCGTACAAAGTTTGAATTGTTTCCAAAGGAATTTTTGTCCATTCTTCAGCTAAAACAGTCTCTAGTTCTTGAAGTAATGATGGTGGAGCATATTGACTCCTCACTTGTTTTCCTAAAATGCACCATAAATGTTCAATAATATTGAGATCTGGAGACTGTGATGGCAAGATAAGATGTTCAACTTCACTAGAATGTTCCTCATGCCATTCAGTAACAACTTTAGCTGTGTGAATTGGGGCATTATCATCCTGAAAGGTTACGTTTCCCTCTGGAAACAGTTCCGCAACCATAGGATGAATTTGATCAGATAAAATACTTAAATAGTCTTGACTATTAATTCTGCCATGAAGGGAAACCATTGGGCCAGCAGATTTCCAAGATATAACCCCACCAGATCATCACATCCTCCTCCATGTTTAACAGTTGAAAGAAGGCAGTTTGGGTCAAATGATTCTTTTGGTTGTCTCCACACGTATACTCAGCTGGTGGTCGGAAATAGATAAAGGATGACTTGTTCGAGAAAATAACATCCTTCCATTGCTCTAGGGACCAATTCTGTAGGTTTTTACACCACTCTAAATGCTTTGCAATGCTTGTTTTTGAAAGTAGTGGTTTTCTGGACTGCAGCCCTCCCATGAAATCTGGCTTTGTGCAACTCCTGCTGAACAGTTTTTGTGGAAACTGTGGTTTCGAGGTGGTCATTAAGCTCTGCAGTAATTTTGGGAGCTATACTTTTGTGATCCTTTCTAACAATTCACGTTAGAGTCTGACAGTCCCTATACAAAAGTTTTGTTTCGACGAGGAGGTTTTTCTCTCTTTCTCAAAGGCTGTCATTACTTTCAAGACAGTACTTCTTTATACATCAAACATTTCAGCTGTTTACGTAATGCTAGCACCTGTCATAGAAGCACCAACAATTTGATCTCTTTGAAAGTCTGATAGATCAGTCATTTTAATGAATTTTGATTACCTTTTTCTGATGATATCTGAAAAGAAACAGCAATTTTAGCAAAACATATTAAGCAACACTAATAATAGATCAAAAAACATAAAAATAAACAAGCTTTTGATGGTTTTATATCCTCATCATCATCGTTTAACGTCTGTTTTCCGCGCTAGCACAGCTTGGACAGTTCGACCGGGGTTTGGGAAGCCAGGGGCTGCACCAGGCTCCAGTCTGATCTGGCAGTGTTTCTACAGCTGGATGTCCTTCCTAACGCCAACCACACCGCGAGTGTAGTGGGTGCTTTTTACGTGCCACCTGCACAGGTGCCAGGGGGGTCTGGCATCGGCCACGATCAGTTGGTGCTTTTAACGTGCCACCGGCACGGAAGCCAGCCAAGGCGGCACTGGCATCGGCAATGTTCGGATGGTGCTTTTTATGTGCCACCGGCACAGAAGCCAGTCCAGCCAGTCCAGCCATATTTCAAAATTATGAGACCATGATGCTAGGTGTTTCTATTGTTTTGTCCAACCCCTGTACATTCCAGACTGGTGAGATCAATGCAGTTGATTGTCAACTGAACTTTTAAGAACTGACATTTCTAGAAAAAGCATGGATGGGAAGGGAATTCTAGAGGGTCCAACACAGAAAAGATCTGAAGTATTTTGTGACCACAGAAAGGAAGCAAATGTTTTAAGAAATTATGAATGTGATATCAGAGTTATATCACTTTAAACAGGAAGTTTGTTTTATACAACCAGGAACAGTCGCAAACAAAAACAACAATAAATGAATAATCTAAAAGGAACTTACCCAACACCCATAAGATATCTTGGTTTTTCCTTTGGTAAAACATCTGTGGATAAGGTAACCATCTTCCAGAAAGCATGTTTTTCTTCTCCTCCACTTAATCCACCAATGGCAAAGCCAGGAACATCCCTTTTTACCAATTCTAAAATTATCGAAATGTTATTCAATAAAAAAAGCTAAATATCCATTGGTTTTGCAGTTCTATATTTAAGAGATGAGGAACTATTTACATTATTTACATTTGATGGATATTTGTTCTCATCTTGTTTGTTATTAACACGTTTTGGGTGCTATACCCTCCAGCCTTCATCAGGTGTCTTGGGGAAATTTCAAACCTGGGTTCTCATTCCTAAGGTATTTTGCGATATTGTTGTTGTTGTTGCTGTTGTTATTATTATTATTATTATTATTATCATTCAGGTCACTGCTTGAAATTGAACTCAGAATCTTGAGGTTAGTAGCCTGCACTCTTAACCACTATGCCAGGTTTGAAATTTCTCCCCTCAAGACACCTGATGAAAGCTAGAGGGTATATCAATCAAAACGTTGTGTTAACAACATAGAAGATGAGGACAAATATCCGTCAAATGTAAATAATGTAAATACTATCCATTGGTTTTGTTTATTAGAGTGACTAAACTAGTACAACTAATTTGGGATGTGTCCAGTTATGCAGCATCTGTTAATCCATTCTAAGTACAACTAATATTCAGAGATGCCATCTGTATGGATAACAATAGTTAAGTACAGTGAGTTAATGCTTTGGTGCAGAGGTTTTATAAGACTGAAACAAATCCAGAATAAATCAAATATTAAACGTTACTGATCAATATGATTTTCAGATCATCATCTCTTAATGTCCATTTTTCCATGCATGTATAGGTAAAACAGTGTTTATTGAAACAGATTTTCAATGGTTGGATGCCCTTCCTGTCAACAACCTTCACCTTTTTCCTAGCAAAGTAATATTTTTCCATGGCATGTTTTTCCAGAATATTGGAAATAAATGACACCTCTTGTATAGTAGTGACTCTCATTTACAATTATCATTCAAGCATGATCGTTACCAGCATCGACTTACTGGCACCTGTGCCGGTGGCATGTGTAAAAGATTCGAGCGAGGTCGTTGCCAGTACTGCCTGACTGGCCCCCATGCCAGTGGCATATAAAAGCACCCACTACACTCTCGGAGTGATTGGCATTAGGAAGGGCATCCAGTTGTAGAAACTCTCCCAGATCAAGATTGGAGCCTGCTGCAGCCATCTGGTTCACCAGTCCTCAGTCAAATCGTCCAACCCATGCTAGCATGGAAAGCGGATGTTAAATGATGATGATTCAATGTCAAAACAAGAAGACACAAACACACATCATCATTTAACATCCATTGTCCATGCTGGCATGGGTTGAACGGTTTGAAGAGGGCTAGTAAGCTGAGGGGCTGCACCAGACTCCAGTCTGATTTGACATGATATCTGCAGCTAGATTCTTTTCCTAACACCAACCACTCCAAGACTGTAATGAGTGCTTTTACATGCCACCAGTATCTGCCATGACTATAATATCACTTTGCTTGATGGGTCTTCTCAAGCATAGCATTTTGCAAAAGGTCTTGGTCATTTGTCATTGCATCCATGAGACCTAATGCTCAAAAGGTGCTTCTTACATGCCACCAGCATGGGTACCAGTTGCATGATACTGGGATCAACCACAACAACGATTGCACTTGGCTTGACAGGTCTTCTCAAGCACAGCATGTCGCCAGAGGTCTTGGTCACTAATCATTGCTTCCTATTTCTTTATTATCCACAAGGGGCTAAACATAGAGGGGACAAACAAGGACAGACAAAGGGATTAAGTTGATTACATCGACCCCAGTGCGTAACTGGTACTTAATTTATCGACCCTGAAAGGATGAAAGGCAAAGTCGACCTCAGCGAAATTTGAACTCAGAACCTAAGGACAGACGAAATACAACTCAGCATTTCACCCAGCATGCTAATGTTTCTGCCAGCTTGCTGCCTTCATCGCTAATCATTGCTTTCATAAGGCCCAACATTCAATGATCATGCTTCACCACCTTGCCCCATGTCTTCCTGGGTCTACCTCTTCCACAGGTTCCATCCGCAGTTTGAGATCAACATTTCTTTACACAGTTGTCCTTGTCCATATGCATCACATGACAATACCATCTGATGCTTCTTATGCCCAACTTTTCTCTCAAGAAAACTTACTTTGTTGTACATCTACACTGACACTGCACATCCAGCGAAGCATGCTAGCTTCATTTCTTTCAAGCCTTTACATGTCCTCAGATCTACCCAGTCTATCCACAAGGCTTTGGTTGGCCCAGGGCTACAGTAGAAGACATGTGCTCAAGGTGTCATGCAGTGAAACTGAACCCAAAACCATGTGGTTGCAAAGCAATCTCTTTAACCACACACCCATGTGATAGTTTGCCTCACTGCATAATTATTGCTGTTTTGCTGTTTAATGTTTCTAGCAGTAAATATGGGTGCAGATAGAGTTGCGGGGTCAAGAAGTTTTTTTCACAACCATGTGTTCTAGGTTCAGTCCCACAACATAGCACCCTAAGCAAGTGTCTTGTACCATTATGTTAGATGATTGATCGATAATTTTTGAGTAGAATTTGGTACACAGGAACTATGTAGAAGCCCATATGAGAGTGCAGGAGAGAAAGAGAGAGAGAGAGAGATCTTTTGTTGATGTATATTGTGAAAGGACATAAACATTGGTTGGAAAACTGACAAACTGATGCTTTTTGAACAGAGTCCTTTGAGATATTTGTTCTAAAACTAGTTACAGACACTCCCTTGTCATTCTTTCTCACAGAAATACAGATTGGCCAAGCACTGACATACTCAATGCAGTAAGCCAAGACATTTTTATTCGTTAACAACAATCATGATTATAATACTTAATATCTAAATGACCAACTTTGGTAAAAAAAAAATATTCTAATTATTAACTGAATATTAATTCCAAAAACTAGCTTAATAATGACACATTCATTTTACTAAATTCTTCATTATTTTTAAAATAAAGGGAAATAAAGCAGAGTGGCTGTGTGGTAAGTAGATTGTTTACCAACCACATGGTTCCGGGTTCAGTCCCACTGCGTGGCACTTTGGGCAAGTGTCTTCTACTATAGCCTCGGGCCAACCAATGCCTTGTGAGTGGATTTGGTAGACGGAAACTGAAAGAAGCCCGTCGTATATATGTATATATATGCGTGTGTGTTTGTGTGTCTGTGTTTGTCCCCCTAGCATTGCTTGACAACCGATGCTGGTGTGTTTATGTCCCCGTTACTTTGCGGATCGGCAAAAGAGACCGATAGAATAAGTACTGGGCTTACAAAAGAATAAGTCCCGGGGTCGAGTTGCTCGATTAAAGGCGGTGCTCCAGCATGGCCGCAGTCAAATGACTGAAACAAGTAAAAGAGAGAGAAATATGGTAATGCTTGCTCTAAACATTACACAAAAACTTTATACATAAACAAAGAAACAAACTCAGCAAATATGGTAGAATTAGCAGAGCATCAGACAAAATATATTGTGGTATTGTTTGGTTACATTCTGAATTCAAATTTCACCAAGGTTGACTTTACCTTTCCCAAATATCCTTGGTGGCATTATCGAATATTGTTTTTTATACAATTGGCAATACTTTCGAAGCATGGCCTGATTCCAACAACTAAAATCAGTAAAAGAATAAAAGTAAACAAGTTATGCACTCTACCTTCAGCACACTGACGTCGAAGATTAGCATTGAGTCCACCTTGAACTATTGGAAAAAGATTTTGGTCATGTGGTCGGCTGTGAGCTTTGAGACACCGGTCAAGCCAACGAACTGTTCTGCAATGAAAAAAAATTATCAAATTCTTAGTTTACTTTTTTACTTGTTTCAGTCATTTGACTGTGCCCATGCTGGAGCACTGCCTTTAGTCGAGCAAATCGACCCAAGGACTTATTCTTTGTAAGCCTAGTACTTATTCTATCGGTCTCTTTTTGCCGAACCGCTAAATTATGGGGACGTAAACACACCAGCATCGGTTGTCAAGCGATGTTGGGGGGACAAACACATACACAAACATATACACACACACGTACATACATATATATACAGTTTCTGCCTACCAAATCCACTCACAAGGCTTTGGTCGGCCCGAGGCTATAGTAGAAGACGCTCGCCCAAGGTGCCACACAGTGGGACTGAATCCGGAACCATGTGGTTGGTAAACAAGCTACTTACCACACAGCCACTCCTATGCCTATTTACAGAAGAAATAAATGACTGGGCTATCATTTCCCAAGTTATAGAGCTTTATATCCTTTCTGCAGGTAATTTTAGACTCTGAGTAGGATTACATAATTCTCTATGACCAGTCATCATAGTTTTAACGTATATTTTTCCATGCTTGCATGGGTCAGATGGAATTTGTTGAAGCAGATTTCCTATGGCCTGATACCCTTCATACTGCCAATAATCATTAGTTTCCAAGCAAAGTAAGAGTTTCTTATGACCAGACATGTTTTTCATGGAGACTGGAAACAACTGGCATTGCTTGTATGACAGTGATGCTCATTTAGAACCATCATGTAATTTCAAGACAAGGACACACACACACATAATGGACTTCTCTCAGTTTCCATCCACCAAATCTACTCACAAGTGTTTGGTCAATCTGGGCCTACAGTAAAAGCTACTCACCCAAGATGCTACACAGCAAGACTGGGCTCAAAGCTACATGACTAAAAGCAAGCTTACCACACAGCCACACTTGCACTTGGTCTAGTTTACACATTTATGAAAAACATGTGATAGATTTTTTTGTGGGAAATATCTTTTTTGCACAAGTACACCAGCCAGAGGATATTCAACTTTCATTATGCATAACGCTATTGATTCAAAGTTATACACCAGTATCATATATATTTGTATACTTGTGTGAAGGCACATAGCTCAGTGGTTAGAGCAACGGACTCACAATCATGAGGTAGAGAGTTTGATTTCCAGACTAGGCTGTGTGTTGTTTTCTTGAGCAAGACACTTTATTTCACGTTGCTCCAGTTCACTCAGCTGTAGAAATGAGTTGTGATGTCACTGATGCCAAGCTGTATTGGCCTTTGTTTTTCCCTTGGATAATATCGGTGGCGTGGAGAGGGGAGGCTAGTATGCATGGGCAACTGCTGGGCTTCCATAAACAACCTTGCCTGGATTTGTACCTTGGAGGGTAACTTTCTTGGTGCAATCCCATGGTCAGTCATGACTGAAGGGGGTCCTTAACCTTTACTCTTTTTATATTTGTTAGAAGTTCATGATTCACTCAGTTACTTCTCAGAATTTCACATATTTGCTCGCATTCAATGTTTGTTACATATTCAACAAATATGAAAAAGAAACTCAGTGCAAAATGTATACTCTTTTACTTGTTTCAGTCATTTGACTGCGGCCATGCTGGAGCACCGCCTTTAGTCGAGCAAATCGACCCCAGGACTTATTCTTTGTAAGCCCAATACTTATTCTATCGGTCTCTTTTGCCGAACTGCTATGTTACGGGGACGTAAACACACCAGCATCGGTTGTCAAACAATGCTAGGGGGACAAACACACACACACACATATATATATATACATATATACAACAGGCTTCTTTCAGTTTCCGTCTACCAAATCCACTCACAAGGCATTGGTCGGCCCGGGGCTATAGCAGAAGACACTTGCCCAAGATGCCACGCAGTGGGACTGAACCCGGAACCATGTGGTTGGTTAGCAAGCTACTTACCACACAGCCACTCCTGCGCCTATATGAATTGGAACAAAATAAATTTGAACCCATTTTTGTCAGCAAGAATGAAAGGGGTTTTCTTTTCTATATTTCAACATTTTTACAGTGCTGGAACAATAGTTTTTACAAGTGGAAATTCTTTCAATGCTGTTGATCATTTAACAGGTTTCACTCTTACTTATTTGCTGGACTTAAGTTAGTTAGTTAATTTGGCTCAAAAGCAAATAGCAAGGCCATGTAAGGGGACATAGAGTCAAGTACAGGGTGGTGTTCATGTAAAGAGTTCAGGCCACTTGAGGTCAAGGGAGGCTTTGAACAAAGCGGTCGTCAGCATCTTCACCATCTCGTCTGGCAGCTTGTTCCACGGATCCGCAACCCGGACGGAGAAAGCTCCTCTCCTTCGATTGAGATGAAATCGTCGCAGGTAGAGCTTTTCAGAATGACCCCGCAGCCGACGCTCTGGAATAGGAGTGAAGAACAGCTCTTTCGAGAGGTTACACTTTCCGCTTATGATGTTGTGGGCGAGAATGAGATCACCACGGCGGCGGCATTTTTCAAGAGAATAAAGATCGAGCGTCCTCAGCCTTTCTGAGAGTTGCATGTGTCACCGAAATATAAAACACAATGAGCCAACGAGAGAGCCTCTGTGAGGTCAAACAGCCTGCTAGAAATAACAACCAAATCTCCTGCAGATTATATTCCATCATCTTAAAAAGGTAAGGACACACATTAGATACACCCCTAACTACATCTCCACAAGGTAAAAAAAAAAAAATGAGATGATCGTAGCAGGAATGCCTTTGATCCTAAGTCTGTTCAAGCTTAAGTTGACCTGGGGCTAATCATTAACACAATAGTGTAATCTAACTTTAACTAAGCTCTTAACCATCTAAGTCTGTAGCTCAAAACCTTAGCCTCATAGCAGTAACAAATACACTAATTAGATTAAGGAATAAAGATAATTAGAATAACAAAGATTATACCTATGCATGGCTTCTTCCACTCTTGGCCCACTTACCAAACTGGATACAACATCATCTAATTGCATTATAATGTCAGCCCCTACAAGAATAAACATGAATAAGAAACAATCATTTTACGAGAAATGAACAGGTAATATGTTGAGTTTCTGGTTAAGTGGCCTAAAAGTTTTTGTTGTTGAAGCTGATATTACAGTGACAGCGCCCTCCATGACCCAATGAGGATGTCTTTATACAGTTGCTAAACCTGCTAGAAACAACAGTTAAACATCCCTCATTTTGTACTTTTTCATCTTGCAAAAAGAAAAAAAATTGGGAGAATACACTGATTAGTGTAGTTCCAGGTACGCTATGCACAGAAAAAACAAAATACAAAAAAAAAAAAAACAGAAACAGAACTGTCAAGGCTCAGTGGTTAAGAGTATTCAGTTCACTATAATAAGGTCATGAGTTGAATTACTGGAGGCACATTGCGTCCTTGAGCAAGATACTTTATTTCTTGTTGCTCCAGTTCACTCAGTAGGCAAAAATGAGTTGTACTTGTAATTCAAAGGGCCAGCTTTGTCACATTGTGTGTCGTGCTAAATATCCCTGAGAACTACATTCTCAGAGTGGTTGGCATTAGGAAGGGCATCCAGCTGTAGAAACCAGGTGCAGCCTCCTCGCTTGCCAGTCCTCACTCAAACTGTCCAACCCATGCCAGCATGGAAAGTGGATATTAAATGATGACAACAATGATGATGATGATGATGATATATATATATATATATATATATATATATATATATATATATATATATATATATATATAACTCTAAGAAAGCTAGAGGTTGGGAAACCAATCCACTAAGGGATAATATCTATCCAGTATACTACTGGTAGAATACCCAATTATTAATATACAAGTGTTTTTTATTGCAATGCAATTACATTACCTAGTGTACTAAATGGGTGAAGGTACAGAGATATTTTACCATTAATTTATAGAGCAAATAAGAAAATGGAGGAGGATAATAGGTGGTTCATCAACTTTTAGACGTTAAATTGTGTTAACTTATCTATTTATTTACTACATTGATAATTACAATAACATACATTACATGTAACATATTATTATTTACATATAAGATGTAATTATCAGTTTAGCAAATAAATAAATAAGTTAACATAATTCAATGTTTAAAAGTTGATGAACCACCTATTATCCTTCTCCATTTTCTTATTTGCTATTACCATAAAAGGCTAATATTGGTAAAATGAGACATACTTATCTACATGGCTGAAACAGCTGTAAGATGTAATCTATACTTATATTTATATTTACTTATATTTATATTCTCTTTTTTATATATATTCTACTTATTATACAACATTACTCTTTTACACTTTTTTATGTACATTCCTTTGTGTACACTGATTTGCTCTGCTTTTTTTCTATGTTTAACCCTACAGTCTCTTATGTGGTGGTTTAATAAAGTATGTGATTGAGTATTATCTGATAATTGATATTTGATTTAGATGTATTTCTCCATTTTCTTATCTTGTATATATACACATATATATTCTTTTACTTGTTTCAGTCATGTGACTGTGGCCATGCTGGAGCACCGCCTTTAGTCAAGCAAATCGACCCCAGAACTTATTCTTTGTAAACATAGTACTTATTCTATCGGTCTCTTTTGCTGAACCGCTAAGTTACAGGGACATAAACACACCAGCATCAGTTGTCAAGTGGTGTTGGAGGTGGGGGGGGGGGAAACACAGACACACAAACATATACACACACATACATATATATGACGGGCATCTTTCAGTTTCCGTCTACTAAATCCACTCACAAGGCGTTGGTCATCCCGAGGCTATAGTAGAAGACACTTGCCCAAGGTGCCGTGCAGTGGAACTGAACCTGGAACCATGTGGTTCATAAGCAAGCTACTTACCACACAGCCACTCCTATGCCTATATATATATATATATATATACACACATGTATGACAAGCTTCCTCAGTTTCCATCTACCAAATTCACTCACAAAGCATTTGATGGTCCAGGGCTAAACTAAAAAACATTTGCCCTAAGTGCTGTGTAGTGGGACTGAACCTGAAACTATGTTGGATACAAAGTGAGCTTCTTAGCCAAACAGCCACGTCTGCACCTACAAGCCATGTCTGTGCATGGAAAAAAAGAGTTTAAACATTTAACATTGACTTATTAAACAGGCACAAATCTTTTGCTTTATATAGAAGGAAAAACTAGACAGAATAATGTATGTGACAAAATTAATATATACATAATATATGTGAAATGAAATAGCAGCCACAAAGAAATCAAAATTTAGGGCGTGGTACACTTGGTTTTATGTTGGTGTTAATAGTATAAACTTATGCCTAGACAAAATTTCGTTCTTGCTTCAGCACAGAATTGTTGTGAGTATTTATAATAAAATATCTCACTAAAAGCATAAGGGAGAAAAAAAAAAGATTGAAAATCACTGACCTAAATAACTCTGAGCCACTAAGTAATGTTATAAGCAACGAAACTATGTGTAAAAAATCATTTGTTCCACTTACTCAAATTTGCTGAAATTTTTGTTATATTTATATTTCATTTTTAGTCTTTTAGTTGCCTCAGTCACTGGACTGTAACCATACTAGGGCATTGATTTAGAGGATTTTAGTTGAATAAATTGACTCTATTATATAGGCGCAGGAGTGGCTGTGTGGTAAGTAGCTTGCTAACCAATCACATGGTTCCGGGTTCAGTCCCACTGCATGGCATCTTCTGCTAGGCCGACCAATGCCTTGTGAGTGGATTTGGTAGACGGAAACTGAAAGAAGCCTGTCGTATATATGTGTATATATATATATATATATATATATATATATGTATGTGTGTGTGTATCTGTGTTTGTCCCCCTAGCATTGCTTGACAACCGATGCTGGTGTGTTTACGTCCCCGTCACTTAGCGGTTTGGCAAAAGAGACCGATAGAATAAGTACTGGGCTTACAAAGAATAAGTCCCGGGGTCAATTTGCTCGACTACAGGCGGTGCTCCAGCATGGCCGCAGTCAAATGACTGAAACAAGTAAAAGAGTAAAAGAGTATTACTGACAAAAACTGCCACAATATTGGGATGTAACCTAACCAACATCAATTGTCAGGTGGTAGGATGGGGCAAATACAGACACAAATACAATCACACACACACACAAAATATATATATATCATCATCATCATCGTTTAACGTCTGTTTTCCATACTGGCATGGGTTGGACGGTTTGACTGAGGACTGGCAAGCCAGGAAGCTGCACCAGGCTCCAATCTGATCTGGCAAGGTTTCTACAGCTGGATACCCTTCCAAACACCAACCACTCCGAGAGTGTAGTGGTTGCTTTTTATGTGCCACTGGCACAGGAACCAGTCAGGCGGCACTGGCATTGACCATGTTTGGACGGTGCTTTTTATGTGCCACCAGCATGGGGAGCCAGTCAGGCAGCACTGGCATCAACCACAACTACGATTTCCATATATGTGTGTGTGTGTGTGTGGAGGCGCAATGGCCCAGTGGTTAGGGCAGCGTACTCACGGTCGTAGGATCGCGGTTTCGATTCCCAGACCGGTCATTGTGAGTATTTATTGAGCGTAAACACCTAAATCTTCATGAGGCTCCGGCAGGGGGTGGTGGTGATCCCTGCTGTACTCTTTCACCACAGCTTTCTCTCACTCTTTCTTCTGTTGGCCTGCTCGCTTAGCCAGCAGGGTGGTGTCATTGAAAGCTAAAACAATGTGAAGCGCATTGTGACCAGCAATGTGTAGCAACATCTGATGGCCTGGTCGTTCACAGTGATCACATGATATATATATGTATACACACACAATAGGCTTCTATGTAGTTTCTGTCTACCAAATCTACTCACAAAGCATTGGTTAGCCTAGAACTATGCTAGGAGATACTTGCCCAAGATGCCATGCAGTGGAACTGAACTTAAAACCACATGGTTGCAAAGTGAGCGTCTTAATCACACATCCAAGCCAGTACTTAGTCTTTTATGAAATATGAGTGGAAATATACAAAAAAAAACGAAAAAAGAATAATACAAAAGCTAAAATAGAGGAGCCACTTTTAAAAGTACACAACCACAAGGTAAATGAATTGCTAGTAAAAGCTAAAGGTCTTAAAAAACTGTTGTGTCTGGGGAAAATCATTTTATTTTTGTGCCTTATAATTTAACACACTCACTGGTAAAATTTCTAGTTATTTCTTATTTTTATTTTCCTAAAATTTTAGTTGCATCTTGCAACCTTTTCAATAGTCTTAGGAAAAAAAAAAAAGAAATAATTGGAAATTTTATCGGTGAGTGTGTTAAATTATAAGGCACAAAAAGAAAATGATTCTTCCCAGACAAAACAGAATATGCTTCAACACACAAACTCATATAAAGAATCTTGCAAACCAAATCCAAAATCGAAATATTTTATAAAACTGTTTTTACCAAGTGCATTCTGAATTTCAATTGATCTCTCTGGAGTTAATAGCATCATAGTTTCATCATGAGGTGATTGGAATTCTACTCCTTCTTCAGTAATTTTGGCTAACTTTAGTAGAGACACCATCTGAAAGCCACCACTGTCCTAAACAGATGTAAACAATATGATAAATTTCAGAAAGAAGTTATGCCATTTTTATTCAAGTTATTTAAATTTACAATAAATGCACATTATAATGCCATTTTTATTCAAGTTATTTAAATTTACAATAAATGCACATTATAACAACAATAGAATTTAAAGGTAGATGACAGGCATCTTGTCACTGGTTCTGTACTGTAATCATGCCATCATGTTCAACTTACTTCATCAGAAGCAGAGTAAAACATCTAGGTAGTTGTTTGACCTGTTTAATACATTAGCCAGATTTCCCTCAATGAACTCCCTATTCACACAATTTAACCCTTTCGTTACTGTATATATTTTGAGATGCTTTCAGTTTCTTTCAATTGCTTTAAATATAACAAAGAATTTAGAAAAAACAACTAAGTTATTATTCAGCTAGTGTTAGAAACATAAATTGTGATTAAGGTTTGGTGGAAGATTTTAATTCAGAATTTTTGTAAACAAGACATTTGTACTACAGAGCCAGAGCTGGTTTTGGCTGGGTTGGTAACGAAAAGGCTAAGCCCCTGAATCTTAAGACAGTAATTAACATTATCGTTTTAGATCTGGTATGAATTGGATAGTTTTTCTGAGGCAGTTGCCAAATCATTTAGTTAGCTCTTACAATATGTAGGTACAATGTACCTACTCTAAACCTAATGCACATAGTAAAATCTTAAAATAAGATGGAGGCTGTAAAAATTAGAAAGATTCATCAGGAAGCACCAATTAAATGCATTTTTCAGTCAGTTATAGACTTAACCCAGCATCAGGTTTAACACAATCATATGGTCCTTGGGTGCCTTTTATGAGACCAGTGTGTTGCAAGGATAACTTCCTTCTTTCCAGCTCTGCAGACACATTTTTACATCTAAGTCATAAAGAATTACACTTTTTTTTAAAATCCTAACTCTCTTCAAGCAAACGTGACCAGCTTTACCCAGCAACAACAAAAGAAGCAGCGATAAGTAGTGGGAGCATAATAGTAATAATAAATGCGCCCTTTTAAAGCCTAGCCAGGCTCATGGGCCTGGTTTCAATAGCGTATGTGTTCCCCAGCTAGACGGGACGCCAGTCCATCACAGCGTTACTCATTTTTGCCAGCTGAATGGACTGCAGCAACGTGAAATGAAGTGTTTTGCTCAAGAACACAACGCGTCGCCCGGTCCAGGAATCGAAACCACAATCTTACGATCATGATGCTGACACCCTAACCACTAAGCCATGCACCTCCACTGTGGGAGCATAATCAATGTTATAATTTTCTTTTATCTTTTACTTGTTTCAATCTTTGGACTTTGGCCATGTTAGTTGCCAATGACTTGACCATGTGACAGGTTGTACTGGGTTACATGTTACCAGTGGCACTGAAGAGTGACCTGATACCAGTTGATATCTCCAGTACCTGTTACTTTGTAGAATTGAATCCAAGTCTTTTTATGAACTTGGGATAAACAACAGAGAACAATCTGAGTATGTTCTTCCTAAAATATCAAGATTTTGGCACAATCACTACAACCTCATCTACTCAACAACACATTTATTTAAAAGAGTCAAGACTATTGAAAAGGTTGCAAGACGCAACTAAAATTTTAGGAAAATAAAAATAAGAAATAAGTGGAAATTTTACCGGTGAGTGTGTTAAATAATAAGGCACTAAAAGAGAATGACTCTCCCCAGACACAACAGAATATGCTTCAACACACAAACTCATATAAAGAATCTTGCAAACCAAATTCTGAAATGAAAAATTTATTTAAAAGCTGAAATTGGTAAAACTAACAAAGAGTACAAATGTTATTAATACCAATATAAATCACTTACAGTTAATAAATTCCTGTCCCAGCTCATAAATTCATGAAGGCCGCCTGCTTTTTTCATGAGTTCAGGACCCTAAAATGAAAAGAAGAAAAATTAGATATAATCTTCAATAGATATAAAAAAGGAGTTTCTTTCAGAAATGGTGAGTAGAAAATGGCAATAGCCAAGAATGTAGTCAACAGCTCATATCCTTCCATCACCGATACTTTGCTGTATCTGTGACCTAGACATTTAGGTTTCAATGATCCAGTTTATGTCTGTGCAGACATAACAGCCCCCACCGTAAGAAGTGATAACTCTGTTAAACTGAAGACTGCTTCAGTGATTTCTGTAGTGCCTGAAATAAAACTTTTCGGCGATCTTTCGGTACAAGTACCATAACTGCCAAGTCTGTTTGTTTACATTTGAAGAAGAAGATCGTCACATCCCGTAAAGTTTTTTTTTTTTTTTTATATATGTGGGGTTAGGGTTAGGGTTAGAGGTGGTGGAAAAAGGTTTCTTTTTTCTTCAGAAATGTAAATAAACCCACGTGGGTTTATAATTGGCAGTTATGGTACTTGTACCGAAAGATCGCCAACTTTTCTTAAGTAAAAGTTACTGGCACTAGACTGACTGCTATTATATCTGTAGGAACATGTACTTCTCGACCACAAAATCTAGAATTAACAGACAAGAACAGAATTAAACTTTTTGTACAAACATGCGTGAATTAAAATGTCCCCATGGTAATATTTAGTCAACCAGAGTTTGCCTACAATGTTTTTCTTTCTGACTGATGGAATATTATTTTTAATACCAACAGATAAAACAAAAAAACTCAAGGGGGTCTCTAGGGAGCTTCTATATAGTTGTTCAACTTGCCATAAATAGCAGCAAAATCTTCCTCATGTCACATCATACTGTTTTAAAAGAAAAGAAAACATTGGATAATGTAATCTAGGGTATACTATTCCTGAGAAAAAAAAAATAATGCCAAATAGAGATAAGATGGATTCCTTTGATGAGAAACCTGCTTAGTCAGAGACCTAACTGACTTGGGACCAAACAACAACATTTTATTATGGTTTGTTTGTTATCTAGAAATGATTTTAGAGAACATTCACATCCATTAACCCCTTAGCATTTAAACTGGCTGTATCATCATCATCATCATCATCGTTAAACGTCCGTTTTCCATGCTAGCATGGGTTGGACGGTTCAACTGGGGTCTGGGAAGCCAGAAGGCTGCGCCAGGCCCAGTCTGATCTGGCAGTCTTTCTACAGCTGGATGCCCTTCCTAACGCCAACCACTCCGTGAGTGTAGTGGGTGCTTTTTACGTGTCACCTGCACAGGTGCCAGATGAGGCTGGCAAACGGCCACGATCGGATGGTGCTTTTTACGAGCCACCGGCACAGGGCCAGACGAGGCTGGCAACGGCCACAATCGGATGGTGTATTTTATGTGCCACCGGCACGGAGGCCAGTCGGGGCAGCGCTGGCAACAGCCATGTTCGGATGGTTCTCTTACGTGCTATCGGCACTGGTATCACAGCTACAATTTCCATTGATGTTGATCGATTTTGATTTTGATTTTGATTTTTAGGCCCAGAATATGTTTTATGTTCAAACAGGTTAGATCCAGCCCATCATACCTACCCAACAAAGTCATTCTAAAAATAAACAGTTACATCATCAAAATCTCAAAGCTACAAGATAATGCATGATTAATTTCAAAACAATGTGACTAAATAAGCATTACATTTGAAAGAGTAATCTTAATGTTAAAGGGTTAAATAGATCTTCAAGTTTATAGATGTCCATCCCAAGGCCAATAAAATTAGCGATAACCTATAACTCAGTTCTGCCTGGGAGTGTTACACATAACTGACCTGAAGAAGGTGAGCTACATACAACTCAACTTGAGTTGGAATATCACATATAATTCAATTAAGTGAGTGTGTTGCCTGAGTGATAGTTCTTAAATTACAATGAGAGTGACATGTTTAACTACAACTAAATTAGGTGCTTCTCACTTTTGAAGGGAGAGAGATATATTTCAATTAAATTTTGGTGGATCAGATAGAAGAATGTGCCCAGTACTGTTTATAACATTTTCTTAATCTTGAACCCTTGGAATTACTAGTTTAAAACCTTGGATATTAAAGCTACCTTTCCTCCATACACTAGATGAAACTGAATAATAAACTCCACTAATATGAAATTAACTTGCTTGTACTAAATACCTAGTCACTAATTTATGCTGTGTGAGTAAAACATCTCTCAGAATCTCAAAAGCTCAGTCTGCTAAGCTGTAAACAGTTCTTACTACTGTAGACAGGAAGAGCAATATCCCTATATAGCTGGCCAAAATCATTAACATGTTGGGTAAAATGCTTAATGGTATTTTGTCCATCTTTATGCTTTGAATTCAAATTCTGTAGGGTCAACTTTGTCTTTCATACTTTCAGGGTTGACAAAACAAGTACCAGTTGAGCACTGGGATCAATGTAATTGACTTAATCCCTTCCCTGAAATTGCTGACTTTGTGTCAAAATTTGAAACCAATATTAAGTTAAGTATTTTGTATGCATTCAAAACTGTGCTTTAATCTTTTTAGTTCTGTGCCATCCAGGAGAAATATCCCCAAATATCTTTCAACTACATGCAACAGTGAAAACTGGAATAAGATATAAATGAATTTAAGACCAAGTAACAGATAAAAAAAAGACCATCCAGTATTGCTCTCCCCATCTCTCTTCAATTATCCTCTCCACCATCAACCTCTCACTGTTTCTCTTCTATCATTCTGGTTCTCATTCAACACTCCATCTTCTTTCATCCTCCCAGTCAAGTTGCTTCTATTCAATCTCCTTGTCAACAACATTCATGTGTGTGTATTTTAACACCAACACCTGGTTCTTGGATGCCGTTAGCAAAGTCCACTGTGTTGCAAATATTCAGGCCAGCTCTCAGTTCTGAGGTTAAATTCCTTCCTTCATTTCACCACTCTCAGAGACCTTGAAAAGACAAGGGTCATGGGTACTACTCTTCTTTTCCTGACTAAGTAGTAAAAAAGACATCCTCTTTAATGTTTATACCACAATAAAATGGACACAACACTGTAAAGTGGTTGGCAATAGGAAGGGCATCAAGTTACAACATTACCATTGCATTTTTTCTTTCTGACACAGTGTATCTTGGACAACATTATCCAATGTTTCCTTCTTTTTCTAAGATGAAAAGGTGGAAATTTGGGTTAACCAGTCTTGTGAGTGGGTTTGATAAACAGAAAGTGAAAGACGCTGTTATTTGTGTATGTATGGATTTGTGTACCATTGTTTTGGCACCATATAAAATTTTTTTATCTTTTATCTATTACAGGAGTGGCTGTGTTGTAAGTAGCTTGCTTACCAGCCACACGGTTCCGGGTTCAGTCCCACTGCATGGCATCTTGGGCAAGTGTCTTCTAATATAGCCTCAGGCCGACCAAAGCCTTGTGAGTGGATTTGGTAGACGGAAACTGAAAGAAGCCCGTCGTATATATATATATATGTGTGTGTGTGTGTGTATGTTTGTGTGGCTGTGTTTGTCCTTTCAACATCACTTGACAACCGATGCTGGTGTGTTTACGTCCCCATAACCAAGCAAAAGAGACTGATAGAATAAGTACTAGGCTTACAAAGAACAAGTCCTGGAGTCGATTTGCTTGACTAAAGGCGGTGCTCCAGCATGGCCACAGTCAAATGACCGAAACAAGTAAAAGAGTGAAAAGAGAGAGTACTAGTTTCAGTCATTAGACTGCAACCATGCTGGGACACTATCTTAAAGAATTTTTTAGTCAAAGGAATCAATCCCAGTCCTTTTTCTTTTTAAGCCTGGTATTTATTCTATCAGTCTCTTTTGCCGAACCGGTAAGTTATGGGGATGTAAACACACCAACACCAGTTGTTAAGCTGATATGATAGGGTTCCATACAGTTTCTGTCTATCAATTACACTCACAAGGCTTTGGTTAGCCAAAGACTATAGTGGAAGACTCTTGCACAAGATTGCCACCCTGAGATCGAACTGAAAACTACTTTGTTATGAAACAAACTCTGTAAACACATAACCATTCCAAGTCAAGTCTTTAAAAAAATATGAATATTATTAAGTTCCTATTTCAATCCTCTAAAAATAACAACAACAACAACAACAAAAAGACTGCCAGCTACAGCAACAAACCAAGTATTTCTATAGTCAATGTCCAGTCACCCTATTGATTTTTTTTTTCTACAAGCATTACTGCCTTTCCAATAATACAAATATTTCCATTAAAATTCCTTACTTTCATTGAAATCATTTTATACATGATATAATAATAATAATAATAATAATAATAATAATAATAATAATAATAATAATAATGCCCTGATGCAGTACCAGGCAGTGGCTCTCATGGCTTCTGATCTTAACTGATTGGAAGTGTTATCATGTACATTGTTTTGTCTTGGTATAAAAGATGGGCTACAGCAAATATTCTGCTCAATACCACAGATTTGCTTGTCAGTTGTTTGACCTTAACCAGTTGAGCATGTCCCTTAGTGGCTGACGATATGTGCATCTCTGATCACGAGCAGAAGTAGTGGGGGAGCATCATAGCCATGTGTTGAGAGGGATTCTTTGGGGTTTGAATAATTCACCTTTGGAAACATGGGTGGTTCTTTCAACATCCTTAAACAACCCTTATTCAGGGACCTTTTGAGCGGGATGGGCTACTCAACCTGAAGAAAATTCTAACTGGGCCCCACCTGCAAGGTCATGTGCTGTTTATCTTGATATGAGATCACCATGTCGCGCACATATGGTTGTGATGCATGTGCCTGGTGTACCCTTATCAGACGGGTAGTCATGATGGGTATATTGGGCTTCGTATATTTTACCCCAGTGTCACTTTGATGGCATGAACTGCTCTCTCACTCAATAATAATAATAATAATAATAATAATAATAATAATAATAATAATAATAATGATAATAATAATAATAATAATAATAATGCCCTGATGCAGTACCAGGCAGTGGCTCTCATGGCTTCTGATCTTAACTGATTGGAAGTGTTATCATGTACATTGTTTTGTCTTGGTATAAAAGATGGGCTACAGCAAATATTCTGCTCAATACCACAGATTTGCTTGTCAGTTGTTTGACCTTAACCAGTTGAGCATGTCCCTTAGTGGCTGACGATATGTGCATCTCTGATCACGAGCAGAAGTAGTGGGGGAGCATCATAGCCATGTGTTGAGAGGGATTCTTTGGGGTTTGAATAATTCACCTTTGGAAACATGGGTGGTTCTTTCAACATCCTTAAACAACCCTTATTCAGGGACCTTTTGAGCGGGATGGGCTACTCAACCTGAAGAAAATTCTAACTGGGCCCCACCTGCAAGGTCATGTGCTGTTTATCTTGATATGAGATCACCATGTCGCGCACATATGGTTGTGATGCATGTGCCTGGTGTACCCTTATCAGACGGGTAGTCATGATGGGTATATTGGGCTTCGTATATTTTACCCCAGTGTCACTTTGATGGCATGAACTGCTCTCTCACTCAATAATAATATTAATAATAATAATAATAATAATAATAATGATAATAATAATAATAATAATAATAATGATAATAATAAGCCTTTTTGCTACAAGCACAAAGCCTGAAATTTTGGGGGAGGTGGCTAGTCAATTACATTGACTCCCAGCGTTTCACTGGTACTTAATTTATCGACCTCGAAAGGATGAAAGGCAAAGTTGACCTCAGCAGAAACTGAACTCAGAACGTAGTGACAGGTGAAATACCACTAAGCATTTCATCCAACATGTTAATGATTCTACCAGCTTCCTGCCTAATAATAATAATAATAATAATCCTTTCTACTATAGGTACAAGGCCTGAAATCTGTGGAGGGAGAGGACTAGTCAATTACATCAACCCCAGTATTTCACTGGTACTTAATTTATCAACCCCGAAAGGATGTAACGCAAAGTCGACCTCAGTGGAATCTGAACTCAGAATTGAAAGTTCTATTTACAGACATAGAATTGTTGGTAGGAAAATGTTTACATATAACTTATCCATTATTGATAAAGCTTTTTAGTAAAGCACAAGGTCAGATGTCTGCAGGGAAGGAATAATAATGAATGGAACTGAAGTATTTTACCAGTACTAATATTAACAACCCCAAACAGATTAAGCCAATGAGGAAGGTTCTTGAGTCAATGAAGGAGCCTTTATATGGTTGTGCAGCCTGTTAAATATAGCAGCTAAATGTCCTCAAAAGACACAAAAAAGGAAGGATGCACAAGATAAAGAAGTCATGGATATACATAAAAATTGAATGACCCCCAGAATGCATTTATCATAGGTTTGTTTGATCAGGCTAACTCAGGGTAAAGAACAATGACACCCAAAAGATTTAGTTAACGGCATCCCTCCCCAGATTTATAGCTATTTACTAATTGCAGAGAAAGCTAGCAGAATCATTAGAGCATTGAACAAAATGTATTTCTTCTGAGTCTTTCAATTCTAAATTCAAATCCTGCCAAGATCAACTTTGTCATTTCTCCTTCTGGGGTTGATAAAATAAAGTACCAGTCAAGTATTGGAATTGAAAGTATCAATTTATCCCCTCCCATCGAAACTGTTGGCTTTGTGTCTACATCAGAAATCATAATTATTCTTCTGACATTATATTTTTTGCTATTAAGTGTAATAATAAATAGTGTTACGTCTGTAATTAATTGATAACATTACTAGCGGAAACTGCAGAAATTCCAGTTATTTGGAACTTTATATAACACACGCATCATCATCATCATTGTCATTTAACGTCTGCTTTCCATGCTGGCATGGGTTGGATGGTTTGACTGAGAACTGGTAAACCGGGAGGCTGCACCAGGCCCCAATCTGATTTGGCAAATGTTTCTACAGCTGGATGCCTTTCCTAACACCAACCACTCTGACAGGGTGGTGGGTGCTTTTTACAAGCCACCGGCACAGGTGCCAGTCAGACTGCACTGGCATTGGCCACACTCAAATGGTACTTTTTACATAAAAATATGCAGATATATTAATCTCCATATTTATTGTAATTGTCTTATACACAGGCTGTGTGGTAAGTGGCTTGCTTACCAACCACATGGTTCTGGGTTCAGTCCCACTGTGTGGCACCTTGGGCAAGTGTCTTCTACTATAGCCTTATTTATTTATTTATTGAAACAGATGGTAGTTATGGTGGTGATAAAGGCACGTGGCTTAATGTTTTGGGTATTCGGCTCATAATCATAAGATCATAAGTTCAATTCCTGGCGACGCGTTGTGTCCTTCAACAAGATACTTTATTTCACGTTGTTCTAGTCTACTCAGATATATTAATCTCCATATTTATTGTAATTGTCTTATACACAGGCTGTGTGGTAAGTGGCTTACTTACCAACCACATGGTTCTGGGTTCAGTCCCACTGTGTGGCACCTTAGGCAAGTGTCTTCTACTATAGCCTTATTTATTTATTTATTGAAACAGATGGTACCCTGCTATCACTTCCATCCTCTTAACTTTCTGCTCTTTCTTTTGCATGTTTACATTAACTCCCATTTTTACTCAGCCTCTCACATATTTGAATCCTGTCTTATACACACACTTAAGCTTTCTCTCCCTTTCTCTTTTCAAGCTAGCATTATCTTTCTCTCTTTTATAATTCCTTCTTTCTGACATTTCAATATAAACGCCGCCATGCCCACCACCACCGTTATCAGTTTTTATTTTCTACTAGCAGTATCGCCCGGCATTGCTCGGGTTTGTTTCAACCCTTTAGAATTGGAATTTTTGAAATGTAAAAATTTTGCATTATGTAGCTTGTTATTCTCTTTAAGTGAACATTTTTCTGGTTGAAATACACCAAAAAATGGCAACACAACAGTAAAAAAATAGGGATTTTCATAGAAAAAAAGCACCTTTTTGATGTAAATAATTTTTGGTTTTAACATGGCCCGATTTGAATTTTTTTTCTTCTACGGAAGGAAGAGCAAGCCTTCTTCTATCATACTCTCAATTTTGGTCAACTTGCACCGCAGGGTCTCGGAGGAGAGAGTGTTAGTTGAAGGCTACCAAACCTGCCATACACAGACAACTTCAGCTTTATACATATAGAGAGATAACGTTAGTCAATTTCCCTATTTGTATATTTCACTACATCTCTCTCTTGCACTCCCTCTTTTCCCATTCATCATTATTAATACTTTCACCACCATAACTCCATTGGTTATGACAACGAGGATTGCAGTTGATCCAATGAAAGGAACAGCCTGCTTGTGAAATTAACATGCAAGTGGCTGAGCACACCACAGTCATGTGTACCCTTAACGTAATGAAAAGGCTGGTCCTTTTGAATTTCAGGTACAACTCATTTTCACCAGCTGAGTAGACTAGAACAACGTGAAATAAAGTATCTTGTTGAAGGACACAAAGCGTCGCCAGGAATTGAACTTATGATCTTAAGATTATGAGCCGAATACCCAAAACATTAAGCCACGTGCCTTTATCGCCACCATAACTACCATCTGTTTCTTTATAACCATTTGAGTTACTTCCCTTAGAATGGCAAACTGTAAACAGATTATTGTTATTAATAATAACATATACTTCTTGCAAATATAGAAATGAGGAATTAGTTTTAATTTCATTTCAATAAATAAACAAATATATTTATTTTGAAAATAAGTATCCAGCAACCATGAAATTAGAAAAATGTAAAATTATTATAATTGTTTTCTACTCTAGGCACAAGGCCTGAAATTGTTGGGGAGGGGGCCAGTCGATTAGATCGACCCCAGTATGCAGCTGGTACTTAATTTATCGACCCCGAAAAGATGAAAGGCAAAGTTGACCTCGGCAGAATTTAAACTCAGAATGTAAAGACAGACGATATACTGCTAAGCATTTTGCCCAGCTTGCTAACGTTTCTGCCAGCTTGCCACCTAAAAATTATTATAATTGTATCTATGTAGCATTCCCTGATATTAACAACTACAGCAAAAGTATAATCCCTATTATTACCTGTTATATGATGAGTAATACTCTACTCTTTTAATAAATCATCTCAACTCATTTTTCTCCAATAAGTACTTTTAGTTATCTCTAGATAGGAGGAGCAGGTGTAGCTGTGTGGTAAGGAGTTTGCTTCCCAACCACATAGTTTCAGGTTCAGTCCTACTGTATGGCACTTTGGGTAAGTGTCTTCCACAAGAGCTCCAGGTTGACCAAAGATGTGAGTGGACCTGGTTGATGGAAACTGAAAGAAGCCTGTCATATGTGTGTGTGTGTGTGTGTGTGTATGCATGTATGCGTGTGTGTATGTGTCCCACCACCACTTGACAACTGGTGTGGATTTGTTTAAGTCCCTGTAACTTAGCAGTTTGGCAAAAGAAGCTGATAGAGTAAGAACAAGACCACATCATCATCGTTTAACGTCCGCTTTCCATGCTAGCATGGGTTGGACGATTTTGACTGAGGGCTGGCGAGCCAGATGGCTGCACCAGGCTCCAATGTTGATCTGGCAGAGTTTCTACAGCTGGATGCCTTTCCTAACGCCAACCACTCCGAGAGTGTAGTGGGTGCTTTTTACGTGCCACCAGCACAAGGGCCAGTCAGGTGGTGCTGGCAATGACCTTGCAACAAAGAAATAAAATAAGTACAGGGGTTGATTTGTTTGACTACTTTTTCACTAACAGGTATATTAAAGCAAGTATTAAAAATAACACTCTCCAAAAGATCTTTACACTAAATTATGACAGAATGTTTTTATTTAAACATGAATCATCATCATCATCATCATCATCATCGTTTAACGTCCGTTCTCCATGCTAGCATGGGTTGGACGGTTCGACCGGGGATCTGGGAAGCCAGAAGGCTGCACCAGGCTCCAGTCTAATCTGGCAATGTTTCTACAGCTGGATGCCCTTCCTAACTTCAAAATATTCTTTTCTATCAAAGAATGAGAGGTGATCTTAGACAGGCTGGTATCAAAAGATTAAACTATGTTAGCAAGAGACAAGCTTAGTAGATTCTATTAAAAACTTAACTGGCACTAAGAGTTGCACAATAAAGCAAAGAAACTTGTAACAGCTGGAAAGAAATGCAAACAATAAGCTAGCCATGTTGTGTACTAAAAGAAATGTAGTCGTGGGAATTCAATAACTGGAGCAAATGTCAGATTGACAATTAATGTTAACCAGAGCAAAGGTAAGCTAGGGAAGACATAGAATGAGGTTATAAGAAGTGACCTTTATAGATCAGGAATTTACAGAAATCAATAAGGACAGAATAAAGTAAAAGGAATTCTATAATGCTGACCCATCCAATTCATTCAAGCATGGGAAAAATTCTACAAAACAACATTAATTGCTATAGCTGAAGGGCAACTGTAATTACCCAAACATTTTCTGTTTTCATGAGCAATATTTGTTTTCTTCCTGTTTTGATAAAATGTATTAGAATTATTGACCAAACAATCAACAGCCACACATCAAAATAAATGTTTTTCTTAGAAAGTAAGTTAAACTTTTACACGTGTCTTCCCAGACAGATTAAAATTATACAGTTGAGGTTCGGCTTGAACATTTGTACATCAGTGACATCAATATGTGCAGGAAAAGCACAAATAGTGATGAAATTCCAAATAGATTATGGTTCTGGAAAGGAAGGAAAAGACTAAAATCTTTGTGTGTGGTGTTGAGGAAATGAAACATATTGAGATTGAAGAGATAGTGAAGAGGGTGTACAGCCAGCTAGTTCGGGGAAGGAGATGCACCAGAAGAGCCAAAAGAGGGGAAACCATGCATCTGTAAGTTATTGAAAGCAACATATTAGTGAGTAGATCAGTGCTGATCAATTGAATGACATTTTGTTAAGATGCAACCTAAGATATCCATGTGTGCAACTGCATCACTGTACCACACATGTGAACAGTATTTCAATGTATTCTCTCTCTCTCTCTCTCTCTCTCTATATATATATATATATATATATATATATATATATATATATATATATATATATATATATAATATATATATATATAATATATATATATATATATATAAACCTCGCTAAGATAAATATTTCAATTACCTGAAGATTGACTGTAACCATAACTCGAATTATTACGAATTGGACAGCCATGAAATGATCGTAGTGTTTTACTCATTATCTTTTATTAAACTTTTAATACTTTTGATATATATTTAAAATAATATAAATTAATTCATTTTATGTATTGGCTTAAGTTTTCCATTGTTTGATTTGCCTAATAGTGGTTTTATCTCTAATTTAATATAATATATATATATATATATGTATATATATATATATATTATATATATATATATATATATATATACGAGCAAAACGTCCCCTGTCCAATGGACAGTGCTGAGTTGTCAAACATTTAAACCAAATTTTCTCAAAACAACTTGTCCGACTGTCCCATAGGCCTCCCTCTTGAGAAACACTGATTTAACCTAAATTTGAGACACCAGCAAAAGAAGAAGTAAAGATAGACTTTTTTTCTATTCCAAAGAAAAACGATTTTATTCACACAAATATGCAACCGAAGAGTTTAAAGTACCAGTAATGATAAAGCTGTTGACTGAGAGAACACAAACATGGTTTAAACAGTAAGCTTGGCAGGAAAGAAACGTGCCTTTAAGTAGTACAAAAACAACAAAAAATGGAAGGTGCAGTTATGTACAGGTTGACGGAAGAAAAGCAAGACAAAAACGGCTTTATCGATCACATTCTCACCTGGAATCGAGTTTTGTAATATTTTCAAGACTTATACATGCCATGATACCGTCGGTATCTACATATCAAATTTGAGTGCAATCGGATGGAGGATGCTCGAGATCCTAGAAGCCACACACACAGACAGAACAATTTTATATGATATATATATATATATGTATCTATCACACAGTTCCTTGCTACCTTTTTGATTTGTAAAACTAAATCCATCTCAACAGATTTAAAAGACAAAAAAAAAACAAAAACCGATGACTTTATGACTTAATTGAGTTTCATAAATATTCTTGAGTTTGATATCATACTGAAGCGATCAAGTCTAGATTGAAATAAATGTATGCAATTGCAATTTTATTATTTTTATTACCCCATTACTAAGAAATAAATTAAACATGATTCTACAGTTGAATTTCAATTGTTATACAAAATGCCTTGTAGTATTTTCTCTGCTAGCTTTTTACATTCTGAGCTCACATTGCACTAAGATCAATGCTGTCTTTCATCCTTCAGGTATTGTTTTAACTGACTGCCTTCTCACTCAAATTTCTAGTCTTGTGCCTATGTTAGAAATTACCATCATCACTATACATCATCTATGATACAAAATAAGTAAATATGAACTAGATTCTCTGAAGGTAAACAGGATGGAGCAATAAAAAAAATGCTTATAGAAGTTCAGGATTCCTAGTCATTATATAAACAACAAGAGTAGGTTTATTAATGTGTGATGATGGGTATCATGTTTGATTGTGACGACAACTGCCATAACAATTATGTGAAAAACCAACCAAGAACTACATCTTGCTTGCCATAAATATACACACATGCTGAAGCAAGGTAGCAACCGAAACCAAGGCTGGAAAAAGGCTTAAACATTTGAATTTATTAGAAAATTACAATTTGTAAATCTCACAATGAAAGATATTCAGCAAGAGTACTTTGGAGTAAAGATCCTGGGGCTAAATTACAGCAATATTCATCCTAAACCAGGACTGCCATGTTATGTTGGCAAACAATCTTTAATCAGAAATTATATACTCTTTCTACCCTTTTACTTGTTTCAGTCATTTGACTGTGGCCATGCTGGAGCACTGCTTTTAGTTGAGCAAATCGACCCCAGGACTTATGCTTCGGTCTTTTTTGCAGAACAACTAAGTTACGGAGACGTAAACACACCACCATCACTTGTCAAGCAATGGTGAGGGGATAAATACAGACACACAAACATATACACACACATACACATAAATATATATACATATATACGACGGGCTTCTTTCAGTTTCCGTCTACCAAATCCACTCACAAGGCTCTGGTTGGCCTGAGACTATAGTAGAAGACACTTGCCCAAGGTGCCACGCAGCGGGACTGAACCCGGAACCATGTGGTTGGTAAGCAAGCTACTTACCACACAGCCACTCCTATGCCTATATATTCAACATCATTGTTTTTGAAGGTTGATTTTTTTTTTCTATGTCCTGCTGGTTCCAACTTTCACTTGTTACCACATACGGGGCCACTTCTCCTGCTATTTTGAATGATAAACTATTCAGTGGCTGTATATGGTTTTATAACATGTAAACAACAACACAGTCTATATAGCTACATTGTATGCAGCACACAACACACTAAGATGACTCAAACACACTCATGCATACACACACACACAAATGTACAACAGGCTTTTGTATAGTTTCTGTCAGTCAATTCTTTACAGCACATTGGTCAGCTTGAGGTTATAGGGGAAGACATCTACTCATAGTGTTACACAGCAGAAAACCCAAAACCACATGGTTATGAAGCAAACACCTTAACCACATGGCTATGTTTGTGCTATATCCATAAATACTGGATATCCTCAACAAGAAAACACTGATCTGCTACAAATAGTAGCCAAAATTATCTAAGGTTACACTCCTACCGCTTTTAAAAAAGGGCACAGTCTTAGTTATTATTATTATTATTATTATTATTATTATTATTATCTAAGGCAGTGAGCTGGCAGAAGCGTTAGCACGCTGGGCGAAATGCTTAGCAGTATTTCACCCATCGCTACGTTCTGAGTTCAAATTCGACTTTGCCTTTCATCCTTTCGGGGGTTGATAAATTAAGTACCAGTTATGCACTGGGGTCGATATAATCGACTTAATCCCTTTGTCTGTCCTTGTTTGTTCCCTCTATGTTTAGCCCCTTGTGGGTAATAAAGAAATAAGAAGCGTTAGCACGCTGGACGAAATGCTTAGCAGTATTTCACCCATCGCTACGTTCTGAGTTCAAATTCGACTTTGCCTTTCATCCTTTCGGGGTTGATAAATTAAGTACCAGTTATGCACTGGGGTCGATATAATCGACTTAATCCCTTTGTCTGTCCTTGTTTGTTCCCTCTATGTTTAGCCCCTTGTGGGTAATAAAGAAATAAGAAGCGTTAGCATGCTGGACGAAATGCTTAGCAGTATTTCACCCATCGCTACGTTCTGATTTCAAATTCGACTTTGCCTTCATCCTTTCGGGGTTGATAAATTAAGTACCAGTTATGCACTGGGGTCGATATAATCGACTTAATCCCTTTGTCTGTCCTTGTTTGTTCCCTCTATGTTTAGCCCCTTGTGGGTAATAAAGAAATAAGAAGCGTTAGCATGCTGGACGAAATGCTTAGCAGTATTTCACCCATCGCTACGTTCTGATTTCAAATTCGACTTTGCCTTTCATCCTTTCGGGGTTGATAAATTAAGTACCAGTTATGCACTGGGGTCGATATAATCGACTTAATCCCTTTGTCTGTCCTTGTTTGTTCCCTCTATGTTTAGCCCCTTGTGGGTAATAAAGAAATAAGAAGCGTTAGCATGCTGGACGAAATGCTTAGCAGTATTTCACCTATTGCTACGTTCTGAGTTCAAATTCCACCGAGGTCAACTTTGCCTTTCATCCTTTCAGGGTTGATAAATGAAGTACCAGTGAAACACTGGGGTCGATGTGATCGACCAGTCCCCTCCCTCAAAATTTCAGGCCTTGTGCCTATAACAGAAAGGATTATTATTTTTGTTAATAAGAAGGTAGCAACCTGGCAGAATCGTTAGCATATCTTTTGGCTACACATTCCGAGTTCAAATTCCACCAAGGTTGACTGTGTTTTTGATCTTTTCGGGATCAATAAAATACATACTAGTTCAGCACTGGAGATCAATGTAATTGACTAGCCCCTCCCCACGAGAACTGCTGGCGCTGTGCCAAAATTTGAAACGATCATTATTATAATTATTAAGAGCAATAGATTGGCAAACTTTTTGGAACATAGTACAAAATGCTTTACAGTTTTTAGTCATGGCGCTTTAAGTTCTGAGTTCAAATCCTGCTGTGGTTAACTTCACCTTTCAGTCCTCCAGGGTCAATGAAATAAAGTACAAAACTCACAGGGGGTTGATTGACAAATTCCTAAAATTTCTATCCTTGTGCCTATGTTAAAAACAATTGTATTTAATACTATATGCATTGTGTTAAATAGACGGATATGCTCAAATTAGCTCCATAGAAGAACTAGATTTATTATGCATGGATTTAATTCAAGAAAGTTTTTTGAGATTATTTACAAATTTTGGAGAGGAGAAAATAAGGTTTGCCTTTAGGGTAGCAGGAAGAGATGCTTGCCACAGTGGGAGTAGCTCTAACATACACAAATATGCCTCCAGGTAAAAAATAAAATACATAACAAATAAGCAAAGTCACACACAGTGAAGTAAATGATTTTGTAACAGAATGTGGGATTTCTATTGATTTATACTGAATGAAAATAACAACAATTCTCATACATACATACACACACACACACACACACACATACATACATACATACATACATACATATATATATACGGAGGCGCAATGACCCAGTGGTTAGGGCAGCGGACTCGCAGTCGTAGGATCGCGGTTTCGATTCCCAGACCGGGCGTTGTGTGTGTTTATTGAGCAAAAACACCTAAAAGCTCCACAAGGCTCCGGCAGGGGGTGATGATCCCTGTTGTACTTCTTCACCACTCTTTCTCTCACTTTTTCTTCTGTTGGCCTGCTCGCTTAGCCAGCGGAGTGGCGTCATTTGAAGGCTAAAACAATGCGAACGCATTGTGACCAGCGATGTGTAGCAACATCTGATGGTCTGGTCGGTCACGTGATATATATATACACACATTTTTTCAAATAACAATGTTAGTAGCATCAGTAGTAGTTTTGTAAACATTGTTTGTTAAAGGAAGTTTTTAGATGTGGCGAATGTGCAGAGAAAAAATTTGGGCATAAGAGTTATCAGATGTAGTGTACAAGAAAGAAAATTGCACTAGTATGAATATGTATGAATGAGAATTGTCATATAAGGAAGTGCCAGTCATGGATAGCGCTTGTGGAAGAGGGAGACCCAGGAAGATATGGGGCAAAGTACTGAAGGCCAATCTCAGGATTTTGAACCTCAAAGAGATGACAAAAAACTGGTATGATTGGAAAGGGGCACTGCTTAAGATCAGTTCATCACAACAATGCTCACAATCTGGAAATGCAATGGGTATGTGTGTGTGTACATATGTAGACATAACTGTACCCTAGCCCTATTTCCTCTGTGAGCCTTCCCTACCATCCATTGTCCCTTTATCACTGAGCTCTTCATTACCTTTATAACTACAGTATTTTGCTGTTGTAGTTAAATTAGTAGCAGGACTGCATACTTCATCATCTGTTCTGGGACACCAGTTTTCTATTCCCCTTTCCAGAACTACTTCACTCATGTAGTAAAGACTGTTTGCCAACATAACATGGCAGTCCTGGTTTAGGACTAATGTTGCGGTAGTTTAGCCCCAGGAGACATCGTCTCCAGCCGGCTTTACGACACGATCTGTGTCCTTACATTTTTGAACATCATCCATTCTTTATTCTTAACTAGCAGTATCGCCCGGCGTTGCTCGGGTTTGTAAGGGAAATAACTATATAAGCATTTTTAGAGAGTTACTTCCCTTATAGATGCCAATTCGGGCTTTCTTAGCCATTTCTGTTTTGGTGTCTTCAAGCAATGAAGTCATTGTTCTAAAAGAACGCTGGTCTCCTTGACAACGCTTTACAACGTTGATTTCCTTACACTCCCTTCCCCACAGCTTCACGAGGGAGGGAAGAAGGGGGAAAAGCAACACAGGTGCAGGTGTGACCATGGACGCCAACTCTGCCGCCATCGACACACGAAAAATTATGCATTAAAATGGAATAAAAAATTATGTTAAATTATTTTTAAAATCGTAGACTCATCGTAGACGTGCACTAATACCCAGACGGGCTCGATATGAATCACGACTATAAGATACCTGGTTTTGGTTAAACTGCACCGCAAAATGTGGGAGTAGTTAGGAATCTAAATCGAAGGGGACAGACACTCACACAACTACAGTTTTATATATATAGATATTATCCTTCTCCATTCTTGTTTTATCCTGATCATCCTTCTTTGCTCCTAAATTATCTCTCCTTCTCAACCACTATACATCTTTCACTTTCCTCCAGTACTATGTCTGACTCTTCCCTCACTTGCATGCAACCTACCTACCTACATGTCAGCTTCCTCTCCCTCATCCATCCCATCTACTGTACTTTACTAATCTGTTATTCTTTACCTCTTCTGTACTATCAGTCATCACCTACTCTTCCCTCCATCTATTAACCATCAATCTTTGTTCTGCATTATATCCCCCCCTCCCCCAACTCGATCTCTAACCATCCCTCACTCTCCTCATAGTCTTGCAACTTCTACCCCGTCATTGCATTCTTCTGTCACAACTTGCCTCAATTCACTTTCTTGTATCTTTTGGGTCTACCCCCAACACTTCATCACTATTGTTTTATGTCTCTTTCCAATTCTACCCAAAGCATTCTTCTATAACGTGAGTAACTCCTCTATAGCAAAAAAACCTGTTCAGTTCTGATCTTCTCTTTCATATTTTAACCTCTTGTCTCCAATTACAGAGCTATTTTCCATACCAGGATGAAAAATGGATATTAAAAGATCATGATGATGAAGGACAGATCCAATTTGAGAAAGAAGTTTGGTAGATGTGTGTCACAAAGGGATGTCTTTTTACCTGAGGAATTTGTGCAAGAACAAGCAAGGAGGAAAGTAACATACTATTGGCTTGTGAAAAGTAGAGTGGCATACAGTATGCCCTCAAAGAGATACTAAAGGAAACTGACCAATAAGTGGGGCAATGTGATTGTTATCAACTACAGATGGACACAAAGCAGTATTTGTCTGTTTTTCGAAACCAGGGATGAGAAGACAAGTAAAGATAACATGACATACACCAGCACATAGACTCATAGCACAATACATATGCCAGCACAAGATAAGGGCCATACTCAGGACATTGACAGCAACAGTGACTCCTGGTTTGTCACTTTTGTACTACAATACGGGCAGGTGATAAATGCAGAGGGGGATAAAAATGATGGTTGGTTGGTTGGTTGGTTGGGAGGAACCAGTATGAACGTACATGTCTAATGATGCTCCCAAAACCACATGACCATTCCAAAAATGTGCCCCATGATAAATACAGAGACAAATGTCCTAAGACCGATAGAGCAGGGTAGAAAGTTCAGCTGTTACACTTAAGGAAGTTAGAATCACCTGATTTTTTTTTTAATCTGAGGAACTACAAAGGCAGACAGAAACAGAGGGAGAGAGGGAGGAAGAAAGAGAGAGAGAGAGAGAGAGACAGTAGCTGCACCAACAATTGAAACTCTGAAAATGTTAGAAGAGATCTCCCTGTCTTTGGTCCCTGAAACAAAAACGTTGAAATCCTCCCCACTACCAGTAGCAAATCTTTTAGCATGCTGGTCAAAATGCCTGGCTCTATTTAGTTATGGCCCTTTGCACTCTGAGTTAAAATCCCATTGAGGTCAACTTTGCTTTCATCTTTCCAGGGTTAAGAAAAAACTAACAGCCATCTACTAGCATTATTTTAACAAACTACTCCATTCATTACCCAAATTTTGTGACCTTGTGTTAGTAATAACAATATTTAACATCTGTTTTCTATACTGGCATGGGTTGGACAGCTTGACAGGAACTGGCAGGGCCAGTGGCTGCACCAGGTTCCATAGTTTCTTTTTGGCTTGGTTTCAACAGCTGGATGCCTTCCTAATGCCAACCACTTTACACAGTGTACTGGGTACTTTTTGCATGACACCATCACCAGTACTTTTTATATGGAACCAGCACCAGGGCTTTTTACATGGCACCAGCACTCACACTAACGCATTTTACATAGCACCTTGTTTTTAGGATATAAATTCTGTTGTGGTGGGTGGATCCTCTTGAGTCCAGCAATGTGCCACATATCTCAGTCCTCTGCCATAAGGCTCAGGATTTTGAGATCAGCCTTCAGTACTTCATTCCATGTCTTCCTGGGTCTCCCTCGAAGGATTAGAATTATTGTCTATCCCAGTTTTAGAACAGATTTTAGAATGCATATAGTAAGAGATGACTAAAAAGGTTGGTGACAGGAAGTGCATCATCATTATCCTCATCATCATTTAACGTCCATTTTCTATGCTGGCATGGGTTGGACAGTCTGACAGCAGCTGGCCAGCTGATGTGCTGCATGTCTGTTTATGCATGGTTTCTATGGCTGTATGCCCTTCTTAATGTCAACCACTTTACAGAGTGTACTGGATGCTTTTATGCAGCACTGCACCAGTTTTGCATAGCCCTAGCCCATCCAAAGTATCTTGGATTGCAGAACGACCTGCTGTGCTTACTTTGGATCATAGAGTAACCTGCTGTGCTTGAGGAGACCTATTGAGTCAAGTACATCAACATCAAAATAAATATCAAATGGAAATTGTAGTTGTGATACCTGTGCCAGTGGCATGTAAAAAACACCATCCGAACGTGGCAGATGCAAGTGCTGCCTTGACTGGCTTCTGTGCTGGTGGCACGTAAAAAGCACCAACCGATCATGGCCACTGCCAGCCTCCCCTGGCACCTGTGCCGGTGGCACGTAAAAAGCACCCACTACACTCACGGAGTGGCTGGCATTAGGAAGAGCATCCAGCTGATGCAGCCTCCTGGCTTCCCAGACCCTGGTCAAACTGTCCAACCCATGCTAGCACGGAAAGCAGACGTTAAACGATAATGATGAGGATATAGGTGCATTTATGTGACACCCGTACAGGTGCTTTTCACATGACACCAGCACTCACAAGCTCACAAGATTAGGAACACTCAACTGGAGAAAGATGCCAAGGAATGCCTGTATGCAAGGACAACCACAATTTTACTTAATTTGATGTGTCTTCTCAAGCACAGCAAACTGCCAGGAGTCACGGTTCCCTGTCATCCCTCTGTGAGGCCCAGTAACTGAAGATTCCAACGTATGCATCTAGCCATAAAATGGTGCCTCAAAATTAGACTCACCTAACCCATACAAGCATGGACGTAATGTGATTGGTATAAATACCATGAAACTTTATGGTATGGATGCTGAACTTGTTTTTCTGAACATTTTATACATAGTGTCAATAAGGATGAAGGTGTTGGCATGACTCTAAAGCCCACTTCAGAAAAGACGATTCAAAGCCAAACGTTCAGAATTAGTTATTTTATTATTTGGACTAGTGCAAGGGCTGTATCTTGGTTTTTGTAGGCTTTCTGAAACCAGCAAGACTGACATTGTTCATGTTCTACTTTGAACAGCTGCGGGGCAACTAACATGGGCAAGGACGGAATCTGGAAAGAATTCCATTCTAGGTGGGAAGGACTGGGAAAAGTGGTTAGTATGGTGGATGGTGTGGGGTGCACAAAATGGGAGATGAGACAGGTAAGCTAGATTGGTGATAGCACAGGACAAGCCAGATCAGAAGAGTCTAGTTTACTGTAGTAGGGACAGAAAAACCAATGAGGAGACGACAGTTCTGTGGCCAGAAGATAAAGTGTTGGTGACATCACTCCAGTCAGTTGGATATACTTAGTTTGGACAAGGTCTGGTATGTCTATGGGGAGTAGCAAAGATTTGTATCAGATTAATCATTGTTGAGAGCTGAAATATTTTTTGACTTTGAAAAGAGGCCTAGTCTTTGTGATACAACCTTTGTTAATGTGGGGACGAAGGATCTCCAGTTCTTAGTTTGTTATCTGTAATGGCAGGGCTCTAACATTTGTAGCCACCTAGGGATTGTTACACATTCTAGGTTTTAGTTGTATTTTGTTCACAAGAAAAAAAGATCAATTACTATCAGTAACTGCTAATAAAATAAACGCTGCAAATGGAAAATGTTTTCAAAGTTAATAATTATTTGCACAATAAATTTTTGCGCACTGAAATAGAAAAAAAAATTATATGTATTTATTGCAATGTGTGTGAGTGTGTGTGTTCTTTTTAATTAAAATTTGTTGATATTTGCCTGAAGTCTAATTAATTAAGAAATTGTTATTATTATTGATTAAAATCGATTGAATTGACATCAACATATTAAGCAGTACATATCTTATTGAGCCTGTGCAAATAGAAAGCGCAGTCGATTTTAGTGGGAAAATGAAGTTAAATACAGTGCAACTGGTTTCCAATATTCTTTCTCCGTTGATTCTGTTCACAATTTTTTGCATTTAGTTTGGTACTGAGCCATCTCCACCACTGTCACTGTCCTATCGGAAACAGATTTATTTCTTTACTTACTTTATCGATTTACATACAGGAATGATGAAGTCTAGGGGTTTTAGGGAATGTAAACAAATGTTGTTATCCCTTTGTATAGAATAATTTTCTTCTACTTTCGTTTCTTAAGTTGGAGAGTTTACGATATTTTGAAACTCCTGTACTAAAACTAAGAGTTGTAATTACGAAAATTGTATTTATCTATATCATATCTTCGTCTAACAGGAGCTTTGTTGTTTAGACCTCAGTCACACCTGATCGAGAAGAACTTTCAGTTATGAACATCCCATATTGTTTTCAGACGTAGGTTATCTGACATAACTACACAAGTGTGCCCCACCGACTATTTGAAGGCTATTTGATTGCTAATTCTAGCAGATCAAGAGGCCGTAATATAACAATTACAAAGGCACAACACCTCAGATGTGTAGCAGAGAAGAAATCTGATGGGTACTTGTTCATGCTTTTTTTTTAATTACTAAAAGACCTTATCAGCAACGTGACAACAATAGAGGACAAATATGTTATTTTGGGCTTTTACCACATAAAACAAAATCAATTATATTTTGTCACTTTTGGCAAGAATATTCATTAAGAGAGAATCAAAACTTGAGTCGCTGTCCCTACTTACCAAGATTTTACTTCTACTTTACAAAGAAAACTACATTGATTTCCCTGTATCGAACTTTTCCTCTTCAAGCACGTGGCGGCTTAAGTAGTAAAACGTAAAACAGTTTATCTAATGAAAGCTACATCTAGGATGTATTCTCGGAATATAAATCAACCTTAGTGTTGGACTATTTACTTTACCGACCCCCAGGAAAAAAATTCAAGGTGTATTTGATCTTGGCGGGATTTAAACACAACGTAAAAGAACCATAACTAAATACCGTAGGAATTTTAATTGCGTGATCTGATGGAAAGTAATACAAATATATTTTACCGGTCGATTGCCTAAATGATAGGTATTTCCAAGCATGATATTACAGCCTAGACGTTTAAGTTGTTCAGGAAGCAATCCTTTTAATGTCCCTTGAGTACCGACAGGCATGAAGACAGGTGTCAGGACAGATGCATGAGGAAGGGTCAGTTGGCAAGCCCTGGCTTTGGTCGTGGAACACTCGGCAATAATTTTCAGTGCAAGAGCACTGCATTTTGAAGAAGTTTCTTTAGTGAAAGATGTCATAGAGCAGACAGGAATAATAAGAAAGAAAAGAGAGAATAAATGAATGGATTATACGAGAAACTGTGGGAATAGAGGGGAGGGTATAAGAGAGAGAGAGAGAAGTAGAAGAGGAGAGAGGAATAAAAGAAATTCTAAGTTAAATGTGACGACACCAACAACACTGAATCTTAGGCTGAACATTAATCAGATATTATTGATACATAACTGTCCAATCAAATGTCATCTTATGACGTCGGTTCGGTTGATTCCGCATGCGCAGGGGATTTTGTGCACTTGTGTGGGTCGGAGGCGGAGAAGCTACGCCATATAGAGACACACAGAGATATATACACACATGGAACCTAATGACCACTGGATACCTTTGTCTCTCCTTTTTGTCGAATTTCCCGCAGGTAGAATATATTTTCACCTCAGCTTACCTGACTTCGATTACAAATGAAAATATCCGTATAAATGATTTTTTTTTTTCCGCTTTTCCTTTTACCGTATTACATTTATCTTTCTCTCTATCTTTCATTCTGACGGAATGAACGCACTTACTCTATAATGCTTACCGCGCCTATTATTACTATGGAACTTAAGGGGGCTTGACTAAAAAAAAAAAGAAAATTCCCTTATTTATTTTCTCGCTTGTTTTTCATCTCCCATTTAAATTCTATGCAATTTCGGAAACAATATAACCCTATTTCCTAAGCCAAAAACCCTTCAGCACACTCACCCTGACTCTGCGATGCTTGTAGTTTGCTTGTAGTTCTTTATTTCTTTTCGATAATGTTGCATCGAAATTGTATTTCGATCCTGTGATTTAGATCTGGTGGGATTAAATGATCGTTAATCGGAATGGCGGAGAATTTTTTATATTTTCTGGCTTGAATATGGTCTCTTATAAATATTGTTTTAACTTGCAAAAAGATTTCCTATGTTTACACTTATCTGGTTCGCCAACTTAAATACTCTGTATAACGATCTTTATCCCCGCTAACCGCCCACAATTTATAAACCCCGGATTCCTCTACAAGCTGTGTATGTATTGTGTGTAGGTGTGTGCATATATATATATATATATATATATATATATATGTGTGTGTATGTGTGATGAGTCGATGTTTTTCAAAGCTTCCTTAACTATAGGTTTCTACACGTGGCTGAATGTTCTCCGGGAGTTACAAACTGCTGTCCGTCTGCTCCGAGATGACGTGTAGCATATAGCAAAGCTTTACGTTACATGCCTATTGTAACTTTTTCCTTCCCTCGTCTGATATGACACCAGGGACGAAAGCCACCCCACGCGCTCTCTCCCGCTCTGTCACTTGTATGTGTGTGTGTGTGTATGGGATTGACATATACTTTTGACGCTTGTATATAATATTCACATAGTCATCAATTTTGTGTAACCTTTTCTCGTTTAAATATTTTATCACTTTAAATTCAGTATGTATATATCTTACAATCACTATAGTTGTCAAAGCAGCTAATATTACATTCTGTGATCATACGCACACGCATTCTTAAGTAGAATTGTTATACATACATACATATATATATATATATATATCAATAATGAAGGGTGAAATCAATTAATTAATTTAGAAATAATCATTAATTTCATTAATTTAAGTAGAAAGAATAGCCAAAACTTTTTGACTGCTATTTCTAAATTCGGTGTGTGGTGAGGCAAATCGTTGCTGAACCCTTAATTACTTACTATATATATATATATATATATGTGTGTGTGTGTGTGTGTGCACACACATATGCATGCTGTATATGAATGTATAATATGCATACAATGTATGGGTGTATTACGTGCATGCAATATATGTATATATACATACGGTATGTATATATGTGTCATATATTCATATGATATACGTATAATATATAGTAGACATATGTATAATAGACACACTCATACACTATCAATCTATCTCTCTCTCTCTCTCTCTCTATATATATATATATATATATTATACACCCCCAAAAACAAGACAGGCATATGAGAGCAACAAGCCTGATCTCTCTCTCTCTCTCTCTCCACACACACACACACACACACATATATATATATATATATGTTACGTCCACTTTTCCATGTTTGCAATCGTCAGACAGGATTCTTCGCGGCAGATTTTCTACTGACGGATGCCTTTCCTGTTACCAGCCCTTGCCTCTCTCGGAAATTTTATATTGTATGGTTAAGACGTTCACATTCGAATCGCGTGGATTCGGGTTCGATCCCACTGCGTGGCACCTTGGGTAGGTGTTTTCCACCATTGCCTCGCACCGACTTGTGAGTGAATTTGATAGATGGAAACTGAAAGAACCCCCGTCGCATTTGTATGTTTTGCGTCTTCTTGTCGTGACATCACGCAATCGATATAAACATGTATCATCGCTACACAAAAGGTTTACCTTGTTTCCAATCTTCCACGAAACCATGTCTGCCCATGGGGAAATATTGCCTTATTTGGAAACAGGTGACGGCTGGCAACAGGAAGGGCATCCGAGCATAGAAAATCTGCCTCCAAGAATCCCACCTGACCCATGTAGGCATGGAAAGGTAAACGTCAAGAACGATGATTATAATACATATTTTGCTTGTTGGATCCTTTCTGATTGTCCAGCTCATACCAATATGGAAAGCTGATGTAAATGTGGCGAAATTATATATATATATATATACATATATATATATATATATATATATATATATATATATATATATATATATATATATATATATACACACACACACATTCATATATATATATATATATATATATATATACACACACACACATTCATATATATATTATATATATATATATATATATATATATATAATGTATATGCATTATATGTGTGTGTTTGCCCGTGCATAGATGCATACGTATATGTTGGAGTCGGGGTGGAGTAAAACCACAGGCATCGCTATTTGGTTTGATTGAGAAGTCTACTTCAGAACCACATAGTTTTGGGTTCAGTTCCAATGCACAGCACATTAAGCAAACAAATGTCATCTGGTCAACCAAAGAGTTGTGTGTCAGTGGATTTGGTATCTGGTAGCTGAAAGACGTCATGGATGTTTATATATATATATATATATATGTATGTGTGTGTGTGTGTGTGTGCTTATATTTGCACTTCTTCAAAACTCACTGGGCTACTATTGTTGATGTTTATAATTTCCCATGTTAACCAAACTGTCTGCTGGTTTTGCGCCTCTGAAAAAAAATCTGTATCCGCAGGGTGCTGCGACTGAACATGTAATTTGTTCTGGGGTTTACTACCCACCATCATCCATCTTCTGCTGCTTAACCCCCCCACCCCCCCAACTTTTTTCATTCCTTTATCTTTCTTTTCTTGTAATTAAATTGTGATCCAATCTTTATGAAAAATAAAAAAAAACTAATTTAGATATCTCTTGAAAACAAGTAATAGTTTGTGACAGGAACAGCATCCCCCCTCTCTCTCTCTCTCTCTTTCGGAGAGGCACTGAGCAGCTAAACGCACACATACACACACGGCAGCAACTTCCACCTTTCCGAATTCAATCACAAAGCTCCGGTCGGCTCGGGGCTATAGTGGAAGACACCTACCCAAAGTGCCACGCAGTGGGACTGAACCCGAAACCATGTAGCTAGGAAGCAAGCTCCCTAACCACACAGCCATGCCCATGCCTACATCACCTCAATGATATATCTGTCTGGCCCATGGTAGCATGGGAAAACATGTAAAATGCACAATTGAACAGTATACATGTATTATTATATGCATATAGAAATCTATATATATATGTATCATACATACACACAAACACCCACACACATATAGATATATATATACATTGAGAGAGAGAGAGTCATCATCGTTTTGACACCTATACTTTTTCTTGCTCGCATGGGTTAAATGAAATTATGCTCGGGCATTTTTTCATACAATTAGATTCTTTTCTTGTTTCCAGCA
>NC_042997.1:15217093-15242093 GCF_006345805.1 Octopus sinensis | reverse complement strand
AAATGGAGCATGGTTATTTCTTACCTACTAAAACTTTTGTTTTTACTAAGTTTACTTTTACCCATTAGTATTTCAACTAGTTATATCTGGCCAAAATATTCTACCTGTTTTAGGTTTAAACTGGCCAGATCCAGCCTCTAACACCTACTTTACAATGTCATTCTAAAATATACAGTCACATCATTGAATTCTTGAGGTTACAAGATAACACATTATTAACCCTTTTGTTACCATATTTCTGTTGAGATGCTCTGTGTTTCTTTCAATTAATTTTAAATATAACAAAGAATTTAGTAAAATAACTTAGTTATCATTAAGCTAATGTTAAGAACATAAATTGTGACTAAGGTTTGGTGGAAAATTTTAATTCAGAACTTTTGAAAACAAGACATTTGTACTACAGAGCCAGAGGTGGTTTCATGCGGGTTGGTATCAAAAGGGTTAATTCTAAACAATGTGAAAATAATAAGCATTGCATTTGACAGAATAATATGAACACTAGTTATTGCCAGTACCATGCAAATGGTACCTGTGAATCATCAGGGTCACTGCCAGTACCATGTAAATGGCACCTACTTGTGAATCATAGTTATTGCTGGTGTCATGTAAATGGCACTCGTGCCAGTGGCATGTAAAAACACTCATTACACTCCTGGAGTGGTTGGCATTAGGAAAGGTATCCAGCTGTAGAAACCATACCAAATCGGGCTGGAACCTGGTGCAGCGCTCTGTCTCGTCAGCTCCAGTCAGACCATCTAACCCATGCCAGCATACAGAGTGAACATAAACTGAATGAATGACTGAAGGGTTACTGTTGTTCAACTCTAGATTTTGCTTTAATATCTTGAATTTCACCTTCAGTTCTTCTACAGATTCTGCTATAAGATCTAAGCCATAAGTATAAAGCATTTCCCAAGGGTAGCTGGTCTTAAATTCCACTATTATGGCTTGAAAGACTATGATAAACAGCAGGAGCTAGGAACTGAGCCCTTCTATACACTAAGTTCGTCACTGAACACACTGCTGTTTCCGACTCTGCTAACTGCTTCTTAGTACAAACCATTCAGCTACTCCTAGTTTCCTTAGGAACCACCAAATCACAGTATAAGGCACTCTGTCAAAGGCCTCTAGATTGACAAATGCTAGGTATAAGGACTTAATCCTAACCATATATACCTTTTGCAGTTCTCTCATAAGGAATGCAGAATCAGTTATACCTCTTCTATGTCAAACTGCTTGTCATCCATATATTAGGTTAAAGACCCCCTTTGGTCATAAGTAACTATGAGATTGCACCTAGGAAGTTACCCTTCGAGGCACAAGTCCAGGCAAGGTTGTTTATAGAAGACTAGCAGTCACTCATGCATACCGATCTCTCCTCTCGACAATACCGAAGTTATCAAAGGGAAAGGCAAAGGCTGATACAATTTGGCACCAGCTGAGTGAACTGGAGCAACGTAAAATAAAGTGTCTTACTCAAGAACACAACACACAGCCCAGTCTGGGAATCAAACTCACAGCCTCATGTTTACAAGCAGGATGCTCTAACCACTGAGCCATGTGCCTCATTCATATATTATATACATACATATCATCATCATTTTAACATCCATTGTTCCATGCTTGCCTGGTTTGCATGAGTTTACTGAGGCAAATTTTCTACAACTGGATACTCTTCCTGTCACCAACCCATACCTGTTTTCAGGCAATATTTCCCCATGGCCAGACATGTTTTAGCAGAATACTGGAAATGTATGGCATTCATTTACAGTAATTACACAGTGTCATGACAAGGAAGCACACACACACACACATACATGCACGCGCACATGCACACACACACACACACACACACATATACAACAAGCTTCTTTCAGTTTCATTTACCAAATCTATTCACAAGGCTTTGATTAGCTCTGGGCTGTATGAGAAGATGGTTGTCCAAGGTGCCACACATTGGAACTGAACACAAAACCATGTGATTGCAAACTTCTTAATCACACAACCAAAACTAGCAAAAACATTGACACCTGGTTTGCAAAGTTTGACAAGTTTAAGTTATCTGGTTACTTCAAGTTTTGTATTTACTACTGTGCTATCCTGCCCTGCATTTTATACACTCTGTTACTATATAATGTCAGTATGTATGCCAGCTGTGGAAGGCTTGGAAAAAAGAACAGTAGCTATTTGTGAAAGTTGGATGGTTCACCAAGAAGTTTTAGCAGTTTTGCTCTGTATGGATCTATGTAAAAATTATGGTTCCCCTTCTGCAGCCACTTGGAAGAACTTGAGATATCACAAAGAAGAAAAGCCATGCAGTCCAAGAATTCCAGGAATACTAAAGTTGCAGCAATTGATATTGAAGTTTGTTCCAGTAGAAAGCAAAACGCTGCCAGAGAAGTGTTGGTGGTAGAGAAGCAGCTGAGGCTGGAGGCTCTTGTTGGGAACATGGCAATAAGGCATTCAGGTTTAGCTACTTTGCAGCTGGCCAGATTGGTAATGCCAAATAAAAGAACTATCTCTTCCAAAAAGTTCATGTAAATGTAAAGAAAACATGGCTAGCAGGTTAGCATGACTTAGCCAGCAAAAACCTTGGGCAAAGTGGGTCAACATACAGCAACAGAACTTCATTTGGTTAAATCTCTGGTGAATTGATCCAGGTTGTCTATGATACCTTGCCTTGTCTCTTTAACTGTCACACTTCGGGCAGTGTGCTCCTATTCCCTGAGTGCTGAAAGAGAGTTACCTTGAACATCTCAGCAGCAGCTGCTCAAAACCTTAGCTAATGGGCTGCTACTGCTGGTTGTTGTTGTTATTAAGCAATAGGACGGGTAAGGGTGATGGTCTAGGGCTTAGGGGCGGGAGACCCGACCTTGGAGAAAAAAAAACTTTGGTCCTCTTGTTGTAGTCAAGGGCTCTTCGTTGACGCCCGACACCACTGGGCGGTGGCCCTCGAAGTTGCTGGAAATGGAGATCTCCAGGTCCAAATTCTTGAACGGCTGCTACTGCTGGTGAAATAGCAAGGTACTGAAGGAGGTTGTTGAGATGGTCATGCCACCCATTCAGTCCAGTAAAAACCATCCCATGAGAAAAAAATCATAATTTTTCTCAAAGCTGGAAAAAATAAACTCTGTTAACTAAAATATCAACAACAATGTCTACCTTCCACAGCTGATAGCTGAGAGTGGGTCTGTTCCTGAAGCACATCATATCAACATCAAACCACCAGATATAACCATCTTCTCAAATTCCACCAAGCAGGTAATCATCTGGGAATTGGCTGTATCTTGGGAAAAACACATGCAGGTGGCTCACGAGAGAAAACTTGCCCAATACCTAGAGCCAGTAGGGTAATGCAGAAGACTAGGCAAGCAAACTTTCAAGAAACTAATTAAAGTGGGCTGGGGGAATATCATTTTGTAAAGCTGTAACTGGGCCTGGAGTCATTGATGCAGCAGGGAATGGTGGGTCATATGTTCCATCACCAAAGCTACTAGATGGCTTCAGCTAAAGAAAGCAAACCCATGGCTGCGAGTATGTTGCATTCGGGCCATTTTATATTTAAACAAGTTAAAGTTACTCAAGAGAAATCATCTGTCAATTTTGGAGTATACTTCATTCTTGAGTTACACACTCCACCCATGAGCTCTCTTGCCATTTTCCAAATGCAGCATTCAGAAGTAATGCAAGTAGCATTGGAGGGAGTTCACAGCTCTGCTTTATTCCATAGTAAACAGGAAAAAAGGATAAGCTGCCATTCCTAAGGGAGATCATAGCAGACGTAATCTTATGGAATCTACAAATTTGTGATAGTATTATTTGGCTTTACAAAAAGCTTTCAACAGTATGGGATGAGAGGGCTTATAGAAAATGCTTGAAAGATATGGGTGTCCAGACAAGCTCTATTTACAGTACTGTTCCACTACCATATCGCCCTTCATCTGGCCAGCACATTGCTCCAATGAAAGATCTGGTCTATTGCTTGTTGCAGAATGTTTCACAGAATCTCCTCATTGTCTTTTGTGTTAAAAGTCTCTCTTTTTCTCCATCCACTTCTTGTCATATGCATTGACTTTTGAGCTTCGTCTGGTTTCTATACCTTCCTTGTCCAGATTGCCTTGTGTTTCTGAGTTTTTATGGATCTTATTTTTGAGATCACTGATCCCTAGATAGTCACATAGGAAGGAAGGACTAAATTTTCACAACCAGTTACTTATCCTATTTTCTGGTGAGTATGAATTCTCTGAGGTTTCATCTAATTGCCAGGTAATCAGGTGTCTGGCTGATTTCCTGAAGTTTGTCGTAAAAATACTTAACTCAGTTACATCACAAACTCCTCGAGTCTTGATTCTTTCCTCATTCTTCACTCCATGTATGTTTGCTGGAGTAGCCAATATGGTTTACTCAACATGTCAAGATAATGAGGTTGTTGACATTTGCTATCAATATAGTCTGTGAGTTTCATTAAAACAGTTTTTTAGCTCATCAGTCAGTCATGATTGTGATGCATATTCAGAGATAACTGTGTTTTTGTGTTGTCCGTGATTTATCTAAGCTCAGCTATTGTCACATTTTGTGACTGCTTCAATAGCCATTTCTCTGCCAACAACATACCTTACTCCTTCCATCCCAGTAATGTTTCTCAAACAGAAGAATTTCTACTCATTTTACTTAGGAGTAATCTGGCTGAGGTTCCCTCTCCAGCTTGATTTATTACAGCACACATCTACTCCCCTCTGTTCTAGCATCTCTACAATCTCTCCAGACCAACATTTCATATTAGTGGCAGCCATGAAGTTTTGTACTTGACAGGAAGAAAGGTGGGTTGTTTATTGTCTTATTATTTTTTCTGCATCTGAAAGGATGCAAAAGTTATTGATTATCAACAAAACAACCTGTTCCCACTTAATCACCTCACCTACTATGTTAGTCTAGCATAAACATAGTGTTAGTCCATGACTAGAAGTTTTCATTACATTTGGGGTGGCCATGATTTTGGCATACTTTCTAGGCTAGATGCTCTTCCTATCATCAATCACTTTACAACCAGGTGCATTTTATTTGCACCTGTGCTAGAGAAGTTGTTTATCTAGAATAAAGTGTCTCCTCTGTATTTTCTTAGTTTTATTTCGTTACTGCTCTCCTGCATTTACTGTAGCTTGTGGAATCTCTGTCTCTTCACTGCAGAATTATTATTAGTTACTGCTCTCCTAGTTAGTGCAGTATCCTAAATGCCATGCCAAATTTCATTCAGACTTCTAGTTAGACAGCCTTCACTTGGACTAACATCTCTCCACAAAGCTTGCTAATAGCGGTTTCAAATTTTAGCACAAAGCAACTTTAGGGGAGGGTGTAAGTCAATTTCATTGACTCCAGTATATTGACTGGTACTTATTTTATTGACCCCTGAAAAAAAAAAAAAAGGATGAAAGGCAAGGTCAACCTCAGCAGAATTTGAACTCAGAAAGTACAAAGCTGAAAGAAATGCCACTAAGCATTTTGTCTGCCTGGGGGAAACTTTGGGAAAGAAGATGGTTTACGGTCAACTGGTGTGGGATATTTATTAATTTATGTAGAGTGGAAAAGAAAATTTTACAGTCATCTGGTAGGTTTGTTTGGCTTAATTGTGGAGTCATGTTTCTTCATAATAGTGACTGTAGTGACAAAAAGAGGGAAGGTTATAGTAGGATGGTGGCTTTGGAATGTATGAATTACTAAAATTGGAGACAGAGCTTACAGTAGACTAGCTGGAAAGTCAGGGCAATGGTGGCCATACTTGTTATAACAGGGGGTGGGATGCACTTTGCCAAGCCAAACAGCAGTCTCTAAAGCAGTGGTTTTCAACCAGGGTTCCGCCAGTACAGTCCAGGGGTTCCGCAAGAAGTTACAAAACTGCTAAAATTGGCAGTAATTTTTAATTCTCCTGTGCAGATATGTGTGCATAAGACTATTAAATTATTGCACAGGAGTTCCCCGAGCCAGTGGAATGTTTCCTTGGGGTTCTGCTCCAGCAAAAAGTTTGAAAAGCACTGCTCTAAAGGATATAAAGTTAGTTTTCGCCATGTAGGTAGGTGGGTGATGTCTCACAGGTGCTATCTGGGTATAAGGTTGACTTCATGGGGCTGTGTGGTTTAGCTGCCAAGGGATTGCATCCTATTAAGCTTCACAGATGGATGTATACATATATGTGCATGTGTGTGAGTGTGCATATATTTACATATATCAGATCAATAAGAATGAAATGTCTGATTTTCTTATGCACTAAAATTGACAGTCATTAACTCTAATGTTTTACCTTGACAATACTTTGTTTTACAGCATCACTTTTTGAAATGCAATTCATGGTGTCTGATTATATTGTGAATTTTCTCTTGTAAATCAATTTTTGTGAACCCATGGATACATCAAAAGTTCTTGTTGCTTATGAATATGAGTTCCGCCATGGAACCAATGCATCCCAAACAGCTTGAAGCATCAACGAGGTGTTAGGTGAAGATGTGGTGAATGAGTGCACTGTACATTGATGGTTTGAGAAGTTCCTGTCTGGTGACTTTACTCTTGAAAATCAGCCCTGTGGTAGACTTGAGACCAAGATCAATAATGATGAGTTGGAGGCTGTAGTGGATACATCTCAAACTACGTGTGAGTTAGCAGCAAGGTTTGATGTTTTGATTCCAACTGTATTGCTACTGGTCTTCCATAAACAATCTTGCTCGGGCTTGTGCCTTGGAGGGGAACTTTCTAGGTGCAATTCCATGGTCATTCATTACCGAAGGGGATCTTATATATATCATCATCATCGTTTAACGTCCGCTTTCTATGCTAGCATGGGTTGGATGGTTCAACTGGGGTCTGGGAAGCCCGAAGGCTGCACCAGGCCAATCAGATCTGGCAGTGTTTCTACAGCTGGATGCCCTTCCTAACGCCAACCACTCCGTGAGTGTAGTGGGTGCTTTTTATGTGCCACCGACACAGGTGCCAGACGAGGCTGGCGAAACAGCCACGCTCGGATGGTGTTTTTGGACATGGGCAATCATTGCATTCTTTCTTGTCTTGAGGTTCCCAGCCAAACGGCTGGGTGGATTTGCATGAAAAATGGCACACATGTGCATAGATTGGAATGCAGTTCGTATTTTTTCCTAGCCCCCATGGTTACCAAGAAAATCGATTAAAACTTTTTCTAATGGAATTCCCCTGTTTGTTCCACCATTAAAACAACCAGTTGCTCACACAGCCAGCATATACCATTTCGCTAGCAACAAGGGGAGTATGGGATGACAGTCAGCCAAAACTTCTGTTATGCTGTCTCTCTTCTTTCACCTCTTTGTAGGGTTAATAATCTTAATTGTACGTGCAAGCATGCATGCACACACACACATATATCCATTTCATATATCTTCTTTCAGTTTCTGCTCTCTGCAAACAAAATTTTTTACTGATATAACTGCTTACAAAAGTAGGGATTAATGTATAATTTCTTTCTATGTTCATAATTAAATCAATGTTTTAATGATTAGACAGAGGTCCAATAAAATAGCTCTCAGAAACAGACTACGTACAAATACGTCAATCATCACAACACACACCTTCACTCATTCATTCTATCTCTTTTTCTCTCTCACGCACAAGCACACATGCATGCACATACACACACACACGTCCATTTAATTTATCTTCTTTCAATTTCTGCTCTTTGCAAATATAATTTTTACTGATACAACTGCTTACAAAAATAGGGATTAATGTATAATTTCTTTCTAATGTTCATAATTAGATCAGTGTTTTAATGATTAGACATAGGTCCAATAGAATAGCTCTCAGAAACAGACTGCGTACAAATTCGTTCATCACAACTCCTGAAGCTGTTTTCTGACAAGGGGTGGTGGTGGGGAGTCAGGAATTTTTCATACAGCTGGAGGCTCCAGTCGAAACAGGAGACCCGAAATGATAAGGATGAGAAACACTGTTATAGATTATGCCTAACCGAAATCTATCATAAAATTCAGAGAACACCTTGACTCAGTCTGTCTTACTGCAAGAAAGTACAGCGGGTGGATCTTGCGCACCTTCAAATCAAGAGATACCTCAACAATGAAAACCCTCTGGAACAGTATGATACTTCCGAGGATTGACTACTGTTCTCAGTTGTGGTCACCAACAACAAAGGGCCAACTATCTAAGATAGAATCGCTCCAAAGAAATTTTACCTCATACTTCTCAGAAGCGAGGGACCTGGACTATTGGCAAAGACTCAAAACCTTGAGGATGTACTCAATAGAAAGAAGATTTGAGCGATACCGAATTATATACATTTGGAAAATGATAGAGCAGAAGGTGCCAAACTTTGGTATCAAAACCTACCACTCACTGCGCCACGGAAGACGCTGCCAGCTGCCACCAATCAACAAAAAGGCTGGCCAGGCAGCAAAAACCCTGCGAGAATCAAGTCTGTTGGTTCGAGGAGCACAACTGTTCAACTCCATTCCGGTACATGTCAGAAATCTATCAGGATGCAGTGTGGAATCATTCAAATTGCAACTGGATAGATACTTAAGCACCATTAGAGATGAACCCCATCTCCCAGGATATACACAACGAGCACAAACTGACTCAAACTCGCTCCTACACATGTCAAATTTAAGCAGAGAATACAACCTGGCAACCACACCAGACTCTGAGGGTGGAGTCTTCGACTTGGCCTGAGCATGGACTCAAACCCAAATGAAATGAAATGAAACAGCCACATCATTCAAACAGACCAGGTGAAACTGGGGTTAGCTGCTGGTTAATATATATATATATATATATATACAGGGCTATTCAAAAAGAATGAACCGATTTCATTATGCAATATTTTAATTAGGAAAAGCAATAGAAAATTCCAGCTAAATCACAAGTGTTTGCTCACAATCAACTTTTGTTTCCTCTCTTACAAGTGTTCAATGCGGCCACCACCTGCAGTACGGGCAATATCAATGCGATAAGTGAATTCCTTCTAGACGCATATCAAAAGCAAGTTCATTATGGAACTAAAGAATAAATTTGATTTCCTTGAGGCAATTCCAGAAGATATTGACATAGAAGGGAAATTGAAAAACTTCGATAAAGCATTCAACCAGACAGCCAAAGAAGTTCTCAGTGGATCATGATAAGCTGATACGCGTCTGGGAGGAATTCTCTTATTGCATTGATATTGCCCGTGCTGCAGGTGGTGGCCACATTGAAAACTTGTAAGACAGGAAATAAAAGTTCATTGTGAATAAATACTTGTGACTTAGCTAGAGTTTTCTATTGCTTTTCATTATCAAAATATTGTATAATGAAATCAGTTCATTCTTTTTTAATAACCTTGTATATATGTGTATATCACGTGATCACGTGACCGACCAGATGTTGTTACACATCGCTGGTCACAATGCGTTCGCATTGTTTTAGTCTTCGAATGACGCCACCCCGCTGCCTAGGTGAGCAGGCCAACAGAAAGAGTGGTGAAAGAGTACAGCAGGGATCACCATCCCCTGCCGGAGGCTCGTGGAGCTTTTAGGTGTTTTTGCTCAATAAACACACACAACGCCCGGTCTGGGAATCGAAACTGCGATCCTGCGACTGCGAGCCCGCTGCCTTAACCACTAGGCCATTGCGCCTCCATATGTATATGTGTGTATATATGTATATGTATATATATATATATATATATATATATATATATATATATATATATATATATATTATATATATATATATATATATATTATATATATATATATATAATATATATATATATATATATATAACCAACACAGGCAGTATTGATACTGAGAGGTAATATTTATCCCCACTTAAATGTGGATGTTCTGTTAGGGCAAACTATACTGCAGAAGACACCATGAGAGAAGCTCTGATTGGTTTTTTGGTGCAAAATGCCCTCTTGTCTATATAAATTCCTGTAATATTGCTTGTTTATATCACATTTTGCTTCAAAAGCCAGTATGAGAGTTTCTCTCATAGTGTCTACAGCAGTAAAATTTGTTCTAACAGAACACCCACGTTTATGTAGGAATAAATACATATTTATGAATATATATATCTGTGTAAGTCTTTTTCTTATTTGATTCAGTTATCAGACTGCAGTCATTCTGTGACATCGTCTTCAATATTGAATCCAGGAATTATCTTGGTTTGTTTTATCAATCTATTTCTTGAATCACTAACTTACATGACCTAAAGTAACATAACATAAAGTACACTGGTTTTCACATTAGTATAAATATATATCATTCTACAAAGGTTTATGTTTGCAATGCTTTAACCATAGAAAGATATTTAAGACAAATTATACACATAGACTAATATTATTCATAAGACAATTCACTGATAAACTATGAAATTAAATCAACGACATAATATATTATTTATATTATATGTAGGACCATTACCATTGGCTGATAAATATTTTAAATTATGTATGACATACATATTACTGACACATGTTTTTAGTATCCACAGTTTATTGAGGCAATTAGTGTACTTTGTTTACTGGAATTGTAGCCATATGCACTTTTCTCTGATATGAAAATAAGGGCATTGTAACAATATATAAAGATTTGTTAAAGAATTATACATGTAGTCAAACTGTTGCACAATTTTACAAACGTAGCTGCCTATTCACAGTGTCCAGTCTTCTGGACCGACAACTCTTCGCTGCTGTCTTTTCTCTTTTGCCAACTGGAATAGCCATGTATCTCCACTACAGCAAGATATCTGTTCTTGTCCCTCTTTCACACTTTAAATTCTCATCACTTGGCATAAAGCCACCTCCCTCGGCACTATGCCCACCTCAGTTGAGGGTGTTTTGTCTTGCAAATTACTTGGTGAACTCACTAGTGCTGGTGCCACACAAAAAGCACCTGCTGTAGATACCATACCAAAACAGACATTGGAGCTTGGCACAATTATTTGGCTCACTAGTTCTTGTCGAACCATTCAACCCATGCCAGCACTGAAAACAGATATGAAGCGATGGTGAAAATGTCTTTGGTTTCATACCTTAGTTACTGTGGAGGCGCAATGGCCCAGTGGTTAGGGCAGCGGACTCGCGGTCGTAGGATCGCGGTTTTGATTCCCAGACCGGGCGTTGTGAGTGTTTATTGAGCGAAAACACCTAAAGCTCCACGAGGCTCCGGCAGGGATGGTGGTGATCCCTGCTGTACTCTTTCACCACAACTTTCTCTCACTCTTACTTCCTGTTTCTGTTGTACCTGTATTTCAAAGGGCCGGCCTTGTCACTCTCTGTGTCATGCTGAATATCCCCGAGAACTACGTTAAGGGTACACGTGTCTGTGGAGTGCTCAGCCACTTACACGTTAATTTCACGAGCAGGCTGTTCCGTTCATCGGATCAACCGGAACCCTTGTCGTCGTAACCGACGGAGTGCTTCCACCTTAGTTACTTCTTGACATAAAAGATAAAAGTAATAGATAACAATTCTCAAGGTAGAATAGCGGACAAGTGTATAACAATGAACAAAGTTTTCAAAGATGTTATCTCCTTCGACCTTCAGTACAATTTCTGTGGACTTTACACCCTCTCAACAATTAAATACTTCAGAAAAAAATGCAACCATAGAAACTATGCCAAAGCAGATGTTGGAGCTTAGCGAATCCTCTGGCTTTGTCTCCTTCTATCAAACTGCCCAATCCATGCCAGCACAGAAATGATGATGGCAATTTAATTAGAGGAAAGCTGGAACTTATTAACACTGATTAATAAATATTAGCAACAGTCAAATCTCAGTTAAATCACTTTACTGCCTTAAAAAATAAAGACATCTTGAGACTGCATTGGGTAGTTATCCCAGCACCAAGGCTCTCCTATAATTCTGGATGGATACAGGCACAGGAGAGGCTGTGTGGTAAATAGCTTGCTAACCAACCACATGGTTCCGGGTTCATTCCCATTGCATGGTACCTTGGCCAAGTGTCTTCTACCATAGCCTTGGGCCAACCAAAGCCTTGTGAGTGGATTTGGTAGACAGAAACTGAAAGAAGCCCGTCGTATATATGTATATATATATATATATATATATATGTGTGTGTGTGTGTATGTTTGTGTGTCTGTGTTTGTCCCTCCAACATCGCTTGACAACCAATGGTGGTGTGTTTACGTCCCCGTAACTTAGCGGTTCGGCAGAAGAGACTGATAGAATAAGTACTAGGCTTTCAAAGAATAAGTCCTGGGGTCGATTTGCTCGACTAAAGGTGGTGCTCCAGCATGGCCGCAGCCAAATGACTGAAACAAGTAAAAGAGTAGCATAGCTAAGGGAAAATTCCTCTGTGGAGCATTTTGAATACTAAATACGGATATAGTTGGGTCTGAAGAACTTTGATTAACTAAGATTGGCTAAGTAATTTGTAGAAAAGGAAATGAAAACTACTTCTAGTGGTGTTGTTAAAAATTTAAAAACAGAACACCACTGTACTGAATATGTGAGACTGTTGTATTTATATTTAGTATGCAATTCTTCCCTTTGACAGTTTTTCACAACCAAGTTGATATTCATAACCAGCATCACTATATTTCCACTGTTTCTCTATATATTGATGACTCATAGTCTTGCCAGCTGAATGGAACATGCTTTGCTGATGAAATGTAAATAGACTGAAACAGGCGCAGGAGTGGCTGTGTGGTAAGTAGCTTGTTAACCAACCACATGGTTCCGGGTTCAGTCCCACTGCGTGGCACCTTGGGCAAGTGTCTTCTGCTATAGCCCCGGGCCGACCAATGCCTTGTGAGTGGATCTGGTAGACGGAAACTGAAAGAAGCCTGTCGTATATATGTATATATATATAAGTGTGTGTGTGTGTGTGTATATGTTTGTGTGTCTGTGTTTGTCCCCCTAGCATTGCTTGACAACCGATGCTGGTGTGTTTACGTCCTCGTCACTTAGCGGTTCGGCAAAAGGGACCGATAGAATAAGTACTGGGCTTACAAAGAATAAGTCCCGGGGTAGATTTGCTCGACTGAAGGCGGTGCTCCAGCATGGCCGCAGTCAAATGACTGAAACAAATAAAAGAGTAAAGAGTATGTCTTGCTATCACCGGTTGGTTTTAAAGACAAGTCTGCGTTATTGATAGTGTTCAAAACTTTTGTCTTCCTTGCTTGTTTCAATATTCTAAATACTTTTTTTTTTGCTTAGATAATCTCGTCACCATCATCATTTAGGGTCCACTTTTTCATGTTTGTATGGGTCAGTGTTTATTGAGGCAGATTTTTCTGTAGCCAGATGCACTTCCTCTCACCAACCCTCACATTTCTCCCAACAAATATTTCCCCATGGCCAGACATTCTCAAGAGATCATCATCATCATCATTTAGCGTCTGCTTTCCATGCTAGCATGGGTTGGACGGTTCAACTGGGGTCTGTGAAGCCGGAAGGCCGCATCAGGCCCAGTCTGATCTGGCAGTGTTTCTACGGCTGGATGCCCTTCCTAACGCCAACCACTCCGTGAGTGTAGTGGGTGCTTTTTACGTGCCACCCGCACAGGTGCCAGACGGAGCTGGCAAACGGCCAAAAATTTGTGCCAACCACCGGATGCCGAAGATTTCAGTACCCATCCAGAATTATAGGAGAGCCTTGGTGCTGGGATATCTACCTAATGCAGTCTCAAGATGTCTTTATTTTTTAAGACACTAGAGTGATTTAACTGAGATTTGACTGTTGTTTCCAGCAGTGTTCAATGTCGCAGAAGCTCGCTTAATGTAAGATACAGATGTTCTTGTATTTGACACTTTTATGTGAGAAGCAAGAAATTTTGTTTTTGTTATATGCCTCCGTCAGGAAAATGGAATCATAACGTATTATCTGGTACACTGGGAAGCATTATGTAATTATTGAGTCTACCAGAAATAACAGCCAAATTTCCCACAGAATGCGTTTTTTTTAAATTATTATTTGTGTGTGTAAAGGACACAAAGTTTAACCCTTAATCTGCATCTGAATAAATTCAGAAATGGTTATGGCTGGAATATCTTTGGATAAAATCTACCAAATCAGAGCTGACATCAGGCTAAACAACAGCATTTTCATCTACGATTATAGAATTTACTGTTTGTTAAGCAGCCCGCCTAATGATTTTAAATATATATATTTACATACACCAAAGAGTAAGGTTATCAATATTCCAATAGCACATTGACACACATAAACAATATTTTCCCAGACTAATTTGTTTTCAGATCCATGAAATAGAGGCCGTTTTGCTTGTCGCTTCAGCTATCCCTGCCCCTAAGGTGATTCCACCGGTTTCTCTGACGCCAGTTGAAAGAGATTACATGTCGAGCAAATCGACATGCAATTGTGCCATTCGCTATCCTTGGTTCTCGTCGCAGCATTCGATGGATGGATCAGTCACAATTTCCTTAAACTTTTATGAGCGCATGTGAGAGGAAATTGTTTGGACCGCTCAGTCTTCTGTAAATTTTTTTTTATATTGTATTTTATTTTTTTTTTTAATTTAAAATATTTGTGAAAAAGGAGCACATTTAATTAGTAAAACCAACATTTTTTTTTTTTTTTTTGGATGGAGGGTGTGTTTTATTTTCAATCTCTATCCCTCTTTCGTGTACGAGAAAAAAAAACAAAAAAAAACTGCTCAGCAAATCCCAGCATCGGATGATGTCATTCCACTTCATGTTATCGTGATAAAGCAGTATTGTTATAGCTTTCCTAATTTCCCTTCCAAGGACTCGTACCTATTTAAAATGTCAAAAGGAAAAGAGAAGAAAGGCCGGGTTCGCTATACACATGCACACACACGTGTGCACGTGTATACACAAATTAGCATTTTTTTTTTTTTTTCCTTTTTTGATTCTGCATACATTTTTGCCATGTGAACCTAATTTATTTGACAGGCTTGATACATCTATATAATATAATCAGTTCTTTTCTATTTTTATTGCTCAATTTTCCTTTATTGTCCCTTTTTGTTATTATTATTGTTGTTGTACTCACTTCGACAGTGCATATATTAAAAAATATATATATATGTATATGACTAACGGTTATTATTGTTAGAGTGATATGATTTCTTGTTCTTGAATTTTTGCTCAGTTTTGTTTTCCTTCTGTCCCCTTTCTCTCTAACATTACAAACTAATGTGTTTATTTGACTGTGAGAAATGGCTTTTGAGACTGATGTGTCTTTTTATCTTTGCGGCAATTTCAAAGAAATCAAAACTCCAATCGTCTTTGAAGTGCCAACGTCTCTTACGGAAGCCCCCCTACATCCAACACCGCCTCTCTAGGGGTTTTGTTCGAGGGCAACGAAATTCAAGCTAGCTCCTTTCAAATTGAGTTGTTAAAATGCTTTCTCTCGATCAATGAAAAATCTTTTTTTATATATATATTCTTTCGTCATGATTTCCTCTATTTCCCTTAGTCATCTGTTTTTCATGCCTCTTTTTTTTTTCTGTTGTCTACTAATCATACCACTTATACATACATGCGCATATCACTTTATTGAGCAATCCTTGACTATAAGGACCCATTTCTTTCATTACTGGCTGCCGACAGTAAGCTAAACTATACAGTTATTTCTGTAATTCTTGTGTGTGTGTGGTTATGATTTGCAACCATTTGGTTTTTGGCTCAGTCCCACTGATTGGGCTTAGAGCCTGTCTTCTATTATAGCTCCGGGTCAGCTGAAGCTTCGCGAGAAGATTTGATGGAAGGAAACTGAAATAAGTTCGTCGTGTGTGTCCCCCTTGTTTTGACACGGTACAATACTCGTAAATGAACGTCTCCATCATACAAGCAATTTCCTTCATTTCTTGTCTTCCGCAAAAATATGGCTGGCAATGAGAAAGTTTTACCTTACTTAAAATCTGATGATGATTGATGAGAGTAAGGACATCTAGCCGTCTGACCCATGGAAAAATGGGCATTAAGACGATTATAATATAATCACTGAAGCAAGTGAAAGCTCAAAGATATATTTCAACAATCTTTAATGTAGTTACAAGAGAGAAAAACAGTGTAACCCATTTAAGAACAAATCTCCATTAGTTTTGCTGTTGTTTAGCACTAAGTTAGCTCTTGTCATAGGGATCGCATCCTTTTGACAGTCATTATATATAATGGTGATTGCATTACTCTTTACTCTTTTACTTGTTTCAGTCATTTGACTGCGGCCATGCTGGAGCACCGCCTTTAGTCGAGCAAATCGACCCCGGGACTTATTCTTTTTGTAAGCCCAGTACTTATTCTATCGGTCTCTTTTTGCCGAACCGCTAAGTGACGGGGACGTAAACACACCAGCATCGGTTGTCAAGCAATGCTATGGGGACAAACACAGACACACACGCACATATACATATATACGACAGGCTTCTTTCAGTTTCTGTCTACCAAATCCACTCACAAGGCATTGGTCGGCCCGGGGCTATAGCAGAAGACACTTGCCCAAGATGCCACGCAGTGGGACTGAACCCGGAACCATGTGGTTGGTTAGCAAGCTACTTACCACACAGCCACTCCTGCGCCTATCAATTTTTTTTTTCTTTTTTAATAAAGTAGGAGGTTATTTGTAGGAGATTTGGTTACTGTTTGAAAGGTTGAGTAACCACATTGCGGATCCAGAGTAAAACATTTGTCATCTGCAAAACTTAATTTTCAATTGTTCGTATAAGAAGTCTCCTTGCCTCTTCTTTCTTTCTCTTTATGTGACCCCCTTCGGTCATGAATGACCATGGAATTGCACCTAGAAAGTTACCCTCCGGGCACAAGTCTGGGCAAGGTTGTTTATGGAAGACCAACAGTCGCCCACGCATACTAGCATCCCCTCTCCACGCCACCGATGTTATCCAAGAGAAAGGCAGAGGCCGATACAGCTTGGCACTAGTGACGTCGCAGTTCATTTATTAACATGCAAGTGGCTGAGCACTCCACAAACACGTGTACCCTTAATGTAGTTCTCAGGGAGATTCAGCATGACACAGTGTGACAAGGCTGACCCTTTGAAATACAGGTACAACAGAAACAGGAAGAAAGAGTGAGAGAAAGTTGTGGTGAAAGAGTACAGCAGGGTTCACCACCACCTGCTGGAGCCTCGTGGAGCTTTAGGTGTTTTCTCTCAATAAACACTCACAATGCCCGGTCTGGGAATCGAAACCGCGATCCTACGACCACGAGTCCGCTGCCCTACCACTGGGCCATTGCGCCTCCACTCTTTCTCTTTGTAAGGTTTGGTAATCAAAACGTGATTAAATTTTATGTTCCCTTTTCTAATATCTGGCCAAAAGTAAATTTATAGCTTAACTAATCATACTCTTGGATTGGTGGAGCTTAAATGAAGTTCAGTTGATAATTAGTTTTGAAAATAATGAGGATAACTAACCCACACAGAAAACATCCACAAGCCAATAAAGGAACATCTACATGGTTTGTTTGACTTGTGAGAAATAGTAGCCAAATCTCTCTCAAATTACACTATACCTATTTCTTTACTACCCACAAGGGGCTAAACACAGAGAGGACAAACAAGGACAGACAAACGGATTAAGTCGATTATATCGGCTCCAGTGTGTAACTAGTACTTAATTTATCGATCCCGGAAGGATGAAAGGCAAAGTCGACCTCGGCGGAATTTGAACCCAGAACGTTACGGCAGACGAAATACAGCTACGCATTTCGCCCAGCGTGCTAACGTTTCTGCAAGTTTGCTGCCCTAAATTACACTATACCTACTTAAAAGGACATACTGCATCATGTCTTGGATTCACTGTACAAAAAAATAAAAAGATAGGATAGTCAGTGCTGGAAAGCCTTTAATTGTATGTCTGTTTCCTCGGCCAGGGTCTAAACAATAACACAATTATCCTTCTCCAGATTATTTTACTACATCTTGAGCTCCCATACATTATGTATTTTCACTCTTTCTTGACACTTTCTACTTTTATTTTCTCTGATAATTTCTTCCACTCTGTCTCTTTTTTTTCTCTCTTTCCCTCACACCCAGTTACACAGACACTCAATCTCTTCTTTACATTCTTCCACATATTCACATTGCATATTTATATAAGTGTATAGCATTCTCCACCATATATGCACAATATACCTGCATCTTTTCACACTGTCATTTCATTGGTCTCTAGCCATCTTAAATGGAAATTTCTTTTCCTTCTCTTTCTCTCTCTCTCTCTTATCCAATGTCCCCCATTATGTTAGCACATCATGTAATTTAAGAGTGACAGTTCTTATTGCAATCACTTCAGATAAAGACTGTCTTTTTACTGCCCAAAACTGATTTTAATTGACCTTTCATTTTTCACCTATGTTTTTACAGTATATCTCCAGGTTAACTGGTTCAATCTACTTCTTCCATGACTACTTCAATATTTGTTAAATTGAGGTCTCTTTTGCATGCATCTCTCTTTATCTCTAGTAGTGACTGCTTGTTGATCATGATTTGCATTCAAGCTGGCAATACAGTAGATCCTTAAGGATGTGACCTTAATTCATGTTGTGCACACAACCAAGTCATCGCAATTCATTGAGCATTGCAGATATGGTCTTATATCCTCTTCCGCCTAGGACCACAAAGTTGGTGACTTCGTCTTCCAGTGTGATGAATTAGATTTTGCAAAGACATCTCATTTGACAGGCATTATTCATGTTTCCAAGCTGCATAAACCTTCAGCTTGTTCACCATGACAACTACAACAGTTCTTCAGATATCACATTCTGTTCCACACAACTACTTCCACCATTTCTTGGTAAACAATTTCCCATCTTTCTTTGGATTGCTTATCAGTTGCCACCACAAAACATGCATCAATCAATGAATAACTGCACTCGCCAACTTCTGCAACTCCTACCAACATTGTCAAATTCCCAGAACCTGGAAGCTGGACAAAATTATAACAATTCTATAAAGTTCAGCAAAAACCTAAGTGAAGTAATGATAGATGTACACCCTCAAAAATTATAGAATGACTAATCGTTGATATCATTAGTCTATACATTTTCCTCTCTCTATCACAACATGCATTCAGAACATTACACTCAACCACCATACTGCTCACAAGCACATCAAATACATGAAGTTGTCAACAGCAAAAACTTTCCATTTATACCATTCTTACTACCATCAACAGCAACACTACTTCCAGTTTCATTCCCCACTATTCATTCATTCAAAAATACTGAACTTGGCAGAATCAGTAGCACGCCAGGCGAAATGCTTAGCGGTATTTCGTCTGCTGTTACGTTCTCAGTTCAAATTCAACCGAGGTCGACTTTGCCTTTCATCCATTCAGGGTCGATAAATCAAGTACCAGTTACGCACTGGGGTTGATGTGATCGACTTAATCCCTTTGTCTGTCCTTGTTTGTCCCCTCTATGTTTAGCCCCTTGTGGGCAATAAAGAAATAAAAATACTGAACTACATCTTAAGATACAGCACAAAGTGCTAACTAGCATGCTACAGATCAGGTTGCTCAAATGCAAGAATAACACTTCCAAAACCTGAAATTTCCTGAATAGAATATCAAGAGATCCATCTTCTCTCTCATTTTCTTCTATCTAAACCGACCCAACTTTTCCACACATCCATGAAATCTACAGACAACCTTATATGCAGTTGACATAACACCTTTCTCTCTGTCACCAGGTATGGTTTCACAACTACTTCAACCCTATGTAAATCACATAGAAACTTGGTTTCACAACAGGCTTAACCTGATACCAAACCACCTGAAATTACCCCTGTTTCTATCACACACACACACTTCCTGGTCTAAAATGCTTCCATCAAAATTTCTTGTTAATTTATTTTCCAAATGTCATTTTAAATAATGACTAAGTTATTTTATAAATTCTTCCTCATTTTCAAAATTAAATGAAACAAAGGCAGCGTAGTTCCATAGAAATATGGTAACAAAGGGGTTAAAGTACACCTATTAAAACCCACGGTCTCATTTCTTATCAGCTACACCAGAGCTCATCAAGTACAATTAACCTTTACACTAAACAACACACACATCCCACACAAACAGATTAACCCTTTAGTGTTTAAACCTGCCAAACCAGGCCAAAATTGTCTTCCTGTTTTATGCTCAAACCAGCCAGCTCTGACCTCTCACACCTACCCTACAAAGTCGTTCTAAAGATAAACAGGGACATCATCAAAATCTCAGAGTTACAAGATGCTGTACAATTAATTTAAAACAATGTGATTAAACAGGCTTTACATTTGACAGAGTAATCTGAAAGCTAAAGGGTTAAAATGCTCACTGCTAAATACAAATCTTCTATAACATTCACAGCACATAGGTAACATAGTAAAGAAGACAAAACTACACACAAACATATTTTGAGCAACCACATATACCATATCTGGCCAACAGCAACAATGGTGAACAAACAATGCATTTGGATCCATCATGGATTGTGGCAGTCCTTACCTGTACATTACCTTGTTTCTCAGCAACAAACCATAACAAACTACAAAGAACACAAAACAGTTCTCTGTGCATTCATAACAGTATGTTCACACACTACACCTTCTGGCCACTTTACACAGTGAGACAAATTATTAAAAATTAATGACTCCCTGGATATGCAGTTGGCACAGTTTGTTGCTGTCATCTTCAACACTCATAGTCCATGATATGATATAAAAGAAAGGAAAAAACTAAAGAAATGACCCAGACATGCACAAAATACCAGAATACCAACTACATTATTTTAATAATATTTTCTCTCCCATTCAGCTCAAGAAAAAAGAATACACAAAACAGAAATTACTGCAACATCAATAGCCTCACTTGTCCCAAATGCATTGCTGGGGATGCACACCACCAACAGGAAGTGCATAGAAACTGCAACTGTTTCACACTGACTACGACTACCTTGTTTTGTCTCTGCTACAGCCACTGTCAGAATCTATGGATATGCAGAAATAAATACTAAACAGTGGAGAGAGTGCAATATGTAAGACTGTCACACTGCACCTCATGTGTTTCATTGCTACTTGTTGTATAATGCAGTATGATCCTCAGTTACTGAAGACATGATGTAACTAGAAGCTGGGGTGGGGGCTGTTGTGTTTTTATCATCCAGCTGATTATACCTGTATGTCATAAGAAGACTGCATGATTAGAGCTGACCTGGGGCTAAAGAAAAGCAACAACAGCAAACAGCATAATGAGGGAGCCTCTTCTAGGAGCCAGTGAAAAAAATGCTTCTATATAGTTGTTCAATCTGCTAGAAATAACAGCCAAACTGTTTTCAGTATCTGCTGTCTTGAAAAATGTAGGACAAATTAGATAATGTAATCTAAGCTACATTCTTGCCTAAAAGGCAGAGTGGTCATATCTGGAATGTTTGTGATCATAATATAATACCTTATACACAGCTGCATGCATGCATATCCTTGCTCATAGTATAGGTATGCACAGACACATGAATTCACTCTCTCCTCATGCATATATTATATGAATAATCATTTAAACACACACACAGTTGCATGCATCTTTTTCTCTTTTGTAAGCATGTATTCTTGTTGGACACACATATGTTGTGATGGTCTTAGAAAAATGATTTACTCAATATCCATCAATTCTCTCGGTGCACAAACGCATACACACACATGCATACTCACACATGAACACGCTCACACATATGCATACACACATACATATGTGCAACATCACTTTGATAGTCTGTGTATTAAAGCGGGATTTGCTTTTTACTTCATAACCATTGCTGTCGGACGTTTTTCTTTGTAGTTCAGTTTCTTCGATCGATCTATCGATCATGACTTATTCTCCTATTCTCTTCTGCATATATCGCTACTGTTCTGCTCACTAACATAGCCAGAAAGGAGAAAATAAAAATAAACATAATACTATTCTATCCATAGAAAATGCATATCTATGTACATGCCCAAAGATACATTAATTTCAGTTCAATAGTTCCTGTTCAAATTTGTTTTCTATTTATTTTTATTTTTATCTTTATTTTTATTATTATTATTATTATTATTATTATTATCATTATCATTATTATTATTATTATTATTGTTATTATATATTATTATTATCATTATATTATTATTATTGTTGTTATTATTATTATTATTATTATTATTATTATTATTATCATTATCATTATTATTATTATTATTATTGTTGTTATTATTATTATTATTATCATTATTATTATTATTATTGTTGTTGTTGTTATTATTATTATTATTATTATTATTATTATTATTATTATTATTATCATTATTATTATTATTATCATTATTATTATTATTATTATTATTATTGTTGTTATTAATTTTTTAAATAAAGCTTTCCAGTTTTTTAAATAAAGCATTTCAGATTTGGAGGTTAATCCACAAACTATATGTGTATGTGTGTGTGTATATATACACACACATACACATATACACACATGTGTATATATATATATATATACACACACACACACATTATATATATATATGTATGTTTATTCACACACTCATGCACACACATATAAATATAAACACACATACACATATATTTACACATGTACAAACATACATGCATGGCAGAAGAAAGACATTAATTATGATGATGATGAATACTATCAATAATAATTATTAAGAACTGTTGAATTAAATATTATAGTAACAATAAATTTACAACCAAGCATTTGCATATGAGTCCATGCATATGCATGGACATGCTTCTGTATATCCATACGTATGTGTGTAATCAGATGGACAATCATGTGATTAAATCCATACCATAAATTTGAGCAGGTCTCCAACTGTATACGGTTGATATTGGCTGGATGTGAATATTATAGGAAGCAGATTTTACACACCTTACTATGACTACACGCATAGGAGTCTTAAAAATTATGCATTTGCATGCGTGAATCATCTGTTATGTCAGATGAAGAAATGTAGTGCCCATGAAATTTTTTAGGGCCTCTGAGACTGGGACTAAGAAGTTAGGCCCAAATGCACAGGGGTTAGGTGACAATAGATTGAGTCTGCCATACAAGAACAGGAACAGGCTTCTCAACAGTTCCTGTCTATCAAAGGCACCACACAATAGAATCAAACCTAAAACCATGTTGATTTTTATTGATCGCAGTACTTCACTAGGATCAATAAATAATCATGGATATCATTATTATTGGGTCCACTTTGCCTTTCATCTGTTCGAGGTTGATAAAATAAGCACTGGTTGAGCACTGGGATCAATGTAATCGACTGACTCCACTCCTCAAATTTCAGGCCTTATGCCTATAGTAGAAAGGAATATTATTATTATTAAAGGAGGGCACATGGTCTAGTGGTTAGAGTGTTGCACTAATAATCACGAGATCATGGTTTCAATTCTTAGACCAGGCAGTGCATTGTGTTTCTGAGCAAAACACTTCATCTCATGCTGCTCGGTGGCATACTGTGCATCTCTTCAGCCAATGTCGATTTGATGGAGGGAGTGAACTAATGTACAGCATATACATTTAATCACTATAAACAAATCATTTGTGCAGGTCATTCAGCAAAAGAAAAACTGTACTCATAATCATCTTTGATGGGAGAGTCCATAATTATTTATTATTATTATTCAGTAATCCTATTTTTATCACGTGCTTTCACTGCACTACCAAGTGCTGCTCTGTGTGCCTTCAGTATGTGCTGTGGTTTGCTGTGATGCTCTGATGGTTACAGTATTGAAAGTGTTTTGCATAGGATGTGTGCAGTTCCTAGTAGTGCAATTTTCTGTATGTTATATATTTGTAAGTCCTGGTGTTTTTGTTATGTATTTGTCTGGATATCTTTTTATCATATCTAATGCACCTACTATGATAGGAATTGTTTCTGTTTTTAGATTCCACATTAGAGTTACCTCTATTTCCAGGTCTTTGTATTTTGAAAGTTTCTCCATTTCTTTTAGAGACACGTTGTCATCTGCCGGTATTGATACATCAATTAGAAAGCATTTTTTTTCTGCATGATCTCTGACAACTATATCTGGTCTGTTGGCCTTAATTTCTCTATCTGTGTGTATCGGCATATCCCAGAGTATGGTTGCTTTCTTGTTTTCTGTGACCTTTTCTAGTGTGTGCCTATACCATCTTTTTTCTGTTGTTATTCCATAATGTTGGCATAGCTTCCAATGTATGTAGGTTCCAACATTATTATTATTATTATTACAATATTATTAATGATAATAATAATTATTATTTACTTTATCAACTCTGGAAAGATAAAGCACAAATTAGGCTCCGATGGGCATTGAACTCAGAATCTAACTAAATTCTGTAAAACATTTAATCTGATTCTGCAATCTACTGCCCTTTAATAGTGATAGCATTTATGTCAAAAATATTGATCTCTTTGATAACAAATTATTAAATAAAAAGAAATTCTGTTGATAAAGTTCTTTTGTTTGTCATTTAGAAAACATGGCACAGATCCAGCTGACCAATTTGTATTTATTGGGTCTTTTATAGATTATTGCTGTATTCCCTCTGATAGAAGCAATTAATTAACACTTACACAGTTTCATAGATTCTGGACAAATAAATAGGATCATTATCATCATCATCATCATTCCTTTAACATTTTACTATTCAATGCTTATACAAGTCAGATGGAATCTGTTGAGACAGATTTTTTATGGCTGGGTGCTCTTCCTGTTGTCAACCCATGTCTTTTTCTAAGTTAGGCAGTATTTCCCCTTGACCAGACCCATTTTCACAATAGATTGAAAACGGGAGGCCACCACATGCATGATGGTGGCACTTGTTTACAACTATTAGGTGCTGTCTAGGCAAGGAGACAATAACAGACATCATATACATATATTATGATGAGCTTCTTTCAGTTTCCATCTACCAAATTCATTTACAAGGCTTTAGTTAGCCTGCTTCTATAGAAGACACTTGCCCTAGGAGCCATACAGTAGGTTTGAACTTGGAACCATAAGGTTGA
>NC_042997.1:15199593-15214593 GCF_006345805.1 Octopus sinensis | reverse complement strand
AAATGAAAATGCATGTGACAAGCATGAAGAATTCGCTGTCACATTTTCTCTTTTTATATGAGGTCATGTGCCTATGCAAGAAAATCATTTTAATTTCACGACTATTGATTAACTATACACTTTGTTTTAATTATTCCAGGGTGTGTGTGTGTGTGTGTATGTGTGGTAAATGTATTTGTTTTGTAAAATACCTTTTCTGTAAATTCATTTTCTTGCGTAAATTTATAAAATTGATATAGTTTTTTTTTTTTTTTTTTGTCATTAATTTTTTTTATTGGCATGTAATTTTTTTTTATTCCAATGTATTTTTCTTGCTTTCTTAACCTTAGTGCTTATTTGAGTAAGATTAATCTTTGAAATGCTACTGAACAACTTAGCGCAAGCCTATTACAAGGTTTTCTATTCTCACATTCTAAAGATGCTTTCATGTTGTTGATTATTTCCGATTGGAATTATTGTCAAGATGAATGAAAAGTGCTCTCTTGTTTTCATGTGAATAGAAGAAAAGCCAAGTTTTGTTGCATATCCAGAGACACAGTATGGAATTAATTACTTCAATTTTTATTCACTTTCTTTTAGACTTTCTATTCTTTTTATCATTGTGGTTTACATTGACAGTTTTTGTTGGTTTTCTCATCATGTTAAGATCAACTCTTTTATAAATTTAGCTGGCATTATTTCTTTGATCGTCATCCTTATTGTAATTTAACAGTCATTTGTGTTGCAAGATTTACAGAAAAGCTTTTCCTAACCCGTCCCTGTCTTCCCTTACCCTTTGACATTTCCTTTATCAAATATTAAAGGATAGGGGGCACGTTTGAAATACCGTGTCTCAAGTTGTTTCAGTTTGCTCATATACTTAGTGACTCTAGCTTTCAATATTTCTCATCCTATTAGACCCGTTGTTGAACAACAGAAACAGCTGAGCTCTAGACTAAATCAAATGTTTTAACCAAAAATAAGCTTATTTCTGTGTTCTGGGTTCAAATCCTTGTAAAGAAGGTCGACTTTGTTTTTCTTCATTCTAGGATCAATAAACACAATACTAGTCATGCCATGTAATGATGTAAATTCAATTGCCTACACACACACACACACACACACACCTACCACCTCTTCTGCACATGTGCAGCTTCATGTCAATGTAAAAAAAAAAAATCAATATTTCTCATCTCGCTAACATCACTCTCATCATTTAGTGATATAAATGCAGACTTTTCTCTTGCATGCATCAACAAATATCTTCAATTTCCAAACACATTTCTCAGCTCATTTGCACTTCTCCCATGTTTACCTAGCACATCCAACTTATCACTCTCATCTCTATGGCTTTCTGCCTGCTACAAGTATTTTTACTTTTATTAAACATATTTCTCTGCCTGTAGCATTACAAAACACCGTAAAGCTATTTTTCTTTTTTCGTTTTTGGTTTTTAACAGTTGAGTTGATAGTTGATATGATATAGATTAATCAGCTCAGAGTTCATAAGTTCAAATCCAAAGCAAACTGTTCTTTGTGTCTTTGGGCAATATATTCAATTTTTCACGCTCCATTTCATCTCACTATCAGCAATAAGTACCAGTTTATCTGGGAATGCTATTTGTTAGAACCAGAATTCTGTCTGGGGGGAGATATTTAATGTCTTAAACACCATTATAGAGTTCCTTAAGGCTTACAGATGATAATAGATGCCTAAAGGTTCCATACATATCTCTCACTAAATGTTATCATATTATCACTCATCAAGTTATTCAAGTGATTCTAATCTATTACAAGTAGCTATAGCTAGTTACAGTAAACTTCTATTCATTTTCACTCACCAGAGACATTTCTTTTACAGCACTTTTTCTCACTCAGAGGAAAAACGTTTTTTTTTTCTTTCAAAATACTGCTTTTTATCATCACCATCATCATCATCATCATCATTCAGTTTTCGATTTTGGCATGGATTAGATGGATTACCATGGACCAAGCCAGTTCTTATTCAAAGTTACAGCTTACCTAAATGAATCAGAGACCATGTCTCTTTTGTATGTTCTGTATTTGGCATGGTTCCTTTGACTGGATGTCTTTAGCAAGTCTACAAAGGGTGGGGAGAGCTTTTTTTTTTTTTTGTGGCACAAGCCCTGGAGATGTTTTGTCTCTGATAGGACTATAGTGTCCTCTCTATATGTTATCATTTTCTTCACCTGCACCAGTATGATAAAAGGGGAGCCAGAGTGATAGAGGAGGGATTTATGTGTATGAGAGAGTAAATAATGGACAGTAGTGAAGATGGGTATTAGTAAGAGAGTAGAAGTGATGGATGTCAGTTATAACGAGAGAGAGAGAGAGAGAGAGAGAGAGAGAGTGAATGAGAGCTAGCAATAAAGAAAAGGTAAATGTAATGGGGAAGGGATTGAATACAAATTGATCCAGTATGATCCAATCTCTCTTTACATAAACTATATCATGGCAGAGAGGTAGTGATAGTAAGAAACTTGTTAGTAGAAGAGTTGATGAGTAATGTATTAAAAAGTAACAAAGGAAAGGAGAGAACATTACATGAATGTGAACGTGGCTGTGTGGTAAGTAGCTTGTTTACCAACCACATGGTTCCGGGTTCAGTCCCACTGCGTGGCACCTTGGGCAAGTGTCTTCTACTATAGCCTCGGGCCGACCAAAGCCTTGTGAGTGGATTTGGTAGACGGAAACTGAAAGAAGCCCGTCGTATATATGTATATATATATATATATATTATATATATATATATATATATATATGCGTGTGTGTGTGTGTTTGTGTGTCTGTATTTGTCCCCCTAGCATTGCTTGACAACCGATGCTGGTGTGTTTACGTCCCCGTTACTTAGCGGTTCGGCAAAAGAGACCAATAAAATAAGTACTGGGCTTACAAAAGAATAAGTCCCGGGGGTCGAGTTGCTCGACTATAAAGGCGGTGCTCCAGCATGGCCGCAGTTGAATGACTGAAACAAGTAAGAGAGTAAAAGAGTAAAGAGTATATTATTTAGGTGAGATTCAAATGTTGATATAATGCATCTCAGTCAGCATCACCGCTGCCATTATCATTTTTTATATCCATCTCCCCATGCTTCACAAGTTGCAGTCTCTTGTTATCTCCGTCATAAAGTTTGGCCTCTTAACAACATCAGTCTTCACCACTTCATCCTCAGCCAGAGTCTCCATCTCCTCTTCTCTTTTACTCTCTTTACTCTTTTACTTGTTTCAGCCATTTGACTGCGGCCATGCTGGAGCACCGCCTTTAGTCGAGCAAATCGACCCCGGGACTTATTCTTTGTAAGCCCAGTACTTATTCTATCGGTCTCTTTTTGCCGAACCACTAAGTGACGGGGACGTAAACATACCAGCATCGGTTGTCAAGCAATGCTAGGGGGACAAACACACAAACACATACACATACATACATATATATCTATATATATACATATATACGACAGGCTTCTTTCAGTTTCCGTCTACCAAATCCACTCACAAGGCATTGGTCGGCCCGGGGCTATAGCAGAAGACACTTGCCCAAGATGCCACGCAGTGGGACTGAACCCGGAACCATGTGGTTGGTTAGCAAGCTACTTACCACACAGCCACTCCTGCGCCTGATTTCACTTTTATTAAATTTTTCTCTTAATTCATTTGTGCTCCATCATTAATGAATACATCATCATTACACATCCAAGGGTGTATGCTCACCTCTTTTTTTCTTTTTTTTTACCAGACTTCACAAATTCTCTGTATTTAAGGGCCAACAGCATTGTACTTCATTGATATGCCTTGTACAAACAAACTTTCACTCAGAGAGAGAGAGAGAGAAACCCATTGTTGTCAATAGAAGTATTAGCTGCCTGAACTTTTTCCACTCCATACTTAATCTGGTAACTATGTCATTGGAACACCTACTCCAACTGCTAATTAAGTCATCTAGGTAACAATAGTTATCATATACTCATAGGAAGTCCTCTGAGTATTTGAAGGAATTTATTTCACATGGGCTCTTACAGGAGCATTTAGAAAATGTTCCTGTGCATTTACCAAAAATGAAGCTTACATTTTTTTTTGTCATCCTGCTTGTGATCCACCTCTTATATGTGCACAGCTTACACTGGACACTCATATCAAGCAGGGCCACATTCCATGCTTAAAGTTGAGTTCTGCTAACTAAAAATTTAGTCTTTGTTATGTTTACTTTGAAGTTTCTCAACTCTAGGTTTTGCTTCCATGTCTGAAACGTCCTCTCCAAGTCTTTGACTGATTCATCTATGAGAATTAGGTTACTGGCAAACAGGAATTCCTATAGACAACTGGTCTTAAACTCCTGGTATACCTTGGAGGACTGTAATAAACAGACGGGAACACAGAATTACTTACTAAATTCCTTGCTGCAGTTATTATCTTTCATTTTATTGACTGCACTTCTGTATATGGCTTGCACAGCTCCAACAAGCTATTCATCTACCTCAAGCTCCTTTAACAGGGCATGGAACCTTGTCAAAACCTTCTCAAGATTTTTAAAGGCTAGGTACTGCAACTTATTCCTTAGTATTGGGTTGGCAACTAAGTTCCTGCCGTTTTTTTAAATTTAAATTTTAAAGAAGGTTTAATAAAAATAACAACTAATTAATCAATAATATATTCACTCCTTGTTGTTTACAACTTCTTCCCAATATTCAACAAGATTTTCAATACTTCATTGGTAGAAATCACCCGATTTCAACTCGAAAAATTGATCCAACCAAGCTCTCAATTCTGCATCGGTATTGAACGAAACTCTGCGCATAAGGGAACCAGTATTAAAAAAGGATAGAAAAATACTAGATTTATAAGCCCTAAAATTCACTCCATAATTGCCCACAGGCATATGGCGTAGTGGTTAAGAGCTACTAACCCCAAGATTCCAAGTTCAATTCCAAGCAGTGACCTGAACAATAATAATAATAGGAATGAGAACACAGGTTCGAAATTTCCCCAAGACACTGATGAAGGCTGGAGGGTATATCAGCCGAAACGTTGTGTTAACAACAAACAAGATGAGGATAAATATCCGTCAAATGTAAATAATGTAAATAATTCCTTGTCTCTTAAATATAGAACTGTGTTATTCCTTAATATTTCTCTTGTATTTCTCACTAGGAAGAGGGTATAACTCCACCCGGCATAAACCTGAACAGCATCTCATATTGCTAATTCTCTTCCTAAAAGATATTTTAAGCTTCTCAGCAACTATCTCTGATAGTCTTAATGCTTTCTCTACTTTCATATCATTAATCATGCTTTCATCATCATCATATTTTAAATCCACTTTCCAGGCTGACATGGGTTGGACAAGTTGTCATCATCTGAGTCAGATCCTATTTGTAGTTACTGCCCTCCTACATGGAATCTATGAGTGAGCATGTCTTGCTCATGCATTCCATTTTTGATAGTGTTTCTATGGATAGATGCCCTTCCTAATACCAGGATAAGACTACTGGGTGCGTTTTATCATGATACTAACACAAGAAAAGTTGTCATATCCTTGAGAAGATAAAAGAATCTTTTCCACTCTTTGTTTTTCTTTTATTTGCTTACCAACCACTTTACAAAGTGTACTCATCATCATCATCATCATCATCATCATCGTTTAACGTCCTTTTACCATGCTAGCATGGGTTGGCCAGAGGAAGCTGGCAACCGCTATATGATCGGTTGGTGCTTTTTACATGCTTCCGGCACAGACACCAGTCAAGGCGGTGCTGACATCAGCCACATTCTGATGGTGCTTTTTACGTGCCACCAGCACGGGTATCACAACTACAATTTCCATTTGTCATCTTCACATTAAATCTAAACAATGTTTCTGATTAAGGCCAGTAATTTTGAGAGGAAGTGATTAGGTCATACTATCACTCCTCAGTACATGACTGGTCCTTTATCAATTCAGGAGTGATAACAAGAAGGTAAATTTGATCCTGGTAGGATTTGAACTCAAATCTGTTCTTTATTTCTCATGTTTGTTGTCATGGACCATTAACACTTGTTGACCATCTCAATGCATTTAAAACTATTTTAGCCTCTAATATCCCACTATATTTTTATGCACCTGTGTTGTGGCAGGATAAAATTTGTCTCCCTTGACTGATCTTTTTCATCCACTGTACCTTTTTATATCCTTTCCCTTTAAGCCCTCAGCTTTCTGTGAAGCATCAGCCATCAACAGCTTCTCTCCACTATTCTCAACTACGAGCTGTCATTTCTGATTCTCTCCAATTCAATCCCTGCTTGTCTCTGTAGCTTCCCTTTGGATCTTGCAACATGATGTCATGTTTCCCTGCCAGAAGGTCTTCCTATACCAGGTCTTGTTAGTTTTGAATTGTCATCAACGCTTCTGTAACTCTGTTTGTTTGTTTTTTTTTCTAGGTAGGAGTGAAAAACCCACTTTTACATCTGGGAAGAATTGGTCCATATTAATCTGGTCTTCATCCTTTGATCTATCCAACATGAGAAGCAGACCAGGAGATTGTTCTCTGCTGGCATAGCTCTGAGGCACACAAACGACCACACTGTAACAAGCAGTAGACCTTGTGGTGGACCTTTTATATATAGACATGCATAAAAATTAAGAGCTCCTCTTTGCCATCGCTCTCCCTGTTAGAAACAGCAGCCATATCTCCTTTAAAGCACTCATGAAATAATACAGTTCTAGATACTCTGTCTTGATAAGAGATATGATGGTCATAGCCGGAATGTCTTTCACTATAAGCCTACTCAACCAGGGCCGGCCTTGGGTTAAACAACACACATAGAGTGATGTAATTGTTTGTGCCTCTATTTCAACAGTTGCACTTAGGAAATAACTCAACTACTCCTCTCTCCACTTTTTTCTCCTTTTCTTCCCTCTATCATTTTGATATAATATATTTTCTGTCATGAGATTTGGAACTAAAGTGTTCAGTCTCACTTCTAAAGACAGTAATACATTTAGCCCTCTAGTAGTCAGGTTACTCCATCAAATGTAATGCTTATATAGTCATACTGTTTTGAATTAGTCATGCATTATCTTGTAGCTTTGAGATTTTGATGATGTGATTGCTAATTTTTAAAATGACAATGTAGGGTAGATGTGATAAGAAGGATCTGGTTGGTTTGAAAAGAAAACAAATGGAAGATTTTGGCTGGATATGGCCAGTTTAAATGTTAAAGGGTTAAAGACAATTTGGCTGCTTCATCAACTGGCCAACTGAGTGTACAGTTGTTCTGGTACATCTCATCTTCCCGTAGACTGTACCATCTCCATCTGAGCCTTAAACCTGCTGATTTAAACAAATTTCAAGCCATCAAAAGCTCCATTATAAGAAGGAGCACATATGCACACACTACTTACTTTTACTACACATCATCAATACAATGAAACAAGTTCATACAAGACTGGGAAGAAAAAAATAAATAAAAGCTGATATTAACTGAATTCAGTAGCTATTTTGTATGTTGTACAGGGAACTTAGTTAATTCACTAGATTTTTATGTATGGCTGTTACCTATTTTGTTCAATTCCCACTAGATACCATAAAACATGCTATTTCATTTTCCTGCTGTTTCAGATGAGTTCAGTATTTTTTCTAAAATGAAATAATGACAGTAAATATTTGGATGAGATTTTCAATTGCTGAATGTTTTCCTTTAATGGCTGTTCCTCTATTTTGTGGATTATTCTAGAAAAATAAGCTAACCAAAGCCTTGTTAGTGGATTTAACAGCCGGAAACTTAAAGCAACCACTCCCCGTGCTTGTGTATGAGTGTGTGTGCTTGTGTTTCATTGTCATTGCATGTAAATTATAAACAATCTTCCATAGAAACATGTCCAGCCATAATGGTGTTCATGTTTGAAGGATGAGAGGAGATGCTATTTTGTTTGGAAACCAGTGAGTGCTGGTGACAGGAAGAGCATCCAGCTGTAGAAAATCTGTCTTGACAAATTCATATGACCCATGCAAGAATGAAAAAGTGGACATTAAAACGACAATGATGATGACAACAACAGCAACAACACTTTTGAAAAACAGTCAGAACTGGAGATACTTTACTGCACTGTGCATTCTATTCACCCAAATAAACTCTGCATGACAGCATGCAGTGTGATTCCATATCAGATTGAAGTAAGTATAGTCCATGTACTGTACTACAGGTCTGAATGGAAATTACTTAACAACAAAATCATCAGCTTTATCGCGAACATCATCATAAAAAGTATTACAATAATTTTATTTTATATATATTTTAGGGACATATTACTTGAAGCCTCTGACGAAGTAGAAGGGGATAGAGCATCACAGGGGGTAGAAGACAGCTGGACGTTTCTAAGGGACAACCTGCTGAGAGCCACTGACCAGATCTGTGGCTGGTGCAAAGTCCCCTCTCGACCTAGAATAACGTGGTGGTGGAACAATATTGTAGACAGGGCTATTAGAGAAAAGAGACAGGCTTGGAAGGTCTGGAAAAATGGGGGTAGCAGGGGATTGTATCAGACTGCCAAAAGAGAAGCTAGGAGACAGGTTTATTTAGCCAGAGGGGAAGCAGATAAGAAAAAATTTGCCAATGTTCTGCGCCGTGAGGACCAAAGACTGGAGGTGTTTCGTGTTGCAAGACAGTGTGTGAGAGAGAATCGTGATGTGGTAGGAGAGAAGTGTGTTCGCATGGAAGATGGTTCACTTGCGCTAAATGAGGATGCAAAGAGAGAGGTTTTGAGATGCCACTATGAAAGGTTGCTGAATGAAGAAAATGAATGGGATAAAGAGAGTCTGCCGAATGTTGACCCAACAGAGGGACCAGCTATCCGAGTTGATAGTTCCGTGGTAGCTAAGGCAATTAGAAGCATGAAGACAGGGAAAGCCCCAGGCCCATCAGGAATCACTGCAGAGATGCTCAAAATGTCTGGTAGTGTCGGCTATAGCCTAGTCACCCGTATAGTTAATCAGGTGATACACAAAGGGGTCATACCCAATGACTGGTGTAGCAGTATAATAGTCAACTGCTACAAAGGTAAAGGTAATGCCCTAGATACAAATAACTACAGAGGTATCAAGCTGTTGGACCAGGTGATGAAGGTTACGGAGAGGGTCATAGCCCAACTAATTAGAGAGAGAGTTAGTTTAGATGAGATGCAGTTTGGGTTTGTGCCAGGGAAAAGTACTATTGATGCTATATTCCTGGTAAGGCAGCTGCAGGAGAAATACCTAGCCAAAGATAAGCCCCTGTACCTGGCTTTTGTTGACATGGAGAAAGCCTTCGACAGGGTCCCCCGATCCCTTATCTGGTGGGCAGTGAGGAAACTAGGGATAGATGAATGGTTAGTGGGAGCTGTGCGGGCCATGTATAGGGACGCCGCTAGTAGGGTGAGGGTTGGAAATGTGTACAGTGAAGAATTCCGGGTAGAGGTAGGAGTCCACCAAGGCTCAGTACTCAGCCCCCTCCTATTTATCATAGTCCTCCAGGCAATAACGGAGGAATTCAAGACAGGATGCCCTTGGGAGCTCCTCTATGCTGATGACCTTGCTCTAATTGCTGAGTCGCTATCAGAACTGGAGGAGAAGTTTCAGGTGTGGAAACAAGGATTAGAATCGAAGGGCCTCAGAGTCAATCTAGCTAAAACCAAAGTCGTAATCAGTAGGAAGGTAGACAAATCACAAACACCTTCAGGTAGATGGCCCTGCTCGATCTGTAGAAAAGGTGTAGGTAGAAACTCTATAAGATGCACCAAGTGTAAGCTATGGACACATAAGAGATGCAGCAATGTCAAAGGAAGGCTAACTAGGAAGATGGTTTTTGTATGTGGCAGATGCTCAGGAACAATAAACACTGAAAATGCTCTGAGACCAACTTCCGTCACTTTCCAGGGAGAAAAACTAGAAATAGTTGATAGTTTCCGTTACCTAGGTGACCAAGTCAGCAGCGGGGGCGGGTGTGCTGAAAGTGTAACTGCTAGAGTAAGAATAGCTTGGGCAAAGTTCAGAGAGCTCTTACCTCTGCTGGTGACAAAAGGCCTCTCGCACAGAGTGAAAGGCAGACTGTATGATGCATGTGTGTACGAACAGCCATGCTACATGGCAGTGAAACATGGGCCGTGACTGCTGAGGATATGCGTAAGCTCGCTAGAAATGAAGCCAGTATGCTCCGATGGATGTGTAATGCCGGTACTCACACTCGGCAGAGTGTAAGTACCTTGAGAGAAAAGCTGGACCTAAGAAGCATCAGTTGTGGTGTGCAAGAGAGACGTTTGCGCTGGTATGGTCATGTGGCGAGAATGGATGAAGATAGTTGTGTGAAAAAGTGCCACACCCTAGCGGTTGAGGGAACCTGTGGAAGAGGCAGACCCAGGAAAACCTGGGACGAGGTGGTGAAGCACGACCTTCGAACTTTAGGTCTCACTGAGGAAATGACTAGAGACCGAGACCTCTGGAAGTGTGCTGTGCGCGAGAAGACCCGGCAGGACAAGTGAGTCCATAACCCGTGGCCTTCTACATGGGATGGAGCCAGCTACGTATGCATACCTTCCCTTCTTGGGACACAAAACTCTACTTGTGAAGACGTGTTGAGGCAAGTGAGGATCAGAATCAAAATCGATCAATGGAAATTGCAGATGTGTTACCAGTGCCGGTGGCATGTAAGAGAACTTTCCGTTTCGCGACCGTTGCCAGCACCGCCCCGTTTCGTGTCCGTTGCCAGCCTCGCCTGGCCCTCGTGCCGGTGGCACATAAAAAGCACCATCCGTTCGTGGCCGTTTGCCAGCTCTGTGTCTGGCACCAGTGCGGGTGGCACATAAAGCACCACTACACTCACGGAGTGGTTGGCGTTAGGAAGGGCATCCAGCCGTAGAAACACTGCCAGATTTGACTGGGCCTGATGAAGCCTTCTGGCTTCACAGACCCCAGTAGAACCGTCCAACCCATGCTAGCATGGAAAACGGACGCTAAACGATGATGATGATGATATTTTCTTGAGTCTTATTCTTTCATATAAAGCTGAAAATTCTTCTGTTATGTTGAAAAGGAAAATAACAGTGGATTTAGTGCCTGAACAGATTTCTGATTAAACTTGTCAAACAGCTTCTGAAATGTCATAAACTGTGTTCAGTGTCATTTTCATTTTGCTTTGTTATTGGGTAACTAGTCCTCCACCATCTACCCATAGCTGTTTGTAGTCTGTCTGTCTGTCTAATCTACCTTTCACGTTTCTCTCTTTTATTTGAAGTGAAATCTTGCTACTTTCATATCAATCATTAATTTCTGTAAACCTTTTCAGTTTTATCATTTTATTTTATATAAAGTGGTAGAGCTTTTGTTCGTAAGTTGTTAATGTTCTCAGGTGAACTAAGCTGACTAAATTTAATGTAGATTTAACTGTGGATCTGAAGTGATGAAGATTAGTTCTTTGTATAAATAGGAAGTACATCTAAGAAGCCTGTTCAAAGCCTTTATTTATTTTTTTCAAAGAAATAGTGTGTAACAATGCTCATAGACGTTTTTAAGTTTGACCCAAAGGCAATATAAAAATAACAAGGTGAAATTAGTATATTAATTCCTATTTTGAATTGTTTTTCTTTCTTTGGAGGGAGAAGACGTTTAGCTGGATGTCCTAAGTTAAAATATTCAACTTCAGAATGACCAAGCACAAAGAGGACACGTCCTTTGTGTATTGCAAATGGCTGTCTGCCAGGCTTCAGTTTATGCATTTGAACTGGAAATAACACATAAGAACATTCATCGGCACTTTAAACATTTAGTCTTTCTAGATCCTTGATAAGTGGCGTGATATCTACTTCAATAAATGAATCAATGCTGAATACTTGCTCACATGCTTGTTGAGCCTCGCTTCTCACAGCCACTGTGAAATGAAAAGATAACAAATGAAATGAAATGAAAAGATAACAAGAATATATTGGAAAAAAAATTTCTTTTGATTTCATCTACAAAGACAAGTTTGTAATGAGTTTGATATGAACTCATTCAATGACTCTATTCAGCTGCCTCATTTAGTCCCTTCATTGAATTTCTAGCTGTGCTAAATAGCATGGCTCACATGACCATCAGGCTGGATCACATGACACTGCAAGTATATCAAAACCTCTCTCAATAGGAATGTTATAAAATGTACTCGTTAAGTCAGATGCTCTTGAAGCCAGCTGTGGTTGACATAATACTTAGCTGTACTTATTGTAAAACAATTTGTTTTATCCCAGGATGATAGGGTGTAACTGCTCAATATGTTACTCCCTTGCTTCAAACAGTCTTCAGAATACCACAAAGTAATACATCCATGTCCTGAATAATTGTTTCATTTTAGAATTTTCCTCCTTCATGATATTCAAATAGTCAAGAATACCACATTTTATTGACTAACATTGTTAATGCTATTAACCAGAAACCCTTTCATAGGGTACAGCAATAATCGAAAAGTGTCAGAATCTCTCGAAATAATACATTCTCAACAGAACTAGATGGATACTTCTGTATTCTTTGCCAACCATTTGCCAAATCCAAAAAAGACAAGATGTCCATTTCAGTCAGTGTTAGCTATATGTCCTGAACATTTTAGATGCTCATTCAAAAAAACAAACAAAAAAAACACTTAAATCTCATGAGCCTTCTTTGTTCCATCACATCTGTTTTAAATTCATATCCCAGACACCAATAACTCCGTTTTGAGTCTCAGTAGACAAAAACATAGTGGGTTGAAGTGACAGGAATTTTGGACATGCTAGTGGAGAGTAAATGTTGAATCAGGTGAAGCTTGGTTTGTATGTGAAATATAAGATTTTGATTTGAGAGTTCAGGATTATAGTGAACAACATCGGGCAGTAAAATATTTTAAAAATTTGTTTCTTTGAATGTTAGACCTATTCTCATGTATATCTTTATCTTTCTTTCTTTCTTTTATCTTTTACTTGTTTCAGTCATTTGACTGCGGCCATGCTGGAGCACCGCCTTTAGTCGAGCAAATCGACCCCAGGACTTATTCTTTGTAAGCCCAATACTTATTCTATCGGTCTCTTTTGCCGAACCGCTAAGTGACGGGGACGTAAACACACCAGCATCGGTTGTCAAGCAATGCTAGGGGGACAAACACACGATCACACACACATACACACACACATATATATATATACCAAATCCACTCACAAGGCATTGGTCGGCCCGGGGCTATAGCAGAAGACACTTGCCCAAGATGCCACGCAGTGGGACTGAACCCAGAGCCATGTGGTTGGTTAGCAAGCTACTTACCACACAGCCACTCCTGCGCCTATATTTGGAACATTGCTTCCAAATATACCACCAGTTATGCCCTATCACCTCTGGTTTTGAAGAATACAGTATAATCCATTGTACATTAACTTACCACATGCAACAGATTGACTCCAATTGCACCTTGTATTTAGGAGCCTTAGAAGTTAGACCTACTTGGGAGTATTTTTGGATTACCAATTCGAAGAATAGTCTTAGCCTTGTCAACTCTAATTAATTACTAATCTGATATTTTGATACAAATATAACAATATTAATGTTATTAAGATAACCTCTTATTACTAAATAAGTTTATCTCATCACAAACATACAGAGTTCCCTACATTAGAATCTATAGTTACTGAAACTCAAAAATAAACTTTATAAATTATTTTTGCATTGTTAGAAGAAGCTTTCCTTATTTCTTATTTCATTCATTATTCTACTTATGTACTACAATGCTTCAAACAAACTACAATGCTCTTCTTTTATAAATTATTATTCATTCAACATGTTTTTTTAATAAAACTTTCTAGTGTAAGGTTTACCAGGTTAGTCTACTAAAGGTTCCTAATGTAATCTACCATTCTATGTACCAAACCTTTCTGGAAAGCTCAGTGGCTATGTAGATAATATTCATTAAGACAGAAGATCATGTCCCTTACCAATTCAAAGTAGTTGTTAGCTTAATAATTGCCAAGAATGTGTTATATGGTAAACATTAAAAAAAATGTGCACAAACAAAAGGGGATGCAGTGTAAATAATGGACAGAGTCGAGACTATTGAAAAGGTTGCAAGACGCAACGAAAATTTTAGGAAAATAAAAATAAGAAAAAAAAGTGGAAATTTTACCAGTGAGTGTATTATAAGGCACAAAAAGAAAATGACTCTTTCCAGGCACAACAGAATATGCTTCAACACACGAACTCATATAAAGAATCTTACAAACCAAATCCAAAAACGAAATATAAAAAAAAAAGTATTGCTGCTTTAAGTTTTTTCATGCTTAGTCTAGGGAATTTGCTAAACAAATTGCTTCTTTGTTCAATGTATTTACTAAGGTTTTGTGCTGAAATTATGTAATTTAAGCTAGAATTCAGCAATCTAAAGATAATAGCATTATTTTTATATTAAAATACATTAACTAATTTGTGCTGAGAGGCCAAAACTGATATCTTTAGACTCAGTGCCCTAAATATATTTTAGAATGAACTAATAATGAACATAATTGTAGGGTGCAATTTGAGCCCCAAATTATAAGGTGCATGAGTGGATACATCAGCTATACTTTCAGTGTATACTGGCCAATGTCATTGGAATCAATGCAGTTATCAAAAATGGGTTTATGTCACAGTACAAAATAGTGATGTGATAGCAAAAACCAATGTAATTTTAGGGTTTAGACTCAGTGCCCTAAATATATTTTAGAATGAACTAATAATGAACATAATTGTAGGGTGCAATTTGAGCCCAAAATATAAGGTGCATGAGTGGATACATCAGCTATACTTTCAGTGTATACTGGCCAATGCCATTGGAATCAATGCAGTTATCAAAAATGGGTTTATGTCACAGTACAAAATAGTGATGTGATAGCAAAAACCAATGTAATTTTAGGGTTCAGTGACCTCAAATTATTTAAGAAAACAAGTTTTGTTTATCTCTGCATAAATCATGTTGCTTAGTGTAATACATGGAGACATGTTTTGAATAAAATCAAATACAGAATCAA
>NC_042997.1:15007093-15194593 GCF_006345805.1 Octopus sinensis | reverse complement strand
ATATATATACATACTCACAAACATACATCCAGCTGTGTATGAATATGTAAATGTATGTATATGTATAGCCAAGTTAATGACTTCACAAAGAGAAAATAATTGCCATATTTGTTGTTTAACTTTGTCTGGAATGGTCTCTCCTTCACATACTCCCCCTATCTCTTCTCCCACACCCCCTTTCTTTTTTTCTATTCTTCCTCTCCCTTCAGTTTTTTTGTTTTCTCTTTTAATACCCTCCTTTCTCTCAGTTATCTCTTTTCTCCTCTTTCTATCTCATATTTTTTTTTTTACTTCACTTATCTGTATTTTATTTATTTATTGATACTCCTTTCTCTCCTGTCCTATTTTCTTCTTTTTAAATATATATTCTCTCTCCCCTCTCTCCCCATCTTTTCATTTTAACTATTAACAACAATCATTCATTCTATTCTATTCTATCTCTTCACTTGAATTTTCTTTCTATTCCACCCCCACCACCCCGCCACTCTATTCATTTTCATCTCCTTAGTAAAAAAAAAAAAAAAAAGATAAGATGATACTTGAATCTTTTTATTATTTAAAAAAATTTTTTTTTCTTTCTTCCCCTGCAAGTTGACTCTGTAGAGATGCCAAGTTTCAGTTAGGAAAAAAAAAAAAAGCAAGGAAATCCAACACAATCAACAACATTAATAAAAGACTTTAAAAAAAAGAAAAAAAACGAGTAGGAGAAAGAGAAAGAAAGCATTTGAACAGTAACATTCCTCTTAGTACATTGATTTACATTCACGTTCACCATCATCGCTCATATACATCATCAAGCAGGCTAAAAAAGAATATCTGTGCCATATCAAAGCCATTTAATGATTAACTATTACTCATTTTCTATTGGAGCCTTCAGCTCATCTAACTCAAAGACCCATGAAAGGAATTGACAAGATAGAGTGCGATAGCAATCAATTTCTATTGCACACTGTCTGTCGATTATTGCACTTCTGACTACAGCAACCTTAAAAACTGACTGTGTACCACTTATTTGCTGTTCTTCTTCTTCTTCTTCTTCTTAACCACCAATAACTCAGTTTCAGCAGTAAGATGCTTTAGCAGCAACTTTCAATATCCAACATTAAGCATGTTTGCTTTTAAATGCATGTGGCTGGTTGTTTCAGTATATAATGGCAGTGAGAGAGAGGGTGGTGTGGAAAATGTTGTTATAGCTTCTCTGGACCTGATCCAGTTTTGGATTATTGATATTTCTGAATCTTTGGATTGGATGCTTTAAGCCTCGTACAATATTAGAATATAAAAACATATTAACCAATCATATTGCAAATTTAATAATACAGTAATAATAAAAGAAAAAGCATTAGTTGGGTGGCAACATGCATACGTTCATGGGGGAACATGTATGTGTGAGAGTGCATGTGATGTGTTAGTGTGTGTGATTGTGTGCGTGTGTAATGTTTTCATGAAAAACATGAGTGTGTCATGCTAGTAAAACTAAGTGGTTGAGTGGTATATGTGTTTGTGATGATATGAATCTGAAAGCTCTAGTTGTCCCATCCTATAACACACATGCACGTACATTAATGGGAGAAAATGTAAATATATTGGAAAATATATCTAATTAATAAAAATCAAATGATATATAAATCTTTACTGCCTTTACAGCAGAAAATCAACTTTAGATTGTCTCCACCATTGCAAATGTAAAAAAAAATAAAAAAGAAGCACTTGCTCTTCTTGAATGATAAGCACAGGGACACTTAATTGAATTAACAGAGGGTGGTGTAGTATCCGAAGGCATTGAAACTCTAGTTTGGATGTTTTACAGTATCTTGTTTTGTATTCATTTTCTTTTTTTTTTTTTTTCATTTAAATCTGTTTGTTGTGTATTCCATTTGTCTCTCCAGGATTTGTAAAATAAGTACCAGTGATATATTGAAGTATTGATTTTTATAACAATAATCCTTTTCTTCATTGTCTTTGCAACCTTGTATGATAGTAGAGTGGATGTTCCTTATATAAAAATAAATATATTTTTAGTTCAGCAATCAGTTTCATTGAATTATGTTTTATAATAGTATGTAGAAACTATAAGAATTTAGAAAAGTATTTTATTGAAATACTATTCATTGGATTATAATCAGTGGTTTAGTTTTGGTTGCTGCTGCTTGGCCCGGGTCATCCATGAAACCCATGGTAAAAGGCTCTCCGGCCCCTTCATATCTCTCACTTTTTTTACTATTGAAGCCACATGACTCTTGATGCTGTTCTTTATGTAGCAGTAAGTTTTAAAAGAGAAGCTACAATTAGCTGAAATGTTTAACACTTTCATTAAAAAGATATGTTTAAATTATGATTTAGGTAAAAAAATAATTAAGACATTGAATGCATGCTATTATAGAACAGTATGCATTCATTGGACACAAATACTAGTAAGAGATGCTACTGTGTAATCTGACGAGAGATACAAAGCTTCAGTTTTCTGTTGAATGGAAGGCCAATGGGATTTGCTCAAACTCGAGACAACAGAGCTATATCTAGTTTGATATCTCATTGTTCTGGATTTAAATGCCATTTGGTGGCTGTGGAAGTAAAGTAACTTCCTTTTTTTGTCTGACTCTAGGATTGATTAAATGTATCCCTTCGTGAATAATATTCTGCAATTGATTCAGTTTGTTCATTGATCTGAGTTTAACTCTCACGGGTCAGCTTTGCTTCATTCTCAGTTACAGAACCAGTGGACACTGTAAAATACACTCAGTCCATGCTGAAAAATGGATGGTATCAGAAAAGGCATTTAATTATTGAGACCTCACCAAAATGGAAGGAAGAAGCAGAAACAACATAGGATAGGGAAGACGTTTTAGTTACACTGGTGACAATCTCTTTAGTGCTAGCAGCATGGTAATATACACCAAGTTAATACTGTAAAATGGTTGGCATCAAGAAAGGCGTCCAGTTGTTGAAACCTACCAGAAAGTAAGGAATGAGCAGAAGCAACAATGGGTAGACAGGCATCTTTAGTTCTGTTAGTGACAATCTCTCTATGGTGTCAGCGATATGACAAAATGCACCCAATTCATAATGTAAAGCAGTTAGTGATAGGTAGGATATCCAATTTTAAAATATGTGCCAAAATAAGATGACATTTGCAGCAACCGGGTTTTCTCTGTTGTGTATGTTATATAACAAAAACTGCAACAAAGTGACAAGACGATGCGAGATTTATCAACCCCTGCCCAAATGGAAAAACAGATGTACAATGATGAGTACCAGAATTTACTGCATTCAAATCAGTTACCTATAACCATTTCCTACATATATGGTTATATGAAATCAATAGTTCTAATAAATGGCTGTATTAGGTATTTGTTATTTTCATTCGTTATGTCTCATACAAGTATTGTAAATAGATGTATACCTCAATTGATGATTAGTTCTTATTGAGTTTGAAATAGAAAGAGCTTTGGGGACAAATCAAATTGCTACAACTGGAGGATTAAAATATATCAGACTGAAATCTTGAATTGCTAGAAGTCTGTCTTCTTTTATATTAAATGTACTTAACTTCTATTGGGAGTCAGTTACTTTCCTTCTGCCTTTTAGCTTCTGATAAGTGCATCTTGTTTTTCATGATCTATTTCTTATTGTTGCACTAATACTGGTGTCATCATCATCATTGTTCGACCGTGGTCGAGACAATGGAATTTACTATGTTACGCCAGACTTCACGGTCCATCATAGCATTACAGAGGTCCTGTTGCTGGATGCCTGTATCCCTGGAGATTACATCAGGGTAGGAGAGTGTGCGCCCTCTGGTATTGCGAGTAGATGGCTTCCAGAGGAGAAGAGTAAGAATTACTTCTTTTTCAGCTCTACAACAATGTCCAGCAAACTGGACTCTCTTACCTTTCACAAGAGATGACACAGGTGGTAATTTCCCATATATTTGCATTTTGGTTGGATGGCGCTTCCACGAGAGATTTTGAGCTCTCATAAGGAGGCGAGTGTAGGTTCCATCCAACCGCCTCTCAAGCTTCTTTGATAACGTCCAGGTTTCTGAGCCATATAGTAGAATTGGTAGAATACTGGTGTGAAGACCCCCTTCGGTCATGACTGACCATGGGATTGCACCTAGAAAATTCTCCTCCTAGACACAAGTCCACGCAAGGTTGTTTATGGAAGACTAACAGTTACCCATGTATACCAGCCTCTCCTCTCCATGCCACCGGTGTTATCTGAAGGAAAGGCAAAGGCTGATGCAGTTTCACACCTGTGACACTGCAACTCATTTCTACATCTGAGTGAACTGGATCAATGTGAAATAAAGTGTCTTGCTCAAGAACACAACACAGCCCAGTCTGGGAATCAAACCCACGACCTCATGATTGTGAGACCAATGCTCTAACCACTGAGCCATGTGCCTTCACTGGTGTAGTTGACTGATAATGCAGAATGCTGTAAAAAGTCTGTTTCAACAGGCAACATGACAGACAAGTTGAGCTATTGTATGAAGAGCAAATCAAGACTGGATGGAATATCCTACAAAATTTTTTATTACCTTCTTGGCAGCAGACTGGGAGCATTACCTGTATTATGAGCTGAGAAGTGGTGACTGCTAAGGAAAGACCTGAACAAAGGGAAATGATAGACAACTTCAGTTACATAGTTCTGTTCAGCAAGCTCCTTTAACCCTTTAGCATTTAAACTGGCCATATCCGGCCAAAAGTATTCTGCCTGTTTTATGTTCAAACTGACCAGATCTGACCTCTCACACCAACCCTACAATATCATTTTAAAAATTAACAGCTACCTCATCAAAATCTCATAGCTACAAGATAATGCATGATTAGTTCAAAACAATGTGGATAAAAAGGGATTAATTTTGGCAGAATAATGCAAACACTAAAGGGTTAAAACACTTGACAAAAGATTGGTGTTTGTTATCAGTAATATAGTCAGATGCAACCTTGTGTGATCCCCAACTGCTCTATCCATGCCAACTTCCTCATGCAGTACAGCATAGAGTGGGTTGGAAAAAGATCTGGCTTCAATGGAGCACTGATAAACTGTGATTAAACTAAAGCTTTTGATACAGTTAAGCATCACTACATGGTGGTTGTCTTAGGTGCTGCCAATATCAGTCTCATCTTCAGAGATTGGATCTTTATAATGTACAGCAATGTGGTCCAACTAAACAGCTGCCTTGTGGAGCCATTTTGCATTCCATGCTCAGTTTGTGTCCACTTCTCTTTCCTGTATGTGTTGATGCTTGAGGTTTGCTGTTTTTAAGGGGCAACCTGCACTCCATGTTCTTTGACACAGTAATCATATTTGTATGTATGGATATCACTACCATCGTGGTAACTGACACTTTGAAAATTGAAGTAATAGACACCACATTAAAGGCATGTTAAGAGGTTACAGAAGTATGCATCAAACAGAATAAGTTGATGGGCTTGAACTGTGCACCTGGGAAAGTAAGTTCTACTGGGAAGGTCATGCTCATACAACCCTGTACAAAGGTACACATACTGACCAATACGTAATCGTCAGTGTACACATATTCTCATACATATAGGCTTGTACGCATGTTCTTTGTTATCACTCTCCCTTTCTTGCTCATTCTCTCACTCTCCACATACACTCACACACTCTCTCTCTCTACACAGACTTTCTTATTTCTTTATTGCCTACAAGGGGCTAAACATAGAGGGGACAAACAAGGACAGACAAAGGGATTAACTCAATTACATCGACCCCCAGTGCGTAACTGGTACCTAATTTATCGACCCCGAAAGGATGAAAGGCAAAGTTGACCTCGGCAGAATTTGAACTCAGAACGTAGCGGCAGACGAAATACCGCTAAGCATTTTGTCCAATGTGCTAATGATTCTGCCAGCTCGGCTCTACACACACTTTCTCTCTCTCTCCTCTCTCTCTATCTCTCCACACACACACACACACAATCTCTCTCTCTCTCTCCACACATGCATACACACACACACACACTCTCTCTCTCTCTCTCATTTTTCAAATCCATTGGCATGATTGAGCAAATGAACGAACGAAACTGCACTTCAAGTTATGAAATGTCTCTTTTTGTCTCTTAAATTGACATATATACACACACACGTGTATAATGTAGCTGCTGTTTATAGGTATAATTATACAGACATAGGTGATGGTTATTAACTGTATTATCTGAATAATGGTCTAAAAATTGAATAATCAGAAAAGACTGAAATATTCTGTGTTGACAGTTGCATGTGAAAGATTATTTTTTTTGTTTATTGTTTCCACATGCAATTGAAATTGTCTAAAAAAGAATCCTCTTATTGTTGATTGATTGATAGCCATTTGTTTTAAATACATCGTTTATAAACTTAAAAAATCTATTTGCAAAATTGTATTTAAGAACCATCATCATCATTATTGTCATTAGCCATTGGCACTTCCATCATCAGCAATCCTCCATCCAACATCACTGCCACCGGCTAATCTTATTTGTCATATGAACCAGGGAGGTAGCCTCTATGTGGCCTCTGAGTCTACTAGAAATAATAGCTAAGTCTCTCTAAGATCGTATTTTCTATAAGTTAAAAAAAATTGAAGACATATTGGTAAGTGCAAGTGTGACTGTATGGTTAAGAAGTTTGCTTCCCAACCACATGGTTTCAGATTCACTTCCCCTCCAGACTGACAAAAGCCTTGTGAGTGGATTTGGTAGGCAGAAACTGAAAGAAGTTCAGTTTCTTTAAGGCGGCGAGCTGGCAGAAACGTTAGCACGCCGGGCGAAATGCGTAGCCGTATTTCATCTGCCATTACGTTCTGAGTTCAAATTCTGCTGAGGTCGACTTTGCCTTTCATCCTTCCAGGGTCAATTAAATAAGTACCAGTTACGCACTGGAGTCGATATAATCAACTTAATCTGTTTGTCTGTCCTTGTTTGTCCTCTCTGTGTTTAGCCCCTTGTGGGTAGTAAAGAAATAGGTATTTCATCTGCCGCTACGTTCTGAGTTCAAATTCCGCCAAGGTCGACTTCGCCTTTCATCCTTCCAGGGTCAATTAAATAAGTACCAGTTACGCACTGGAGTCGATATAATCAACTTAATCTGTTTGTCTGTCCTTGTTTGTTCCCTCTGTGTGTAGCTCCTTGTGGGCAATAAAGAAATAAGAGACTGAAAGAAGTTCATGGTATAATCATCAGCATCATCATCTGATGTCCATATTCCATGTCGGCACAGTGTGTATGTGTGTGTGTGTGTGTGAGAAAGAGAGAGAGTGTGCTTGTAGCATTTAGTCTTGACTTTGCATGATTGTTGTAAATGAATATCGTTCATTTTCAACATTCTGCAGAAACATGTCTAGCTATGGGAAAATATTACCTAGCTTCAGAACAGGTTAGAGTTGGCAAGAGGAAGGGCATCTGGTTGTAAAAAAAAATCTACCTCAATGGATGGAAGCACTCCGTCGGTTACGACGACGAGGGTTCCGGTTGATCCGACCAACGGAACAGCCTGCTCGTGAAATTACCGTGTAAGAGCACTCCACAGACACATGTACCCTTAACGTAGTTCTCGGGGATATTCAGCGTGACACAGAGAGTGACAAGGCCGGCCCTTTGAAATACAGGTACAACAGAAACAGGAAGTAAGAGTGAGAGAAAGTTGTGGTGAAAGAGTACAGTAGGGATCACCACCATCCCTGCCGGAGCCTCGTGGAGCTTTTAGGTGTTTTCACTCAATAAACACTCACAACGCCCGGTCTGGTAATCGAAACCGCGATCCTACAACCGCGAGCCCGCTGCCCTAACCACTGGGTCATTGCGCCTCCACTCTACCTCAATAACCTTCATCCAACCCATGCAAGCATGGAAAAGTGGACATCAAAATGATGATGATGGTAGTGGTGGTGGTGGTGGTGGTGGTGATGGTGGTGGTGATGTTGGTTAGTGTATTCTTTGATACACTATGCCTGAAAATATGATGGGATAATTAGGACTAGAATGCTTTTGATCATAGATTTGTTGAATTAGAGTTTATCTGGAAGTAAACGATGGCTATTTATTTGTTCATTCCCAACATGGAAAAATAAACTTCAAAATGATGTTGACAATGCTGTTGTTGTTGATTCTCCAATCCTTCTCCTTCGTAACAACATTCTTTGCTACTTGTTTTCCTTGCAGTCACAGACAGATTACAATTCAAAGTAAACATTAGCTACATTAATTAGACCAAACTATTGTATCTGCTAGATCTGCTCTGACCATACTCTGTCTTTTGTATGTTAATATCTATTTCTTCTTTATACCACACTACACTTCATTATCATCATCTTTATTATTATTATTATTATTTTAAAATGTGCTTTTCAATGCTGGTACAAGTTGTATGAGAGTCTGCAGTACAGTCTATCACTACTACTCTTGGTTTTGTTGTGTCATTCAATGAGTATGGCTTAATATCTTGAGATGTAGCATCACACATCTATATCAATGCCACTTCTATTCTTCAACATAATACCTTTAATGCTAAGTTGTTGTTTCAATACATTTGTGTTCTGCCTTTCATGCAAATTGACATTATGTATCCAGTGTGTCATATTCAATTCCTTGCTCTCCAAACTGAAGATCTTTTGCACTTAGCATCACTATTTTGCTATCATGCAGTATTGCACTCATTACACATGCTTCAAACAGTTTGCCTTTTCACATGGAGAGAGAAACATTTTGCTGTTTAGTCTCATGTGAACCCCGATTGAGCAAATCTTTGGTTAAAGACATACCAGCTGTGAATCATCCCATGTTTTTGCATAAACAGGGACTGCATTGCCCAATGTGTCTGTTCATATTTAAACAGTAGTGTGTGGTTTGAAGAAGAATTGGCTGCTGTTTCTTCCAGATTGGGTAACCATGTAGAAGCTCCCCCATTGGCCTATAAAACCCCTTTGTTGCAAATAGAGGTCTCGATGGAACTGAAATAACTGGGGAACTGAACCTTTAAGAATGTCATCTCTTTACCTGGAACACATCAGAGTACTGGGAGCATGATGTGGATCGTCATTCAGTCTTTCAACCATGACTCTGGCATCTTTTCACTTGAATCAGTTTCTGCTCTCAAATGTATAACCATCACAAAATTATGTAATTTGGTGATGATTTGATGTAATTGAATAAAAGAATATATACATATATATATATATATATATATCATCATCATCATCATCATCGTTTAACGTCCGTTTTCCATGCTAGCATGGGTTGGATGGTTCGACCGGGGTCTGGGAAGCCAGGAGGCTGCACCAGGCTCCAGTCTGATCTGGCAGTATTTCTACAGCTGGATACCCTTCATAACGCCAACCACTCCGTGAGTGTAGTGGGTGCTTTTTAAGTGCCACTGGTACAGGAGGCTGGCAACAGCCACGATTGGCTGGTGCTTTTTATGTGCTACCAGCACGGACGCCAGTCAAGGTGGCGCCGGCATCGGTCACATTCAGATGGTGCTTTTTACGTGCCACCGGCATGGGTATCACAACTACAATTTCCATTTGATTTCTATTTTGATGTTGATGTACTTGACTCAGTAGGTCTCCTCAAGCACAGCAGGTCACCCTACGATCCAAGGTAAGTACAGCCAGCCGTCCTGCGAGCCATGAACTCACTTCATTTGTTGGGCCTTTGCAGTCACAGCATATCTCCAGAGGTCTTGGTCTTTTGTTATTGCCTCTGTGAGGCCCAACGTTCGAAGGTCATGCTTGACCATCTCATCCCATGTCTTCCTGGGTCTACCTCTACCCTGGATTCCTTCAACTGTTTGGGAGTGGCACTATATATATATATATAAATATATAAAGTTAATCCAAACAAGAAAACAAAAACAATAAAACAACAACGCAAGGACATGGAACAAATAAAGTATTATTGGACGCTAAGGGAAGAAGGAGGGTTTGACGTTTCGAGCGGAGCTCTTCGTCGGAAACATAGGAGAAAGAAAGATCCCGAGAAGGGAAGACAGGGGAAAAAAATCGCTAGTGATACAGACGAGGTCACATATATATATATATATATATATATATATATAATGTTAATTAGAGACAAAACCACTATTTTGCAAATCAAACAAGGAAAGACTTAATCAATACATGAAAAAATTTTAATATAAAGTAAATAAATCGCCATGTATGTATTGTTATTCCAATCATTGAGCTGCAGCTTGATGCTAGGGTATTACCTTGAAGGGTATTTTAGACAATCAAATCAATCCTAATAGCGGCACTTTTTCTATTGGTCCCTATGTTGTTGAACTACTATATAATTCCAATTAAGATAAATAAATTCAATTAAGGTGTTGATACTTAATGTCTCTAATGTAATTTTTTTTGTTTTATTTTTTTTCAGGAGATTTAATTGGTTATATTTTAGCATGGTTTAGTATGGTGCCCATGTTCATCTCCGTGGGATTCATCACTCTTATAATTATTCGGAGAGACCTCCATACTGTAAGTACTACTTTCAACATTTTGGTATGTATTCAGCAAGCATGCACTGACATATTTCTGCATGCATGTGTGTGCGCGTGTGCGTGTGTTTGCGCGCACGTATTTATATGTGGTGGAGGTGCAATGGCCCAGTGGTTAGGGCAGCGGACTCGCGGTCGTAGGATCGCGGTTTCAATTCCCAGACTGGGCGTTGTGAGTGTTTATTGAGCAAAAACACCTAAAGCTCCACGAGGCTCCGGCAGGGGATGGTGGTGATCCCTGCTGTACTCTTTCACCACAAATTTCTCTCACTCTTACTTCCTGTTTCTGTTGTACCTGTATTTCAAAGGGCCGGCTTTGTCACTCTCTGTGTCACGCTGAGTATCCCCGAGAACTACGTTAAGGGTGCACGTGTCTGCGGAGTGCTCAGCCACTTACACGTTAATTTCACGAGCAGGCTGTTCCATTGATTCGGATCAACCGGAACCCTCGTCGTCGTAACCGACGGAGTGCTTCCACCATTTATATGTGGCTTTATTTGAGGGTGGATTGTCTAAGGAAAAGTGGCAGTCATAGGTAGCTCATGCAATCCTTCCCAGACCTATGAGGGTGATGTCATTCATATTCAACTTAACCCCTTAGCATTTAAACCGGCCATATCCGGCCAAAAGTATTCCGCCTGTTTTATATTCAAACTGGCCGGATCTGACCTCTCACACCGACCCTACAATATCGTTTTAAAAATTAACAGCTACCTCATCAAAATCTCATAGCTACAAGATAATGCCTGATTAGTTCAAAACAATGTGAATAAAAAAGCATTAATTTTGGCAGAATAATGCGAACACTAAAGGGTTAAACTTCTGCTTTGACAATAAAGGAGGCAGTTTAGTATGAAGAAGGGTTGTCAGAGTTGTTTAGTACCATTCTAGTTGTATACTATTACTAGAATACAATTGAGAAGATAAGGGTAGGAATGAGTGTAACAAATAGGTCTGGAAAATGATACGAGGCTTGTTAGTTTAGTGAAGCAGAAACCATTGTGGGTGATAGGTTGTATCATGTTGAGTGAGATTTGTCAATAAGGGTAGATTCATGAAAGCCAGTTAAAAAATGAAACGAGAACGAATTAGAACGTTCTATGAAGGTGTTGTTTTTACTCTGACAATATCCACTTTCTTTATAAATTTTAATCTTTTCAGTATGTAAAATTTGTTGGATTATAGTAAACTTAAATAAACAGATATTTTTCATGTTTTATTTTAACAGCTGGATGGACATTTAAATTTCTTCTTTTAACTGCCTTTGTATCATGTTTTTTTTTTTTTTTTTTTTGCTTTTTAAACTGCTTTTGTATCATGTTACAATTTATTACCTATATTATTTTTTTATTGGGTCTTGTGAGAAAATCATGCAATATTTGAAGACATTTTTTTTATATTTTGTCTTTTGCTTTCATTTCTCTATTTATTGAAATTGCTATTTAGCCAATGTCACTGCCAAAAATATTCTCAAGGGAAAGCTAAAGGTTTGAGAGGGGGATTAGGGTAGAAGCAGTGAAGGATGAAACTGGTTATAGAAATTTCATTTACTTATTTATATTCATTTTTTCTATGCTTGCATGGGTGGAGTTGTTTGTTTTTAGATACATTGCCTGTCTACTACTAACTACTCAACTGGAAGTAGGGGCAAAACCTGTTTTGTATCAAGTTCCACTCCTTGCTATTTTTGAGCAAACAATTATGTGTCCCTCTCTCTCTCTTTCTCTCTCTTAAGAAAGGAGTTTGCTCATAACATCAGAACCCACTTTTGTTTGTAGCACACAAACTTATCCTATTTTTATGAATTTAACCGCAGAACTTGTGTATTTGCTTGTAACCTTTACGGCATGTGTTCATCATCAAAGAGCACTCGGCTTCAGTCCAACTATCTTTGTGAAGGATGCAGACAAGGAAAGAGCCATGTGTACAAGGAAATGAAATACCAATTGTATAACAGTTGAAAGAATTATTAAATATTTAATGATTTGCATATATACTAATTAATTAGCTGTCTTATTTTTTATGGCTTAGCCAGAGAAGAAAGAGCAGGGCCTCTGAGACTGGTGAGGGAGAGCAAGAGTAGGTGAACCACAATTTATGTGTTGCTGTATTAAAAAGCAGTATTTCAAGATATCAGGTTTTCCTCAGAGTAGAGGCCTGCTCCAAATGTCTGTTACATAGTGGACTGAGCAAGTTGGTGGTATTAAGACGGGCAAGCTTACAAGGAAAAGAAAATTCATTGTATGAGATTGAGATTATATATATGGTCATCATTATCATTTAACAGCCATGCTTCATGCTGGCATGGGTTGGACAGTTTGATACGACCCAATGGGTCCAAGGACTGCATCATGTTCCCATGTCTGCTTTGGTACGGTTTCTATGCCAACCACTTTACAGCATGCTGGATGCTATTTGCATGCCATCAGCACTAGTGAGGCCACCACATAGCTCATAAGGCTACGGAAACTGAGGGTAGGTGCATTTTGGTAGGAGATAAGGGTTAAGATATGTGAGGAGTGCAGCAGAGCAGGTTCTTGTTGTAATGAAGCGCTACATAGCTACTCACATTTAAATGGGAGAGTGACAATGAATCAGGATATACATATATGCTGCTGAGACCCCCTTCGGTCATGACTGACCATGGGATTACACCTAGAAAGTTACTCTCCCAGGCATAAGTCCGGGCAAGGTTGTTTATGGAAGACCAACAGTCACCCATGCATACCGGCCTCCCCTTTCCACACCACCAGTGTTATCCAAGGGAAAGGCAACGGCCGATACAGCTTGGCACCTGTGATGTCGTAACTCATTTCTACAGCTGAGTGAACTGGAGCAACATGAAATAAAGTGTCTTGCTCAAGAACACAACACACAGCCTGGTCTGAGATTCGAACTCACAACCTCATGATCGTAAGCTCGATGCTCTAACCACTGAGCCATGTGCCTTCACACACACACGCATACACAAGGTGTGTGTGTTGTTAGTTTGTGGGTCAGCTGCATACCAAACAAGGCCTGCTACAAGCTGTATCACCAAATATTTTATTTTACATCTAGCATCTCACTTTCGCGATCCTAGTGATTTTATCAGGTTCAAAGAACCTCAAATTTAAAAATCTATATTTATAATTTTTGTTGTTTGTGTGGGAAAATGAGCAAAATATTTTTTCAATTTTACTCAGTCTTGTTTTTTGTTTCTTAGTTTTTGGAAAGTAAGTTTTTTTGTTGTTTTTTTTTCTTCAGTTGATCTGATTTTGGGTATTTATATAAAACATTGAATCAAAATCTTTACCGCTGCTTACCTTGTTTAAGGTTAGCTTTCATTATGAGAAATTTGTTGACAACTAAAAATAAATAAAATACAAATTAGAGCTTAAAGAATTCTCAGTGTCGTGCAGTAATTTTGAGCAAGATTGACTTAGACAGGTAGAATAAAATAGTGAAAGTATCCAAGCATATTTTGGTGAGGTATTTTGTTCTACATATTTTAGTGGTGGGGAAATTGTAATAAAAGAGGATATGTAAATCTTTAAACCATGTCAAACTACACTACATGACAAACTACTCTGCTATTTAACAGTTCAGTTTCTAGTTAACGATACTTAACCCTTTAGTATTTAAACCGGCCATATCCGGCCAAAATAGCTAATCTGTTTTATGTTCAAACTGACCAGATCCAGGCTCTCACACCTATCCTACAATGTTATTCTACATTAAGTAATTACACCATTAAGATTTTGAAGATATGAGATAATGCATAATTAATTCAAATCAATGGGAATCAATAAGCATTATGTTTGATAGAATAATCTGAATGCTAAAGGGTTAATGTTGTAAGACAAAATAAAGTTTCATCCAATTGAAATTAAACTCATGAGGGGAAGAAAAATCATGAATGTTGACGATAATTTTTGTCAAAGAGGTAAAGGGAGAAAACTGAAATTTAAATTTGTTGAAAAGTAAATAGAGACCAGCAGTGTAGAAATGGGTCTGCTGCTTGGTAAATACAATGATAACTACAGACAGGTTTTGGTTTTATTAGACCTCCTCAACAATACCATATCATAAAACAATTGGCACACTATCACTGAATTATCTCATTTGCTGTCTGTTCTTTGTTGTTAACAGCTCTCTACATTGATGACTCTTTTAACAATAGGACTATTTCAACTTTTTTTAACTTTAGCAATTAACTAGCAGTATAGCCCAGCGTTGCTCAGGCTTGTTTTCTTTTCAACCCTTTAGAATTAGAATTTTTGAAAAGTAAAAATTTTGCTTTATGTAGCTTGTTATTCTCTTTAAGTGAACATTTTTCTGGTTGAAATACACTGAAAAATGATGACACAGCAGTCAAAAAATCATAACAAATAGGAATTTTCATAGAAAAAAAAGCACCCTTTTGATGTAAATAACTTTTGGGGATAACATGGTCCAATTCGAATTTTTTCTTCTACAGAAGGAAGAGCAAGCCTTCTTCTATCATACTCTTGATTTAGGTCAACTTGCGCCGCAGGGTCTCAGAGGAGATAGTGTTAGTTGAAGCCTACCAAACCTGCCATACACAGACAACTTCAGCTTTATACATATAGAGAGATTTAGTACTCCATATTCAACTTCCAGAACTTTTTTGGTTTCATTTCAGTAAAGTACTAGTAATGAACTAGAAATTTTTTTTTTTTTTTACATTCTAACAGTTTAGCTCCTCAGTTATTGTCTTCTTAATGACCTATTTTTTGTTTTTTTATTAATTTTCTTCTGTTCTATATTCATTACTGTCACAGTCAGTTATTAACTGAGTTTTATGATGGTTTCCGATAGGGATAATAATGATGATGATGATGATGATGATGATAGCATTCCTTAGAAATTACCACTTAATGAGATAAACTTTATTATTTACATTTACTGTTAATACATTTGTGTTACTATTTACTAGTAGCTTGCTAATAGTTATAGTATTGTCCAATTTGTTCTGATTTACTAAACTGGATTCCTCACTGTAAATAGTGTCAACATAAAATCTAATAACAGGAATGCATCTGCTGTTAGCCAATAAAACCAATCATATCAGCATAAGTTGCCACAACTGTCATAAAAGTGCTTTTGGCACCTTAATTAATCTGGTACCTTAATCTTGCAGATAATGTAGACGCTCATCATCATCATCATTTAGCGTCCGTTCTCCATGCTAGCATGGGTTGGACGGTTCAACTGGGGTCTGTGAAGCTGGAAGGCTTCATCAGGCCCAGTCAGATCTGGCAGTGTTTCTACGGCTGGATGCCCTTCCTAACGCCAACCACTCCGTGAGTGTAGTGGGTGCTTTTTACGTGCCACCCGCACAGATGCCAGACAGAGCTGGCAAACGCCACGAACGGATGGTGCTTTTACGTGTCACCGGCACGGGGCCAGGCGAGGCTTGCAACGGACACGAACGGATGGTGCTTTTACATGCCACCAACACGGGGGCCAGACAGAGCTGGCAAACGACCACGAAACGGATGGTGCTTTTACATGTCATCGGCACGGGGGCCAGGTGAGGCTGGCAACGGACACGAACGGATGGTGCTTTTAGATGTCGCCGACATGGGGGCCAGACAGGGCTGGCAAACGGCCACGAACGGATGGTGCTTTTACATGTCACCGACATGGGGGCCAGACAGGGCTGGCAAACGGCCACGAACGGATGGTGCTTTTACGTGTCACCGGCACGGGGGCCAGACAGAGCTGGCAAACGGCCACGAACGGATGGTGCTTTTACGTGTCACCGGCACGGGGGCCAGACAGAGCTGGCAAACGGATGGTGCTTTTGCGTGTCACTGGCATGGGGGCCAGGCCAGGCTGGCAACGAACACAAACGGATGGTGCTTTTACGTGCCACCGACACGGGGGCCAGACAGGGCTGGCAAACGGCTACGAACGGATGGTGCTTTTACGTGTCACCTGCACGGGGGCCCTGATGTTGATCGACCTCAATTTGGTTTGATTTTGATTTTGACTGTTCTCACTGGTCTTGCCGGGTTTTCTCACGCACAGCATACTTCCAAAGGTCTCTGTCACTGGTCATTTCCTTGGTGAGACCTAAAGTTCGAAGGTCGTGCTTCACCGCCTCGACCCAGGTTTTCCTGGGTCTACCTCTTCCACAGGTCCCCTCAACTGCCAGGGTGTGGCACTTTCGCACACAACTATCTTCAGCCATTCTCATCACATGACCATACCAGCGCATACGTCTCTCTTGCACGCAACAACTGATGCTTCTTAGGTTCAACTTTTCTCTCAAGGTACTTACACTCTGTCGATTATGAACACTGACGTTACACATCCATTGGAGCATACTAGCTTCATTTCTTGCGAGCTTACGCAAATCCTCAGCAGTCACAGCCCAAGTTTCACTACCATGTAGCATGGCTGTATGTACACATGCATCATACAGTCTGCCTTTTACTTTGAGCGAGAGGCCTTTTGTCACCAGCAGGGGTAAGAGCTCTCTAAACTTTGCCCAGGCTATTCTTACTCTAGCAGTTATACTTTCAGCGCACCCGCCCCCGCTGCTGACTTGGTCACCTAGGTAACGGAAACTATCAACTACTTCTAGCTTTTCTCCCTGGAAAGTGACAGAAGTTGGTCTCAGAGCATTTTCAGTGTTAATTGTTCCTGAGCATCTGCCACATACAAAAACCATCTTCCTAGTTAGCCTTCCTTTGACATTGCTGCACCTCTTATGTGTCCATAGCTTACACTTGGTGCATCTTAGTACAATAGAAAACAATTGGAAACATCATTTGGCTCTGTACTTCATGACTTAAAGATATAGACATCACGAAACCATCTTTATTCTAACCTGAAATTAATAGAGCTAATCACCTCTTGACAGATACCCCTGTCAATAGATGGTTAATTCCCTCCTCCCATTCTATTTTCTCTTCAGTCTCTTCATATATGTTTAACCCTTTAGCATTTAAACCGGCCATATCCGGCCCAAATTTCTACTTCTTTTATGTTCAAACCATCGAGATCTGGCCTCTCCCTCATATCCTACAATGACATCCTCAAAATAAACCATCACATCATCAAATTCTCAGAGCTACAAGATAATGCAGGATTAACTCAAAACAATGTGAATGAAAAAGCATTATATTTGACAGAGTAATCTGAACACTAAAGCGTTAACCCTTTCGTTACCAACTCGGCTGAAACCGGCTCTGGCTCTGAGTACAAATGTCTTGTTTTCATTTGTTTTGAATTAAAATCTTCCACCAAACCTTAGTCACAATTTATATTCCTAACACTAGCTGAATGATAACTAAGTTATTTTACTAAATTCTTTGTTATATTTAAAGCTATTGAAAGAAACACAGAGCATCTCAAAATAAATACAGTAATGAAAGGGTTAAAGGCTTTCGTAATGGCCACAACAGGGATAGGTAAAATAAACTCTGTTGTTTTACAGAGTGGTGATTTTTTTCATTTAACTTTGATGAGACAATATTAATCAACATGCTAACTTTAGAGTTTTGTTTTTAAATTTGTTTGGTTCAGATAATAAAGTTTTGGCGCATGAGTGGCTGTGTGGTAAGTAGTTTGCTTACCAACCACATGGTTCCGGGTTCAGTCCCACTGCGTGGCATCTTGGGCAAGTGTCTTCTGCTATAGCCCCGGGCCGACCAATGCCTTGTAGATTTGGTAGACGAAAACTGAAAGAAGCCTGTCGCATATATATATATATATATATAAATATATATGTGTGTGTGTCTGTGTTTGTCCCCCTAGCATTGCTTGACAACCGATGCTGGTGTGTTTACGTCCCCGTCACTTAGTGGTTCGGCAAAAGAGACCGATAGAATAAGTACTGGGCTTACAAAGAATAAGACCCGGGGTCGATTTGTCCGACTAAAGGCGGTTCTCCAGCATGGCCGCAGTCAAATGACTGAAACAAGTAAAAGAGTAAAAGAGTTAATATTAAGATGTTACACTAATGTTACAGTTTGTGTGTATTTGTGTGGTCATCATTTAGTGCTCACTTTCCATGGTGGCATGGGTTGGACAGTTTGATAAGAACCAATAAGCCAGTGGCCTGTGCCAGTATGCCAAGCTCCAGTGTCTGCTTTGACTTGATTTCTGCAACTGGATGCCCATCCTATCCAATGCTAACCACTTTACAGAATGTACTTTTTTTCATGGCACTGCACCAGCACTAGTGGGATCTTTAGATACTAACAAGACAAAACCTCTCAACTGGGTGGGATACAATATTGCTGGAGTTGAAAGTGTGATAGAGAGACATGACCAGGTGTCTTGCTGAAGAGGAAATACATGGGTGCCCTAGCTGCAAAGAGAGAGATGGTGAGACTATACCCTCTGGGTAAAAGTGGATATAAGAGAGATAATGGGGATAAAGAAAGAGTAAGAATGGGTAAGTTTGTGACAGTGCGACAGTTGATTAGAGATGGAGATTGAATTGGATACAGTGAATATAAATTAGTTTGGGGCAAGTGAAGGGAATAGATGGTCAGAGAGGAGGAATAGGAAGAGAAGGTAATAAATGTATGTATGTTTGAAAAAATGAATTGAAATGACTTTTCTGATAATTTGTCCACTTTAATAATTAGATATTTATAAATTATTAGGTGTTTTTATGAACAGCTAATTATTAAAATGGCTAAATTATCAGAAAAACTATTTCTATTCAGTTTTTCAAATATATAATACTGTATCAAGCACTTTCTCTTTCTTAACTATCTCTCTCTCTCTCTCTCTCTCTCTCTCTCTCTCTCTATATATATATATATATATATATATATATATATATCAGCATCGCCTTACTGGCCTCCGTGCTGGTGGCACGTAAAAGCACCCACTACACTCTCGGAGTGGTTGGCGTTAGGAAGAGCATCCAGCTGTAGAAACACTGCCAGATCAAGATTGAAGCCTAGTGCAGCCATCTGGTTCACCAGCCCTCCGTCAAATCGTCCAACCCATGCTAGCATTGAAAGCGGACGTTAAACAATGATGATGATGATGATGATGATATATATATATATATATATATATATCAGCATCGCCTTACTGGCCTCCGTGCTGGTGGCACGTAAAAGCACCCACTACACTCTCGGAGTGGTTGGCGTTAGGAAGAGCATCCAGCTGTAGAAACACTGCCAGATCAAGATTGAAGCCTAGTGCAGCCATCTGGTTCACCAGCCCTCCGTCAAATCGTCCAACCCATGCTAGCATTGAAAGCGGACGTTAAACAATGATGATGATGATGATGATGATATATATATATATATATATATATAGAAATTTAGGGACATACTCATCAAGAAATTTGATGAGAGGGAGGAGGAGCTTCAGACGTCAGACATAGAAGGTAGCTGGGAATTCCTACGGGACAGCTTGCTGAGTGCCACAGACCGAGTCTGTGGATGGTGCAAAGTCCCTTCCAGACCTAGAATTACGTGGTGGTGGAATAGTGCAGTAGATAAAGCCATTTGTGAAAAGAGACGGGCCTGGAAAGCCTGGAAGGATGGGGGCAGCAGGGAACTGTACCAGATAGCCAAAAGGGAGGCTGGGCGGCAGGTATACATAGCCAAAGATGTAGCAGAAAAGAAGTTTGCCAATGTCCAGCGACGCGAGGATCAAAGAGCTGAAGTATTTCGGATTGCCAGACAGTGTGTCAGAGAAAATAGTGATGTTATAGGAGAGAAATGTGTCCGCATGGATGATGGGGCACTTGCTTTTACTGCTAGTGAAAAGAAAGAGGCTTGGAGAAGCCATTATGAAAGACTGCTGAATGAGGAGAATGAATGGGAGGAGGAGAGCCTGCCAAATGTTGACCCAGTAGAGGGACCAGCTACCCAAATAGACAGCTCCCTTGTAGATAAGGCAATTAAGGATATGAAACCAGGTAAAGCCCCCAGCCTATCAGGAATCACTGCTGAGATGCTTAAAACAGCTGGCTATGTGGGCTATGACATAGTCACCCGCATTGTAAACCAGGTAGTTCACAATGGAGTCATACCCAATGACTGGTGCAGCAGCACCATAGTCAACTGCTACAAGGGTAAGGGTGATGCTCTAGATAGAAATAACTACAGAGGTATCAAACTGTTGGACCAGGTGATGAAGGTCTCAGAGAAGGTCATAACCCATCTCATTAGGGAGAGAATTTGTTTAGATGAAATGCAGTTCGGTTTTGTACCAGGTAGAAGCACCACTGATGCTATATTCCTGGTCCGACAACTGCAGGAGAAGTACCTAGCTAAAGATAAACCCCTCTACATAGCCTTCGTAGACTTGGAGAAAGCCTTTGACAGGGTTCCCCGTTCCCTTATCTGGTGGTCGATGCGGAAACTGGAGATTGACGAATGGCTAATAAGGGCTGTACAGGCTCTATACAGAGAGGCTGTCAGCAAGGTTAGGATTGGCAACGAATATAGTGAAGAATTCCGGGTAGAAGTAGGTGTGCACCAGGGCTCAGCCCTCAGTCCCCTTTTATTCATCATAGTCCTTCAGGCAATAACAGAGGAATTCAAAACGGGATGCCTCTGGGAGCTCCTCTATGCCGATGACCTAGCTCTCATAGCAGAATCACTACCAGAACTAGAAAAGAAATTTCGGGTGTGGAAGCAAGGGTTAGAATCAAAGGGCCTTAGAATAAATGTAGCAAAGACCAAAGTATTAGTAAGCAGCAAGAGGTACTCAGCACACACCCCCTCGGGTAGGTGGCCCTGCTCAATCTGTAAGAAAGGTACAGGTAGAAACTCCATAAGATGCACCCAATGTAAGCTATGGACACATAAGAGGTGCAGCAACATTAAAGGGAAATTAACAGATAAGATAGCTTTCATGTGCGGCAGATGCACAGGGACAATAGACACAACAGACACTCAGAAAACAGATTCCATCACACTCCAGGGAGAGAAACTAGAAGTAGTTGATAGTTTCCGCTACCTGGGTGACCAAGTTAGTAGCGGAGGTGGATGCACAGAGAGTATCACCACTAGAATACGAATAGCCTGGGCAAAGTTCAGAAAGCTCCTACCCCTACTGGCAACAAAAGGTCTCTCCCTCAGAGCGAAAGGTAGACTGTATGATGCATGTGTGCGAACTGCCATGCTTCACGGTAATGAAACATGGGCTGTGACTGCAGAGGACATGCGTAGACTTGAAAGAAATGAAGCTAGCATGATCCGCTGGATGTGTAGTGTCAGTGTGCACGCAAGACAGAGTGTAAGCATCCTGAGAGAAATGCTGGATATAAGAAGCATCAGATGTGGTGTGCAAGAGCGACGCTTGCGATGGTATGGTCATGTGCTGCGGATGGATGAAGAGAGATGTGTGAAGAAGTGCCACTCCCAAACAGTTGAAGGTATCAGGGGGAGAGGTAGACCCAGGAAGACATGGGATGAGGTAGTCAAGCATGACCTCAGAGCATTGGGCCTCACTGAGGCAATGGCGAAGGACCGAGATCTCTGGAGAATTGCTGTGACTGCAAAGACCCGGGCTGCTTTCTGCAGCAATTCCACATACCCCCTACCCATTCAAAGTACCCCAGATCCCGTTGCCCCCGTGCCGCTGGCACGTTAAAAGCTCGAACCGATCGTGACCGATGCCGGACCCCCCGGCCCCTGTGCAGGTGGCACGTAAAAAGCACCCACTCCACTCACGGAGTGGTTGGCGTTAGGAAGGGCATCCAGCCGTAGAAACTCTGCCAGATCAGACTGGAGCCTGGAGCGGCCCCTGGCTTCCCAGACCCCGGTCGAACCGTCCAACCCGTGCTAGCGCGGAAAACGGACGTTAAACGATGATGATGATGATATATATATATATATATATAGTTGTGAATATCTGATTTCAATAACTACATATATTGGAACAGATGACCATGGATTGTGAAATTCACGTTTGAATAATCTTCCTGTTTATTATAGTGCAGGGTTTTGTAATTTTTTGCAATTTGTGGTCGAGATAGAGGATCAAAGCATTAATGATGGTTTATAAACAAGAGAGATTCTATCAAACTGCTGAGATTAACCATCTAAATTTCTCATAACAAAACTATCTTTTTTCGATATGCTTTAACAATAAAAGAATTAAGGATGGTTAAAACTCAGATTTTGAATGGATGACCTCATTGATGATATATTTAATCTTGAAATTAATAAGTTGTATTTAGTAGCATTAATAGAGGAAGTAACTAGCCATGTAAGTAATATCATAGAAGAGCAATTTGTATCTGCTATGAATTGTTCCAGTCTTGAAATGCCTGCAAAGGGCAAGAGTACAAGCCTCTCCTTCAAAACCAATCTAATAGAGAAAGTGATTAAAAAGAATTGTTGTTCCTTGTATGTGTGCCTCAGTTTATATAATTAAGGGGAATAGGTACCATATTTTTCTCAAAACATTATGTAATGAAATTGTGAATGTCTGAAACAACTACCCTGTTATTAAAAAAAAAGAAAAAAAGTTAATGACACATATGCCATTAAAACAGATTCTGCGGTGTTACCATTTAAGGTCTCCTAACAGACACAGACTTGTTAGAGTTAATGTTATGACAGCAGGCTTTCGTTAGAATACACTTAGTTATATATAAATTATCACAACTTAAATTTAACCTTTTGAATTTTAGATACTCTGTAGTTTACAATATAAGTGGATGATAATCTAGAACATTGCATTCAAGTGAAAATCAGCTTGTAAAAGAACAGTTACAGAGAACGCTGCTCTGTTCCCAAGCATTTGGACGGAGATTAAAATACTGACTTGTTTTTAGTTTCATACACTTGAAGTACTTTTAGTTATTTGCTTACGTATATCATCATCATCATCATTTAATGTCAGTTTTCCATGCTGGTATGGGTTGAATGATTTGATAGGATCTGATGAGCCACAGAGCTTCATCAAGCTTCACTGTCAGCTTTAGCCTGGTTTCCATGGCTGGTTGCCCTCCTAACGCCAACTTCATCACAGTGGGTGCTTTTTTCATACCACTAGCAAGGCCACCAAATAACTTGCAAGACAAAGAAAGGAAAACGCCTATTTAACTAGGTAAAAGAGAGAGAGAGAGAGAGTGTGTATGTGTGTGTATATATATGATATATGTATATGAAATAATTTGTTTTTAATGGTTGAACTCAAAGTAAATACAGCTATAAATAATCTCTATATATATAAAGCTGAAGTTGTCTGTGTATGGCAGGTTTCGTAGCCTTCAACTAACACTATCTCCTCCGAGACTCTGCGGCGCAAGTTCACCAAAATTGAGAGTATGATAGAAGAAGGCTTGCTCTTCCTTCCGTAGAAGAAAGAATTCAAATCGGACCATGTTAACACCAAAGTTTATTTACATCAAAAAGGTGCTTTTTTTCTATGAAAATCCCAATTTTTTACGATTTCTTTTACTGCAGTGTCGCCATTTTTCGGTGTATTTCAACCAGAAAAATGTTCACTTAAAGAGAATAACAAGCTACATAATGCATAATGTTTAGTTTTCAAAAATTCCAATTCTAAAGGGTCGAAAAAAACCCGAGCAACGCAGGGCGATACTGCTAGTAGCATATAAATATTGGGCTAAAAGCCCTTTGGATAAAAAATATCGAAGGCTGCTGGGCTCTTGTGTCAAACTACTTTTGTAAACTCCTCTTTCTGAATGTATGAGCCAGCTTATATACTGGACTGTACAAACGGATTTACAATTTAGAGGTTTAAAAAATTTGCGTTCCATAACAAACTATTCAATCAACTATGGTAATGGCCTTTTTTATTGTTATTATATTTTGCGTATTTGTTCTAGCTCTCTGTTCTGAGTTCAAATCCTGCTGAGGCCACTTTGCTTATCATTCTTCTGAGATTGATAAAATAAAGTACCAATCAAGTACTAGAGTCAATGGAGTCAACTAAACCCCCACCCCTTAAAATTGCTGGCCTTGTGCCAAAGGCAGAATCATTCGCACGTTGGACAAAATGCTTAACAGCATTTTGTTCAGCTCTACATGCTGAGTTCAAATTCTGCCAAGGTTGACTTTGCCTTTCATTTTTTTGGGGGGTTGATAAATTAAGTACTAGTGGAGCAGTGGGGTCGATGTAATTGGCTACCCACCTCCTCCACGAATTTCAGGTTTTGTGCCTTTAATAGAAAGGATTATTATTTTTAAGACAGCGGGCTGGCAGAATTGTTAGCATGCCAGACTGAATGCTTAGCAACATTTTGTCCTTCTTTACATTCTTAGTTCTGATTCCATTGGGGTTGATTTTGCCTTTCATCCTTTTGGGGTCAATAAAGTACCAGTTGAGCACTGAGGTTGAGGTAATCAACTTACTCCCTCCCCTGGTCTTATGCCAAAATTTGGGACCATTATTATTATCTTTGGCCAAGCACTCATCAATTTTTTTAAAGCTTCACTGGAAAAGGAAAGTGAGGGTAGAAAAGAAAGAGCTGCCACCCAGTAGTTTCATTAAAAGGTGGGAGAATGTGGCAAGAATGATCCGAGTGACAGGCCTGTTCTAAGTATGCAGCTGTAAATTGAATGAAAATTCTGTGGAGAGGGCACTTGCCCTAACGATAAGAACAATCATGGTTTTATGAGTTATTTTATAGCTTGTTGAACTGAGTATAGTAGGGAAACCAAGTTTCTTAGCCAAATGCAAATACAGAATGGAACATCACTGACAGGATATCAACTGTTGCTGTACCACTTATCTTCCAGAACCCTAACTATGGGCTCCCTCATCTGTTCTGTTTTGTTTGGTTATATATCCCTTGATATTTGGACTTGTATTTATGTAAGGAATCATTATTGATGGCCTTTTTATATATATATATATATATATATATATATATCTTTATATATAAAAGTCAAGTTGTGTGTCTGTCTCCTACGATTTAGATTCCTAACTACTCCCACATTTTGCGGTGCAGTTTAACCAAAACCGGGTATCTTATAGTCATGATTCATATTGAGCCCTTCTGGGTATTAGCGCGCGTCTACGATGAGTCTACGATTTAAAAAAAAATTTACCATCATTTTTTTCCATTTTAATGCATTTTTTTCGCTATTATATAAGGGAAGTAACTCTCTAAAAATGTCTACGATGAGTCAACGGTTTTAAAAAAAATTTACCATCATTTTTGTTTCCATTTTTAATGCATTTTTTTTTGCTATTTTTTGGCTATAACTCTCTAAAAATGCTTATATAGTTATTTCCCTTACAAACCCGAGCAACACCGGGTGATACTGCTAGTATATATATAAAAGGTTATATAGGGCAAAGAAGTGGATATTTCTAATGAGATATTTATTGAGTTCCTCATGTTTCAGCATTCAGATTCCTGCTGGAATAAATTTTATCTTTCAACTCTAAAATTAAGGAACATCATCACTTTTCCATTATTGTTTTAATGTCCAAGTTGTCCATTCTTATATGGGTGTGACCACTTAATATATTAGGATTGATTTAATTGATTATGCCCTATCAAAAAAAATAAAAGAAAAAAAAGAGGGATGTACATTTAGTCCTTATTAGAAGATATCAGGGATTTACTAACAAGATATGATTGTCAATCTATGGATTTTAACTTTGTGTTTCTCTGTATGCATTGCATTGATTTCTTAAGCAAGGCTCTTAACCATACACATGCAAAGAGCAGTAAAAAGGGTCCATTATTGTTTGAAAGATCTTAATAATAAAGTTTTTAAATATGAGAAGAATCAGACTTCTGCTTTGAGTGTTTGTTACGTCTCTTTCTTTTTTTTAAATATTGTGTTGTGTCCTACATAATAATCATTTACCAGTTTTCTTGAATGCTGCTATCATCATAGCCCTCACCACCATTTTACATCCTCAATACCCTCACTATCATCACCATTTTAAATCATCATAATAATCATCATCATCGTTTTATGATAATATCACTATTGGTGTTATTCTAATCTTTAATTCTTTTTCTTATTAAAGGCATCTTATTTTGGGGGAATTGTGCTAAATGGAGCCATCAGCATAGCTCTTAAACACATCATCAAGGATCGGCGGCCACCACCATCACCAAGTAAGTACTTTATGACGACTTTCTTAAACCATTATTATTACATGAGAACAGAATGGTGCCATGCTCAACATATACTGTGGACATAAAAGTTACCTTACCATAGACAACATAAGGGGTAGGCATAAAATTATATACTAAACACTCAGAAAATGAGTTGGTATTATCCTGTAGAAGTGGAAGAGGTGGAGAAGGTTGGGTTCATGATGCTGAATATCATAAATAAAATGACAGAAACAAGTGATAAGGCTTTTTACAAGGACCTGTCCAACCCATGTTAGTATGGGAAACAATCATATAATTTTGATATAACTTCTGAAAATCTTCTAGTTAAATGTATGAACATACTTACTTAGAAATGTTTTTCTTTGTATGGCTGAATTCTTTTCTAGTTCCGGTAATGATTCTGCTATGAGGGTCAGGTCATCAGCATAGAGGAGCTCCCTGGGGGCTGAATGTAAAACTCTAATTTCAGGAGATGACTTTCTTCCTGATTTCCTTGGGATATTTTTATTTTGTAATAGAAACATCCACACGGTTATTTTTGGACGATCATAATTCTCACTGTCTAAACCATAGCCTATTTCTTTGGTTTCCTGTTGCAGACTTCCATCTCTGATATGTGATGTATAATTTACATTGAAGACATCAACAGTAACATATGGATTGAGCCTTCATCATCACATCAGATTGTTTTCATGCTGAGCTGTATTCAATATGATCTTCAAATTAAATTTTTTTTTTTTTAACTGCTACTAAATTAAATATTATAGTTTAGTTATGTTTCTATATATAAAACCTCCTGAATATAGCTTGAAAATGTATCTGGTTGTGAGGCCCTAGCTCTGGTGCTCCATCATCATCATCATCATCGTTTAACGTCCGCTTTCCATGCTAGCATGGGTTGGACGGTTCAACTGGGGTCTGGCAAGCCCGAAGGCTGCACCAGGCCAGTCAGATCTGGCAGTGTTTCTACAGCTGGATGCCCTTCCTAACGCCAACCACTCCGAGAGTGGAGCTATCTCTTAGCAACTGTTATTCCAAGATTTACTCTGCATAGAGTTGTAGCACCTATCAGTGTCCCAGTTATGGGTTATTTAGTATGTTATGGAAGAAACCCCAAACACAAACTCTCATTGCTTTGTGAGTACCTTGGGAAAGGGAGATGCTAGAAGAATTAACATCAATGGCAATTTAAGGAGTGGAGTCTCTCAGACTCTCTGGTGCTCCCTTTGACACTCTTTCAGAAACACCAGCCTGTAAGTTCTTCACAACTGGCTAGTCTCATGCCACCTCTATCCAGGAACTCCCAACTCACTCATCTCCCCTCTCTCCCCTCACCCATATGGTGTCTCTTCCACCTTAGGTCCTGCACTAGCCACTAGATCCAGTACTTCCTCCTCAGAATGTCAGTCAACTGAAATTCCTTCTCTGCACATATATATCTGATAATCATTTATTTAACCCTTTAGCATTCAAACCGGCCATACCCGGCCAGAATATTTAACCTGTTTTATATTGAAACTGACCAGAGCTTACCTCTCACCTCAGCCCTACCATGTCATTCTAAAACTAAAAAAAACACATCACTGTAATCTCTAAACTACAAGATAATACATGATTAATTCAAAACAATATAAATAAACAAACATCATTTGACAGAATAATCTGAACACTAAAGGGTTAAAGTTTTTGAGAGGAACATTAACTCTGTCAGTTTCATCTGTGCTGTACAGGACTTGTGCAATGTTGTATACCAAACCATTCAAAATAAATATTAATAAAACAACAAAAGCCCATCTATTTTCTTCACTGTATCTTAATTTTTTTTTTTAATCTCCATACAGAAGAAGAGTTGTTTCGTAACAATCTACTGCACTGTTCTATAACTATCTGGGTGTGGAAATTAATTAGTAGGTTCGTTGTGGGTCAACACTTGAAGCTTCAAAGAAGTGTGTCAAAGGTTATCAACTCAGTGCATCTCATCACTCTCCAGGTTATGATGAAGTAAAACGACTCAAATGTGAATTGAACCTACATTGCAGACTCAGCTTGGCTACTGCTTATCCATATTCTATGATCCTTGCAATGAAATATTATTTGTTGAGGTTGTGTACCACATAATATTGGGTCACTGGGTTACCATAAAAGATTTTATCTTCCTGCCAAGCGCTGTTTCATATTACTGGTGCTGGCACCATACAAAAAGCACCCAGTACACTCTGTAGAAGTGGTTGGTGTTAGGAAAGGCATCCAGCTATAGAGATCATGTGAAAGCGGACAATGGAGCTTGGCACAGTCCTTTAGTTCACCAGTTCCTCTCAAACCTTCCAATCCATACCAGCATGAAAATCAGATGTTAAATGATGATGGTCGCCATGTATTTGGTGAACCATTCATTCTTTACCAAATTATAATCCTAGAGAGAGTTAATTTTGGTATTACAAACTGGTTAAAGACTCATCACTTTCACAATACTCCTGCTGCTTGTATTTTTCTGAGACATACCACAGTACTAGTGATTGAATAAGAAGCCCTCTTTCTATTGGCCTATGCAGTCATGACTCTCCAGTAAAGTATGTTTGAACTAAATATCTGCTGGAGAATGACTGTAATTGTTCCAAAATTTAATTATGTTATTTAGATTGGCTGATTATTGTTGTTTCATATCCGTGTGGCACTTTGGTAAATAAACTATTTTGTAGGTTATTACATATTAAGTAGGTTAATTAACAAATGCAATGTCTTTAAATTCTTTATGAGTCACATTATAGTATATCTGCTCACTAAAACTAAAACATGGGCTGTAATAATATCCAAGCCTGCCTCAAATCTACGGGCTCATGAGGCTGGAGCTAATCCAAGTTTTAAAGAGAGCTGAGAGCACAAGATTCCACCTGGGAAGGATTGAGCCAGTCTGTCATAGGTCACAAAGTTAACCCTTTGGGATTTAAGCTGACCATATCCAGCCAAAATACCTGTTTTATGTTTAACACCTGTTTTATGTTTGAACTAACCAGATTCAGCCTTTCACATCTTCCTTACAATGTTATTCTAAAAAAAATAAGTGCTGGGGTCAATTCATTCAACTAAAATTCTTCAAGGAGGTGCCCCAGTCTAATGACTGAAACAAGTAAAAGATAAAAGAATAAAGAGGTAATTAGCTCCACTTTCTTTAGTTCTAAGCAGATACTTAAAAAAATAAAAAGATAAAAAACCTTGGATATGATACCTTTTGTTGTGACGGTTATTTTTCTTTTGTCGAAGGAAAGTATGGTATGGTACCATTGTTCATTTCAGTTATCTTAGACATTTAGGGTTATCTCACTAGATGAAACAATGAATCTTATACAATAATTTATGAATCCATCTTGTTCACTTATTAAATCCCCAAATCTACTAATCAGTTTCTCAGTCCCAGTGTGTGTGTAATTATCGCCATCATTATTTTAATGTCTGCTTTTTTATGATTGCATGGGTTGGACGGGATTTCTTGAAGCAGATTTTCTACAGCCAGATGCCTTTCCTTTCACCAACCTTCACTTGTCTCCAAGCAAGGTAATATTCCCCATGACCATACATGCTTTCATAGAAGATTAGAAACAAAGGAGACTGCTTGCATGAGGATGCCATTAGTTTTCAAAGGTCTCCTGAAGTCAAGCCGAGGAGACAGTAACACACACACACACACACACACATAAAGGGCCTCCTTCTGTTTCTCTCTTCCACTTCGACTCTCAAGGCTTTGGTCAGCCCAAGACTGCAGTTGTCTTGTCATCATCATCATACATCTGTTTTCCATGCTGGCATGGGTTGGATGTTTCGACTGAAAACTGGTAAGCTGGGGAGATGCATCAGGTTCCAGTCTGATTTGGCATGGTTTTTATGGCTGGATGCTCCAAGAGTGTAGTGGGTGCTTTTTATGTGCCACTGACATGACACAGGTCTACATAAGCACAGTATATCGCCAAAGGTCTCAGTCACCTGTCACTTCCTCCATGAGGCCCAACGATTAAGCAGTGCTTTTTACGTGCCACCTGCACGCAATTGGCCATGACTACAATTTCACTTTGCTTGACAGGTCTTCTCAAACACAGCAAATCAACAAAGGTCTTGATAACATGTCATCACCTTCGTAAGGCCCAATGTTCAAAGATCATGCTTCACTTCATCCCATGTCATTCTGGGTCTACCTCTTCCACAGGTTCCTTCCAGTTAGAGTGTGGCACTTCACTCAGCTGTCCAATACGCATCACATGACCATATCAGTCTCTCTTGCACACCACATCTGATGCCTCTTATGCCCAACTTTTCTCCCAGAACTCTTACACTAATTTTTCTAATTTACTATTGGCCAGGAAGACATAGAATGAAGTCCTGAAGGACAACCTCAGGACACTGAACCTTTCAGACAAGATGACAAAGGACCGAGATACCTGGCACCTTGCTATACTCAAGAAGAGCTGTCCTTCACAGAAGATGTATTAAAGCCACTCCCTCTGGTAAAGAGGATCGCCAGTAAGATCTTGTGCCAGTGCCTTGTAAGAAGCGCTTGTGCTGGTGCCATGTAGAAGCACTGATGCAGTGCCACATAAAAGCACCCAGCACACTCTGTAAAGTGGCTGGCATTAGGAAGGGCATCTAGCCATAGAAATCATGCCATCTCCAGCTTGCTGGCTCGGGTCAAAGCATCCAACTCATGCCAACACGAACAGCAGGCATTAAATGATGCTGATTTCAATTTTGCTAAGATGGCATTGTTATCTAACAATAACTATGTTTCCATACACAGTTGGGTATTCGTTGCTCCCGTTTATGGTTTGGGTCGCAAACATGTCCTAGCTTGCAGCCAGTTAGTGACTATGTCCATACTCATGTCAGAGTAGCAAACATGTTCCTGCTCTTGGTGGGTCTATAATCATGTCCCTGCTCTCAGCTGAGCTGGAAACATGCCCCATCCCTCTCAGTCAGGTTACAAATATACCCTCACTCTAGTCAAGGCAGTAACTAAGGCTAGATGGTTGAAAAAAAAAAAAGATAGTGCTGATGATGTCAAAATAAGACTGAAACATGTCCTCCAGATTTGTCTTCCATATTTTCTAGAAAAATTATGATGATCAGTGACTAATATTATCTTTACTTCATTGCATAATTACTTCACAGGTTTTTTAATATTCCTTGTATTAAACCTACTAATATAACTATTGTAGACTAGTTTAATTAACATCATAAGACATTAATTTACTTCATTGTGAAAATTTCATGACTTAGATTTCTCTGATCAAATTAAAAACACAAAATTTTGATCATAAATTGTAATAGTAAGTTAGATTTGTTATGATAGCAACTAAATTTAGATTATGCTTTAGCACTTATTCTCTAGTGCATATCCTCACCACTGTAAGCACATTAGACAAAAGTTCTTTTTCTTCCTCTTTTTATCTGCAGTGTATGATCAAGAATACATTTGGTTAGCTATTTTTGTGGTAATTGATCAGGAACTCACCTCTATTATTTCTTGAATTCAATCTGTTTGTATTTCCTCAAATAGAAAAATCTATCTTTTTAAAATTATCAAATTTACTGAACTATACAAATACGTACATAAAAATCATTTGTTTTGAAAGATTATTTTCAGAAACAATTTCATACTTTCTCTTCTTTCTTGATGTTTTTTAAAAATTTTCTATATATTTTTAAACTAACTTTTTTATTGAAATTCTAATAATTTTTTTTTTCTTTGAAATTTTATTCAGATCAAATTCATATTGGTATTTATGGAATGCCTTCAAGTCACTCTCAGTTCATGGGTTTTTTTAATACATATCTTATCTTATTTTTGTTATTTAGGTAAGTTCTTTATTTATTCAATCATAATCATCATTATCATCATCATCCTCATCATGTTAATGATTTAACCTTACAAAGATCCTGTAGTCAGCAATTTTTCAATTTAAATGCGCCAACCAGCTTATTTCATAGAAAACATTATATTGTGAATATAATTTTGTGGAAAGTAGATTCTTGTATTTTTTTACAAAATTATATTCACAATTATATTTATAATTAACGAAAAGAGCATGTCATTCTTAGTTTATTTGCATTTTTTTTTTCTTGCACTGATGTTTTGGTATTCATAAATAAACTGTCAAGAGTTAATGAATTGTTAAGCACCAGTCTGAGAAATAGATTGGTGTGCTGTATATAATAAATGAATAATCTTTTCTACTCCACGCACAAGGCCTGAAATTTTGGGGGAGGGGGCTAGTTGATTAGATCAACCCAGTATGCAACTGGTACTTAATTTATCGACCCTGAAAGGATGTAAGGCAAAGTTAACCGTGGCAGAATTTGAACTCAGAACATAAAGACAGATGAAATACCTATTTCTTTACTACCCACAAGGGGCTAAACACAGAGAGGACAAACAAGGACAGACAAATGGATAAAGTTGATTATATCGACCCCAGTGCGTAACTGGTACTTAATTAATCGACCCCAAAAGGATGAAAGGCAAAGTGGAACCCCGCCAGTATTTGAACTCAGAACATAACAGCAGACAAAATACCGCTAAGCATTTCACCCAGTGTGGTAACGATCCTGCCAGCTCGCCGCTTTGGCTGATGAAATACCACTTAGCCTGGTGTGCTAATGTTTCTGCCAGCTCACCACCTTATATGATAAATGAATAATGGCAAATACAGGCAATCTAGGGTTTGGGGTTCAAAATCCCATCAGTGAGCTAGTTTCCTTTCTCCATTCCAAAATGGTACTTATAGCTAGCATCTAATATAACATAAAAAACAAAAGACTGAAGATATCATTTTTCTTTCTTTAAGCCTTACTTATTTCAGTCCTTAGACTGTGGCTATGCTGGAGCATGCCTTTAAGGGTTCAGTTGAACAAATCAATCCCAATTTGTGTTTCCTAAGTCTGTTACTTATTCTATCAGTCCCTTTTGCCAAACTACTAAGTTGCAGGAATGTAAACAAGCCAACATTAGTTGTCAAATAGCGGATGGGGGGGGGGGACACAGACACATATGCAACAAGCTTCTACACAGTTTCCATCTACCATATTCACTCACAAAGCATTGGTCAGCTCACAGCCCAAGGTGTCACAAAGTGAGATTGAACCTGAAACCATGTGGTCGCAAAGTAAGCTTCTTAACCACACAGCCATGCCTGCGCCTATTTTGATAATCTTAATCTTAACTGTGTCACTTGAAGATGCTTCCTTTATATATAGATGTCACTGGATTAAAGATCACACTGAAGAAACTATATTCTATCCTCTGAATATTGTCGATACTCGTTGTATCCATTTGGGTGTTAAAGAGAATATAATGCTATACTGTTTTCCTAATATGTATTGTAGACGAATGTGTTGGTGCTGTTGAAGGAGACTAGGTTAGTATGTCCCTGCTACAGGATGTCTTTGAAATCAAAGTTCATAGGAGAGGGGTATGTCTGGTGTTAGTTGTCTTGGGTGCAGGAGGATAATGGTAATAAGCAAAATTTTAAAGGTAGAGTGAAGAGTGATATCATTTGTGTAGGTGTATATGTGGTTGCAAAGGAACAGCAAGTTATTAATGTGTGACAGAATGTTGGATAATAACTCAACATCAGGCACACAAGTACCAGCGATTTAAACCTTTATCTTTTAAACTGGTCACGTCTGTCCCAAATATTCTACCTGTTTTATGTTCAAATGAGTCAGATCTGGTTTTTCACACCTATGTACTCGGCAATGTCATTCTAAAAACAAACAATTGCATCATCACAATCTTGAAGCTTTGAGACAATGCATGATTAATTCTAAACAGTATGAAAAAATAAGCCTTACATCCGACGGTAATCTGAAAATTAAAGCATTAAAGTATGTGCTAGCCATGAACTTTTGCACTGGAAAGATTTGAAGACAGACATAGTTAAATGCATGCTCATAGCTGCCAATCTAAGCACATGCAAAAAGGAATCATCAAAGCAGTGTGATACAAAACTATGTAAATGTTTTATTGTGTATAGCACAATGAAATTGTTAACTATGGCTACATTATGTTAAAATGCTAGCATATTTACCATGGGTACACTTTCACAACAAACATTGCATATGTCCAGAGAGTAAGGCTTATGTTCTTTTTGTTCTCAAATTATTGGGCTGTTATTAAGAGATAAACAAAAAGTGAATGTAATAATTTTTTGTATGTTTTTTAAATGGTTAAAACAACTCTTCGTAATGTAATTGTTTCAGTTTCGCCACTCATGCTCTCAGATCAAGTCACTTGTCAAACAAGTACAGCTCCTAAACTAGTTATTATTGTTGTTCGATAATCTCCAACAGTTCTGCTTCTGCAGATCTATTGCATGGAGGTAATCAACTGAAACATTTCAAACCATGAAACAACCAGCATGTCTAACAACTCCCTAGCTTACTGTCCTACTTCTGCCACGATACTTCATGTAGTCATGCAATGACTAGGAGCAATTTGGCGCTCACTGTAACCCAAAGATTTTAGTGGCTGTTTTAAGGACAAGTAAAATAAACTAGGTTGATGCTCATCGACCTAGTTTTCCTAAAATTTATCAAGAGTGGTTGGCAACTCAGCATAAGATCTTGGACTAGTGGAGCAATTGATATCAGACTGAAGTATTCAGTTTCATCTTTCTATGTTGTGAGTTCAAATCCTACTTGGACCACTTTGCCTTTCCTCAATGGAGATGAAAAGTGGAGGTGGTGTTTAAATAATAGAAGTTTGGGAGTTAATTAAATCAACTAAACTCTTCCCTTAAATGCATGAGATCTGATTGCCAAAAGATTCTAGACAAACTATTTAATATATCCTTTTGTTTTTAACATGGCAGAATATGGTTTTAGGGAGATTTATTGCAGATTGGGCAACGATGTAAAGGCTTTTTTTCCCCACTAAATGCTTGTGATCTAGTTACCAATGTTTGAAAACATTCTAGACAGTTTTGATTACCAGCTAATATAAACTCACTCAAATAGCATTTACCCACTACCCCCTGCACACACATGCTTGTGTAGAGATATGTTTTTACACTTCCGTGCACCTTAACTATATTGCTGCTACTGTTGTTTAGCCCATGGTCAAGCATGATTATCATCATCATCATCATTTGCCACAACTGCGATTTTGCTCAGCTTGATGGGTCTTCTTCTCAAGCATGACATATTACCAAAGGTCTTGGTCTTTGCCTCCATGAGGCCCAATGCTCCAGAGGAACTCAGCCATCTCGCCTCCGTGAGTCCCATTCGAAAGTAACTCAGCCACCTTGCCTCCGTGAGGCCCAAATAGACTATAATCAAAGACATTCCAACCAGGATTCACCTGTCTTTTTGTTTCTCAAGTATAGCGTGCCTCAGGCTATTTAACATATTCTTTTATTTTCAACATTGTAGAATGTGGTTTTAGTGAAATTTGGCTAATTTTACTAACAGACTGAATGACATACCCCTTGACTTTCTTATCTGATAGTTTTGTATTTTCTGGTTATACCTGACATGTATTATTAATGTTTATTTTGATTTACCTTTACAAAAGTATGTATATCATCTTCCTCAATTTCATAGCAAACTTTTCCTCCACAATGCATTGTGGCTATACACTACATGTCCATACATGCATACATTAGCTAACACTATTACTGTATAGTTACTTTCTCAATTCCCTTACACTTTGTCTTCCTTCCAAGTCAATATTGCACATCCAATAAATAATACAAAACTAATTTTTCAATTGATGCAGACACTCTGCTCTCATTGTTCATATTTCAGTACCATATAGCTTCATACTTCTTACACATGCTTCATTAAGTCTTGTTTTCATATGGAGAGAGAATCATATTTGTCCTTACTATATTCTTTATTGATTACCAGCTATTTATATCAAATCAATAGTACAATATAAATTCATATTTTACACAACAATCCTCTGGTTTTCAACAAAATAAAATGTTAGGTGAAATTAAGGTGATCTTATTGCCTGAGAAAGTGGTTCTGTTAAGATTCATCTGTTGTTAGGTACAGGTACGGTTTTGGCTTCGCTCACTTGTGTGGCACCTTGGGCAAGTGTCTTCTACTATAACCCTAGGCTGACTAATACCTCGTGAATGAATTTGGTAGACTAAATTTGTTGAATGAATTTGGTTAGACTGAAATTGAACGCAGCCCATCATGTGTGTGTGTGTGTGTGTGTGTGTGTGTGCATCTTTGTATTTGCTATCCCACCCTCACTTGACAATCAGTGTTGATTTATGCCCCAGTAACTTAGTGGTTCAACAAAAAAATAATCAATAGAGCAATAGGCTTAAAACATGTACTGGGATCAATTTATTTGACTAAACCCTGCAGGGTCACACTCAAATGAAATACATAAAAGAATAAAACACATCTGATTGCGTGTATGTGTGCATGTATGTATGCATGCCTGCACAAATTTGTATGTTTGTTGATATTCCATGCTTGTCACCGGTTAAGCGAAACAGCAGTGATGTTGACATTCCTTGTATAATGACCAGTTGCTCCGCATTTTTGAAAATCACTAGAATGAGAAAAAGAAAATCTCTTGAAAAGCCGTGTAAGGTTTGGCAACAGGAAAAGCATCCAACTATAAAAATCTTGCCTGAAATAATTCCCCCATCCAAACCCATGTTATCAAGAAAAAAAGATATTAAAGAAACAAATGAATTTTCTTCTTATTAGGATTCTGAGTTGTCCTTCAATCTCAATCTATTTTTAATGGCTGAATACCGAAATATGTAAGAATTGTTTAAAAATTCATTTTTAGGCATAGGAGTGGCTGTGTGGTAAGTAGCTTGTTTACCAACCTCATGGTTCCAGGTTCAGTCCCACTGCGTGGCACCTTGGGCAAGTGTCTTCTACTATAGACTTGGGCCGACCAAAGCCTTGTGAGTGGATTTGGTAGACGGAAACTGAAAGAAGTCTGTCGTATATATGTATATATATATATATATATATATGTGTATATATATGTTTGTGTGTCTGTGTTTGTCCTCCCAACATTGCTTGACAACTGATGCTAGTGTGTTTACGTCCCCGTAACATAACAGTTCGGCAAAAGAGACCGATAGAATAAGTACTAAGCTTACAAAGAAAATTGTCCTGGGGTCGATTTGCTCGACTAAAGGTGGTGCTCCAGCATGGCCACAGTCAATTGACTGAAACAAGTAAAAGAGTAATTTATTTATCCTACTGTTATTATGAAGATATGTGAAAACCATAGCAGTGTTATGCTCTGATTATTTCAATACTCAGATTCATTAGAGGAACCAGTTCATCGCCCACTACTTTTAGTTTTTCTTGCAGTATCTCTCCACTCTAGTATTGTTGGTGCTTTATTTAAATATCATTTACTTTTTGGTACACTGTTCTTTGTTGTCATTGTTGTTGGAATGTTATGGTTTGCTGCCTCCAACTATGGTGTGTTTATCATGACTTTAACACTAAAAGAACTTGGCACGTAAAAAGCACCCACTACACTCACGGAGTGGTTGGCGTTAGGAAGGGCATCCAGCCGTAGAAACACTGCCAGATCAGACTGGGCCTGATGCGGCCTTCCGGCTTCACAGACCCCAGTTGAACCGTCCAACCCATGCTAGCATGGAAAGCGGACGCTAAATGATGATGATGATGGTGCTCCCTTCAGCCAAAATTCCTTGTTTCCACCCTCAGTGAATGGAATGCATTCTTTTGTCTTCTACTTGTTTCCCGGTCATACTGGGGCACTATCTCAAACGGTTTAGTTGAACAAATCGACTCCTACAATTTTATTTTGTTTAAGCCTGGTGACTTATTCTATCAGTCACTTTTGCTGAACCACTAAGTTATGGGATGCAAACAAACCAACACTGGTCGTCAAGTGGTGGCAGGAGACAAATGTAATACAAACACACGCACACACACACACACACACACACACACACACACACACACACACACATGACAGGCTTCTTCACAGTTTCTGTCTATCAAATTCACTCACAAGGCATTGGCTGGCCTAGGGTTATAGTAGATTATTTGCCCAAGGTGCCATGCTTTGGGAGTGAATGTGAAACCACCTGGTTGCAAAGCTGCCAATAATTTGGAAAACCTGTCTTTCCAGACTTTAAGCAAAGCTTGCCAGGAACATCCATTCTTTTAATATTTTAATTGATGTCAGTCATTGGGCTGCAGCCATTCTGGAACCAATAAGTTTAGTTGATTATCTCCCCTTATCCATAAATTTACCTTCTTTGTGACACCACTAAACTTTTTGCTTTCTTTTGACTAATATTTACATTTTGCTCTTTTACTTTTTGCCTGGTGTGTTCAAAATATATAATTTCACTTGTAATTGAATTGTATTTCGTATATTTCACATTTATTTTCTCCAATTTAAATTAGTCTGATTTGTGACCATCAAATTTTTCTTGTTATTTTAGAATTTTATTTTTATTTGTTTCTGTTTTTCAGGCTCTATAGAAACTACAATTGGATAGATGACTCATGGAAAATTGTAGTTAGTTGCTTAACATGTATAGTAACAGTGTTAGTATGTATTAGTCGGTAAGTATATTTGTAATTTTAAAACAGTACATATTTTTGTTTCTCAAATAAAAATATTAAATTTCATAATTTTTTCCAAATTTAAATTTTTAAATGAATTTTTAAAAAATTACCATTAACCACAACCTAGTATGGAAAGTAGAAAAAAATTTATTTTCTGCAACTCCACTGCACGGCATCTTGGGCAAGTTTATTCTATAGCTCCTGACTGACAAAAGCCTTATTAGTGGATTTGGTAGACAGAAATTGAAGGAAACCCATTGTGTGCATGGGTGCAAGCATGCATGTATGTGTATTGCTCTGTCGACCAGCCAGTTGGATATCCTTACCATTTACCACTGATCATAATGTGCATCCATGCTTCTCTTGAGTGCACCCTTCTCTCCCATTTGGGCCAAATTTTTTGAATATGTCATCTTCCTATCATTTTGCAAAGCTTTCGGTTGGTCTCTTTCAATTTCTTGGATACCACTTGACAACTGCATCTGTCCACATGTTGTCTGTGAACCTTGCAACATGTCTGGCTCAGAGGAACTTGGGCTTTCAATATTCCATGACCACATCATTCACTTCACTCCATTCTTGAATCACCTCATTTTGGATATGCTCCAGCAACAATATTCTTAACATGAATTTTTCCATGGCCCTCTGTATTGTAGACAGTTATGGGTTCTTTCTTCACAGTAGCCCTTGTACGTAGGACAGTGCTATTGAAGTGATTTGCACACAGGGTCTTGTCCAGCTGTACTTTGGACACATTTCTAATCAAGGCAAATGCCTTCCATCTTCTTCTTACTCTGTGCAGATTTCTGCATTCATATCTCAGCATATATTTACTGTCTGTTCAAAGTAGATGTACACTTTCACCTTCTCGATTTCATCACTTCCCACTATGGGTCAGTCTTGTTCTACATTTCTGGACTGCACGTATTTTGTGTTCATTCAGTTTATTTTGAAGCCTACTGCTAAACTCAGAGTGTGTGTGTGTGTTTTTGCTTCCAGTGGCAGCTCATATATAGGAACTGCAGTACCCATATTTCCACTCAATAACATTCAATATAACGAGTCCTTTCTTCTTTAATTCTTTTTTAAACTTATACATTATATAATCCTTAAGCTCAATATCAATAGCCATCACCTAGAAAAAATACAAAAGTCCTTGCAAAGAACTGTGCGCTTCACAGTTCCAGCAACTCAGTATTTGACTGTTGTGCGCATGCTCACATGTCCAAGATAGAAAGCTTCACACTAGGGAGAGAGAGCACTGCATGAATGACAGTGCCTGGTGAAAGGTAGTGTTTCTTTTTGACTCCACGTGTGTTGTGCTTAAAAACGTGTTTATATTCTTGAATGTGATAAAGTGTAGAATTAGATTATTATCCTGATTCCAGCTTCAATGTTGTTACCAGGATTTGAAAAACAGGGTACATTTTTCTGCCCTTATTTTGTGATTTAGGGGGAATTTTTGAAAAACAAGGGGGTATTCACAGCAGTGTTCAGTGAACAAATTACACACTACCCAGTTGTGGCTAAAATGCGAACCAATTAAGCTTATGTATAAATTTTCTTTTTATGTTTGTTTCCTTTTACACAATATTAAAACAACGGCTAAAAATTTTCTGAAGCAGCATCCCCACTAATTTTATCTACAAGCTACCATCAAAAATGCAACGAATCAACAATTGTTCCTTTAAAAACCTATGACCATGATTCTGTTGTTCAAGGGTTAGGATGTAAAATAAAATAATTGCACCTTTATTTAAGTACTGAAATTTATATTCAAATCTTAGATTTAAATTTTTATATAAGACAAGTAAAACGCCCCCCGTCCAATGGACGGTGCTGAGTTGTCAAACATTTAAACTAAATTTTCTTAAAACAACTTGTCCGACCGTCCCATAGGCCTCCCCTTTGAGAAACACCGATTTAACCTGAATTTGAGACACCAGCAAAAGAAGAAATAAAGATAGACTTTTTTTCTATTCCAAAGAAAAACAATTTTATTCACTTTATCAATCGCATTCTCACCTGGGGAATCGATTTTTGTAATTCTTTCTAGACTTATACACACCCTGATACCATTGGTATCTACATATCAAATTTGAGCGCAATCAGATGGAGGATGCCCGAGATCCTAGAAGACACACACACACACACACCACACACACACACACACAGACAGAACAGATTTTATATAATAGATTTCAACATCTTTTATTAAGTTTAGTTATTTCAGCAAACCCCTTGTAAATATTGTTTTGAAAATAAAAACAATAACAGAACATTTTTTTATATGAAATATAGTCACAAAAAGGGATAAATATTTGCAACAATAAAAATATGGGTAGAGTGGAAGAATGTGCTTGTTAAAAATGAAGTGAGCAAATAAACCAAGATTTAACTGTTGTCTATCTTTTCAATTATTTAACTTTTTAATGCTGTGTACTTGCATGTTAACTAGAGTAGTATAGTAGTCTTTGTTTTTGATTCTTTCTTTCTCTTTTCTTTGTCTTTATCTTACTAGCATCATTACTAAACCTATAACATCATTAATGAGCATTGAAGTACATTGGTAAATTACATTTAGTTTGTCTCCAAGCATAGATATTGCAAGTATTCTTATCTCAATCCAAATCATCTCACCTGCTGCACCACCATACATTTCTCACCCTTCTCATGCCCTATGATTGCCTCTCTCTCTCTCTCTCTCTCTCTCTCCCTTTGTCTACTGTATCATCATTACTGTTCTGCTATTCTTCTCCCCCATTGCATCATTGGTCACTCCCTCCATTCCTTACTCACACCCTTCATTATATCCACCCCTCAACCCTATCCAATCTCTACAGTTGTCCCCTGCTCTTCCCTATCTCCCCTTTATTCTTCATTATATTCACTGTTTCACCCATCCCCCATCTCTCACTCGCTCATCCTCTTGCAGCATTTCCCCACCCACCCACCCTCCTGACCCTATTCGCTTCTACTCACCTCATACCTTTAAGGGTCCACATAGATGCCGCATCACTATTTTCTCCCTTCCCTGCTCCACCCTGATCATCCTTTACCTTCTCTTCTAAAATGTATGTAGCCATGAAACCCTCTTACAGCAAGAAACCTGTTTCTGCTCTACTTCCTTCTCTCATACTTTAACCCCTCATCCCCAAGCATAGGGTTTTGTAGCTCTGTAAGCTGCATGACAGCCTCACTAGTGCTACTGGCATGAAAATAGCACCCAGTACATGTTCTAAAAGGGCTGGTATAAGAAAGGGCATCCAGCTGTAGAAACCATTTCAAAATAAACAGTGGCGCATGCTGCAGTCCATGCATCCGTCAGATCTTGTCCATCCATCCAACCCATGCCAGCACAGAACATAGATGTCAAAAGATGATGATGAGCTCAACAGATCATAGGGAAAAAAAATCTGTGTTTGTGTGTATGTGTGTGTGTGTACACATACATACATACATATACAGGAGTATATACATACATATAGGCGCAGGAGTGGCTGTGTGGTAAGTAGCTTGTCTACCAACCACATGGTTCCGGGTTCAGTCCCACTGCGTGGCACCTTGGGCAAGTGTCTTCTACTATAACCTCGGGCCGACCAAAGCCTTGTGAGTGGATTTGGTAGACGGAAACTGAAAGAAGCCCGTCGTATATATGTGTATATATATGCGTGTGTGTGTTTGTGTGTCTGTATTTGTCCCCCTAGCATTGCTTGACAACCGATGCTGGTGTGTTTATGTCCCCGTTACTTAGCAGTTCGGCAAAAGAGACCGATAAAATAAGTACTGGGCTTACAAAAGAATAAGTCCCGGGGTCGATTTGCTCGATTAAAGGCGGTGCTCCAGCATGGCCGCAGTCAAATGACTGAAACAAGTAAAAGAGTAAAGAGTAATACAAACACACATTTGTATGTGTATAATAATATTTGTTGAAATTTAATTGAATAAAAAACATACAACTTAAAATGTACTGAAGCTTGTAAAACCTAATATAAATGAAGGCAAAAATTATATGTAATTAATATCAAGAATATATTTTTCTTTTATAATACAGAGTTTACTTAGGATATCACTTTGTTAGTCAAGTGCTATGTGGTGCTCTTCTGGGAATGATTCTAGGTGCGGCATGGTTTTGTACAGTTCATCTAATTTTGACACCATTCTTTCCAGTTATTGCAGCAAGGTAAGTACCTTCTTTCTGTCTTTGTATCCTATTAATGAAATGTTCTTACCTGATATGAATTAACATGTTTTTTTTTTCTCTATTTCCATGAAGCATTTAGTAGTAGTAGCAGTAGCAGTAGTAGTAGTAGTAGTAGTAGTAGTAGTCTATAGGCAGGATGGTATGTTGGTATTCTTTGTTGAATGTATTGTCTTTTCTTAGAGCTGAAAGTTATTTATAGAATTATATCAAAGCCTATCGAAAACAAAAGGATTCTTTGTCTTTCTAGACATCAAGAGATATTATAAGATTACTTGTGTTGCTGATGGTGTGGAGAGAGAGAGAGAGAGAGAGAGAGAGACTAAGAGTAGACATAACTGACTCCTACTGCCATGTACTTTTTGATTTTAATACATTAGTCAGAAGTGGGGGGTAGATTTTATATTGTCTGCAGATGTTCCAAGTGACCAATGCCATCATTTTGTGTCCACTCCCACACGCTGGCATGAGTTGAATGCTGCCACAAGTCTAGTTTTTGTTGTGATGTAGTGGCTTGTGTGCCTCAATGACCCTGAGAGCTTTGCCGGGAGAGTACAAGCTCCTTGTAGGGCCTTCCATGCTGGACAGGTTAAAGGATAGGGGTCAGGCTAATATGGACCACCTCCACTTCCCAGAGGTAAAAATAGATTTGTGTAGAGGCCAACAACCTTACCTAGAAAAAAAGCAAAGTTAGGGAATCATTGATGTCAATTCAAAACTGACAAAATCTCGGAGAGGAAGGCCTTCCCTCAGAAAAACACGATGTGGTGCTTCAGAATCTGAAAAGATGCTGCAAAGCCACAGAGCTGAAAGAGCAAGGATCTAGCTGGAGAGAAATGTGACAACCCAGAGTTGAGAACAGGGAAGAAAAGTTGTTGATGGCTCACAATCAAGACGTAGTGAGTTCGAATTCAGGCCTGGGCTATGTTGTGTTCTTGAGCAAGACACTTTATTTCATGTTGCTCCAGTTCACTCAGCTGTAGAAATGAGTTGCAACATCACTGGTGCCAAGCTGTATTGGCCTTTGCCTTTACCTTGAATAACATTAGTGGTGTAGAGAGAGGAGGGTGGTACATGGGCAAACTGCTGGTCTTCCATGAAAAAATTTTGCCCAAACTTGTGCCCAGGAGGGGGAACTTTTTAGGTGCAATCCCATGATCATTCATGACCAAAGGGGTTCCTTTCCTTTCTATGTTCCCTAGGGAGAGAAGTGATTAACTCTTCAGCATTCAAATTACTCTAATAAATGTCTTATTTATTCACATTGTTTTGAATTATTTATGCATTATTTCATAGCTATCAGATTTCGATAATGTAATTGTATATTTTTAGAATGACATTACAGGGTGAGTGTTAGAGGCTGGATCTGGCCAGTTTCAGTATGAAACAGGTAGAATATTTGGACCAAATATAGCCAGTCTAAATGTAAAAGGGTTTAGTATGTATTGGTTGGCTGGCCTTCCTTAGACAGTTATTTAAAGCTGGAGACCCTTCCTCTTGCAGAGGCTTTTAAGTTGCCTCTTATGATACATAGAGATATAAAATACCTATTCTAAACCCAGAAACTGGGGACATGGAAACTTTGGTTGAAATTCTTGCAACAGATAGAATTCCATTCCTGCAAAGGTAACCCAAATACCAGGTGGAGTATTAGGCCTGCTATCCTTTATTAATTTTTAGACAACCAAAGTAAAAGATATGTCCAAACAGAAAACAGAACAGTTAGAATTGATCTCATGAATTGGAATTAAATTGTTTGTATCTAAGGTCAGCCTTGATTTCATGGATATATTATCAAAGATATTCCAGCTGTGATCAATCTCTTTTTCTATGATTTTGTTATCTTGAGTGAGTTCACTTGTTATCTTGAGTGAGTTCACTTGTTATCTTGAGTGAGTTCACTTAAGATGAGTAGTCAACTACTTTTACAGTAAAAATAAACATGTAAACATAAAGTGATGATTTCTTACATATGTTCAAGGCAAATTTGGCAGTGAGTACAGTCAATTAAATCAACCCCAGTCCTTCATTCGTACATTATTTTACTCATTCTGCTACAATGAAAGGCAAAGTCTATCTCAGTGGGATCAGAACACAGAACATAAAGGAATATAACAACTAAATACTGCAAGTCTTACACAATTATACATTGCATTTATCTGATATTTGCTTACTAATTTTCGATACATTATGCATTGACTATTTGATGATTAGATATATTCCTTTTGAATTAGTAAATCTTGTCAGATCATGCCACTTGTGTAATATGTACTGAATAGCTATTCTTCTGTGTAGTTGTATTGTAATGTTGGAGCAGTGGTTCTCAACTGGTGTCCATATAAGATTTTTTTTTTTTTGCTAAAATGTATGTGTAAAAAATTGGTTATATACTTCTACAATTCACCAACTATTTTAACAATTTTTTTTATATAATTTCTAATAATATTCAATTATAAAAATATATATATGAAGGCCCACCTGAATAAAATAGGAATCGAAGGAGTCCATTGGTAAAAAATGGTTGAGAGTGTTGTCTACTAACTCTTTATAATTAAAAATTACTTTCTTGTGTTTATAAGAGTGTATATAGTCTGAATCAAATGCCAAATTAAGTATAAATTTCTTTCTGTCTTGTTCTCATGTGGTAGCTAACTTAGATTAGATGGAAAGAGGCCCAAAAGGTCTCTCACAATTATTTTTCATCTCTTGGTGCAGGTGTGTGATTGAGAGGCTAACTTCACAACCTTGTATTCTTCAGTTCAGTCCCACTGCATTGCACACCTTGAGCAAATGTTTTCCACCTTACCCTCTGTCTGACCAAAGCCTTGTGAGTGGATTTGGTAGACAGAAACTGAAAGAAGCTCATCATATATATATATATATATATATATATATATGTTGCTGTTGCCGTTGCCAGCCTCGCCTGGCCCCCGTGCTGGTGGCACGTAAAAAGCACCATCCGTTCGTGGCCGTTTGCCAGCTCCATCTGGCACCTGTGCAGGTGGCACGTAAAAAGCACCCACTACACTCACGGAGTGGTTGGCATTAGGAAGGGCATCCAGCCATAGAAACACTGCCAGATCAGACTGGGCCTGATGCAGCCTTCTGGCCTCACAGACCCCAATTGAACCGCCAAACCATGCTAGCATGGAAAGCGGACGCTAAATGATGATGATGATGTGCACTTGTGTGTATATATGTGTTTGTATTGTAGATCTCTCCAAAGGCAGTGAGCTAGCAGAATCATTAGCACACTGAGCATAACACTTGGTGAAATCCCATTCATCTTTACATTCAGAATTCTGCCAGGGTTGACTTTTGGGATCGTTGAAATAAATACCAGTCAAGCACTGAAGTCTATGTAATCAGCTAGTTCCCTCTCTTAAAATTTCAGACCTTATACCTTTGGTAGAAAGGATTGTAGATCTCTTCAGCTATACTTACTTTTAAAATGGGTGTTATGTTGATGTTGATTAAATAGTGCTTTTGTTTCTATCATATTTGAAAAAAGCCTCAATCTGTTGTGAATTAATGTTTGTAAACTAAACAAATGATATTGTTGTTTGTTGCTTGAATCGTTACTTTAATTTCCTGCTAATTTTACTGTTTTATTTTTAATTTCAGTTTAATAGGTGAATTTTTAATGGTAAGGGACTCAACTCTAATTCCTCATGTTATGTGGTTTGAATACAAATCTTCCAGAAGTGAAGCCAGGTAAAGGATCCATTTCCATTATTTATTGATAGTTCATTATGTTAAAAGCCAAAATATCTATAGGATTAACCTTCCTGCATGTTAATCTGCTGGTCCTTATTCCATATACCCCAGATGGGGAAAGAGGCATTGAAGATGCTGAAAATAGCTTGAGGGGATATATTTTTTGTTGATTTTCTCGTTCAAGCTACTCACAAAAGAGTCAAGACTCTTAGATTGTTAGTGAAATGTGAGTTCAGGGATAACAGTATGTTAAACGGATATTAGTAAATACCAAGTTGATTTTCTCAATGAAACTGTATTAAAAAGATTAGGTCCTTCGAACCTAAAAAACATTGGAGGCTAAAGATTAATGCCCAGTCTGTCACTCAGCTAGGATTGTCTTGTTATCAGGTCTCAGTTCAAAGGAATATGTCCTGTCCTGGAAGTATTGAAGAACTACTGGTCAAATGGCTGATTAACTTCTTGATTGTCAGGCTAACTTAGGTAAGAGTGCATTTGATTACTGCTGATTTGCTTGCTTAGATTAGAAAATATAGATTTATATGAAGATCTTGTTGGAAATCATTGAGATACTTTTTTAAGTTATTGCAGTATACTATATTCTTTGCAGCTCTCTCTTCATTTGTTTCTCACATGGGATTTATCCTAATTACATCAATACATTTTGTTTCTGCATTTAGTTTGCAAGATTCTTGATGTGAACTCATATATTGAAACATATTTTGTGTTGTCTTGGGACGGTCATTATGCCAATAATAAAGACACACCCTGATTCTATTTCACTACTTTATTATTTGTCAATGGTTAACTATTTAACCAATTAATTAATTGATTGATTGATTAATCATTTGATTACTTAGTATGTCAAAGTCCTTTCATTACCATTATGACTTCATCAGTGACATGCTCTAGATTTGCATCAATTGATGAGTTAACCAATTGACAAATTAACAATGAAGAAATGAAATAGAACCAGTGTGTGTGCTTATCATGGGATAATGACCCTCCCTAGATACAACAAAATCAGTACATTTTCTATTAATTAAACTGATATGGAGAAATTTGATAATCACTATGACAGATTTCTTTCTTTGCCACATTAAAATAACTTACAATTCAATCATGTAGCAACACTTGATGAACACAAATTTGAGAAAATTGGTCGAGTTTGTTTATTATCAAGCTGTAGCTTAGTAAAAGTAGCATAAAATGAAACCAAACAAAATAATTCCCGGTTTTTGTAAGGTATTTAGTTAGATTATCTGTGCACTCTTCATTTAATAGAAAATTCAGCATCTCATGGTATTTTAAATTATATTGCAATTTGTGAACAATATCGCCATTGATTACAGGTTTCCAATGAGCCAATCAATAGTTAACTGTATTTCTGATAGGGGAGAGTCTAATTCAATAAAGATCAAATGTCTAAAAGGACTTCTTTCATAAAGCACTAGTTTTACAGTTTTCTCAACATTTATCTCCTTTGCCAATATACATCAGTGAATGACACACACACATTTCCATGTATATATTTGTATAAGACTTCAGGTTTCAATGTATTATTATAATACCTGGAACCACATGGTTGTGAAGCTATGTCTGTGTCTTTCAATTAAGTCTTTGTTTATTTTAAAATCCCACTTGTTTTTTGTTCTTTTTTAAATATATATTGTACTAGCAGTATCGCCTGGCGTTGCTCGGGTTTGTAAGGGAAATAACTATATAAGCATTTTTAGAGAGTTATAGCCAAAAAATAGCAAAAAAATGCATTAAAAATGGGAAAAAAATTATGGTAAATTTTTTTTTTAAATCGTTGACTCATCGTAGACATTTTTAGAGAGTTACTTCCCTTATATAATAGCGAAAAAATGCATTAAAATGGAAAAAAATGATGGTAAATTTTTTTTTAAATCGTAGACTCATCGTAGACGCGCACTAATACCCAGAAGGGCTCGATATGAATCACGACTATAAGATACCCGGTTTTGGTTAAACTGCACTGCAAAATGTGGGAGTAGTTAGGAATCTAAATCGTAGGAGACAGACACACAACCTAACTTTTATATATAAAGATATATTTTATCATTTGATTTATGTTAATAATTTGATAACTGAAAAAGTTTTGCCTCATAAAGCTGAAAAATACAATTCCTAATGTTTCTTTTATTTCAGGAACAGGCAGAGAAAAGTAACTGGTCGCAAGTCACAGTGATAAGTTAGTTGCACAACTGCAAATAACTTTGCCTACTTCTTCTAGCAGTCAGTTCACCGTTAGCTGAGGAAAGGCTGGGACATGTGGCTAGCGAATAATGGCCTAGCACACAAGACTGCTTCACAACTCAACTGTCAATAGACTGAGTGACTGATTGACACAAATCAACAATGTAACTAACGAGAATTATATACTGGAAGATATAGAAATTTCAATGCAAGGACAATGAAAAAATTATGACTTACAAATACATAAATAAAATGAATAAATATTAAGACTGAATATAAGAGAAATCTGGAAGAAATCATATTTCTATCAGCAGAAATCTTAATTATAATCACTGATACCACAACTGATATTGTGAGTGCATTTGTGCTTCAGTTTAGAATATGACAGCTCTTACACAAGAAGAGGAATACAGTGAACAACACTGTCTTTTTCTTCCAATTCTCTTCCAGTGATGTATGTTAATAATTTTATTGCATTTCTTTATTATTTGTGATAAATTATCTGTTTTTATATCTGTTTTGTGTCGCTCTTACATTCTCATTACAGTTGTTGTTGAATAGCCCTGGTCAGTACTGCTTGAGCAAGCAGACCCTATGATTCAGAGGTAGCTGGTTGAACAATGCATTAATTATTATTATTGTTGATATGTTGTCCTAAGATTTAGGGCATAAAACATGATCCTATTTTTTAAAATAATGGGAGGAGATTTGGCTATTGAATTGAGTAAATCAAGATCACTTGTTGGCTCATTCCCATCACATTTTCAAAAAATAGATGAAAAGTTATTGTTTTGTAGATGATTGTGATAAAGTTGATGGCATTAAAAAGTAATAAGAATCGTTAGAAGAAAATGAAGCTACAAAGATACATAAAAATGATGACTGCTGTTTTATAGGTAATTTTAAAAGTTTGCTATTCTTTATTCTGCACATCAGTGTTGGACTTAAACATAAATCATTTTCATAAACAAGGTTAGTAAAATAAACTAGTAAACATTTGGCAGGTTTTACTGTTCCAGTAACAAAATCAGCTAGATAGAATAATAAACAGATAACATTTTGGTTTTATTATTCTGTTTAGATGTATATCCTGAACTTTCAACATTTTGGGTGGGACACCTGTGAGAAGAAATAGGTATAGAGTTTTATCATTATCATGAGATAATCTGTAATTGAGAAAGATATCTTCCTGGTGTGTCTGACAAGTTTCATGTGGAATGAACTGTAACACTGCAGCATGTAATTAAAAGCTGTTGGTCAGATTCATTTGCAATGAAGATTGGAGATTACTGAAGAGAAAGACTTCCTGCTGTCTTCTTTAGGTCAGTAGTTAAGCTTGAACTAAAATGTTACTAGCCAAGTTAACATTAATTATAGCCCTCCTGATTGTTACAGTTGTGAGTTAATCTGTGACCAAAAAGGGTCCTGTCTGAAATATCTAACCTCATATTATCTCACAGCAGGTGAACTATGTTATTCTACAAAATTTATGGTTAAAAAATGGAATGAGTTGGAAGAGTTATGTGTCTTGACAACAGACATAGAACAAGTGATGGCATATGAAACAAAATCAGTCTGTAGTCCAACATGACTAAGGTAACTGCAAATCTACAATGCAAACTGACCAAATAGAAGATATTTTCTGTTGGAAGAAGAAAACTACATATTTTCATATTTTCTTTAACTCTTAATATAAATCCTCCCAAGACTGTATTTAAATTAACTCATTATTATATACAAAATTACAGTAGCTGAAAGAGTCTTTCTTAAATTTTCTTCTAATTACCCAATTAACATTTCTCTGAATAAAAAGATTTCTGTTATTCAGAAATTTGGGTGGGTTTAGTAAAATTAATTGGAGAAATTAAAAATGTGCATATCCCATGAGCTACAAACAGCAAAAAGAAAATGATGGTGGAGCAAGAATGGACTTTTATGAGTATTTAATTTCCATAAGTGTATATTTTTACAAATAAATATTAAAGGTGTTTAAATATATATTTTTAAGTAGAAATCAATTTTTTTTTTCAAATTTTATAGTTGATTCTCAAACAGAACATGAAATAACTTTACACTCTATAATTTTTTTTTTTTTAATAAGATCAGTAATCAGATGGGTGACATGTTAGGTAAATAGAAGCCACACTGAATAATTACAATTAAAAATGCTTTCTGAAAAATAAACTTCCCAGCGTTGTAAAGAAGTGATAAGTATTGTACATCCAAAAGAGCATCAGCCCTTTGTTAATTTTTATCATATAGCCTGCTAAAATTTTATTAACATTATTCAATAATTTATAAATTCCCTTTTCATAGAATAACCTCAACATAAAGGCAGGAATTTATAGAAAAGGATAAATTCAGTTTAAGTTTAAAATTTTGATAGTACCCAATACCCCACTCATCCCTAGGTCCAATGTGGCTGGTAGGAGGAAGTTATCCTCAAACTTGAGGGCTGAACTAAACTCTTGTTAAGAAGGAGCAGGTGGTGAGAGCCTGGAAAAATGGATGAAGTCTTAACATCCAAGAATTGAAAAAAATAATACAAATCATTTCATTCAATGCTCTAACTCATTACCCTAGACTGATACTTTATTTTAGTGACCCTGACAAGATGAAAGGCGAAGTTGACCTTTGCAGAATTTAAACTTCAGAGTTACCTGGAACAATTACTACAAAGTATTTTGTCCTATGTTCTTACAATTCTGTAAATTTGCTGCCTACTAAGGTTAGTTCGACTATACACAAAAAATAAAATAAGGAGTCTGTACTTAGCTATAATACTTATTATTTTACTTTTCCCTACATTAATACAGGCAATATTTAATTTCATTATAGCTGTACTGGCAACATGATACATTTCTTCCTAATTAGCATGTGATATCTTATGGTCATTAGCTGGTTAGATTAGAACAGCTGGTTTATATGTATTCATGGCTAGTCTCTTTATATCAAGTTTCCCCCCTTTTAATTTGGGTTGTGTGTTGAGGCTGAACAACAAAGTATCTAAATTGATGACATACAATACTCATTAAATCTATGAGTTTCAATTCTAATAATTAAAAGATAACTTAGATTTCAAAAGCCTTGGTTTGCTTTTCTTTCCATTTTATCTTTCATCCAGAACCTTCTTTAAATTGGATAATTTAAGATTTATACAGCAAAAGTTCCTCTAAGAATACTATCTTATCCATTTTTACCATTCTTTTTAATTGTATAGTTTAATGATGTAACAGCATTTTAAGTTAGGTTCCCCTCTATCAAATCTACCATTTATGTAAAGGATCAATCTGTTTTATCAGTACACCCCTCACCCAAGCACTTGCTCAAAACATGTATTATATATGGATATAAATAACATAATATAAATATGTAAATAATAAAGATATTAATTTTTAATTTGCTTCAACTGCAACCAATTTCATGGCCTTAAAAAATATAACAAATCATTTATTTACTACTCAGTAACACATGAAATAATAAACAATATCAGTAACATGTTAAAATTTATTCATTTGATTTTACATTTTAAAAAAAAGTTTATCAACAACAAAATTTAAAACAAGTTTAAGGGTAAATATATTTTGATTATATTGAGTTTCTTCCCCCCCACCACAAAAAAAAAAAACAAAGTCAAAATCAAGAATTCAGTTAAATTTTTTTTCTTTTCTTCAAAGATTTTTGTTTTCTTTGAGATATCACAGAACAGATGAAGTTTATATTTTTTCTAGGACATTAGCTGCCTTTTAACACCTATTTCAGCACCAACAAAAGAGAATTATATGTGTGTGTGTGTGTGTGTATATATATATATATGTATATATATGTATGTGTGTGTATGGTATATATATTGCATTTCATGAAATGAAATCAATATTTTGGGTCATCCAATGCTCAAGAAATACAGGAACACATATCAACCAATAAGTAGTTGTTTTTTTTTCTTTAATTCTTTTATTCTTCAACTCTTCAGGTGGAAAAATTTTTTTTGTAGTAAATAAAGGAAAATATGGGACTTTTTTTTTTTTTTTTTGATGAGAAAGAACCTTATATGGTTATTTAATTCCATTTAATATAAATTATGAAATTGAAGAAAACTGAATTGTTTCTTCACCAAATGTATGCAAAGGAGAATCTGAATGTCTTAAATAAAAGTAAATGGAAAATTTTTTTCTTTCACTTATTGTGTAGTATTCATCTTTTCTTTGATGCTGGAACCCAATGCCTTGTTTGGCACTGCCAAATGAAATGATGAAATGAAATGAAATATTGAAAAAAAACAAGCAGATTTTTACAATTAATATTGGTCTGAATTTCCAATTAGTTAAATGGCAGATTTTTTTTAGCATTGAAACTAACTTTATCTTAGTTAGTCTTATTGTTGCTTTAATGTTGATTTAATTTACCTATTTCTGAATAATAACTGGGCAAACGGCCTTATCTGACATTAAGTGTAAAATGCATTAAAAAATAATGGTAAACACTCAGATTTAAAACCTCTGGTTTTTCAGAGAATAATGAAACAAATATAACATTGCTATTAGTCTAATGAAGGAATAAATATCTAAGAGAAATGTCAGTTACTAAGACAATTCTTACTAAGACCAGTCTTGTGCGTATAAGTAGGTGTACACACATACTTTTTTGCTATGGAAATTCTCATGGAATTACATTTTGAGGAACCATTTGGAGTTTATTTAGAAGGAAAACAAATACTAAGTGTTATCTCAGGGTATTGATGGAAATAAGATTTTTTTTAAAAACCCATTACAGTAAAATGGCAAATTATCTTTTAAAAGTGGTGAGAGGTGTAGAAAGAAGCTTTCTGTTTTCAATCTGGAGTTATTGATAACATTTTATTTGTGAGTTGTATTTGTTTGATAAAAAGAGAATATGACTACTTTGAGTGTTCAGGCTTTCTTAAACCCAGTAACAGTATAAATGCATTAAAATAGCTTGAAGCAGATAACTGAAACTAAATTAGAAGTCAGGCTTGCTGCTGGAAGCATTTGTCTACTTTGTGGTACTCACCAATTAGTGTTATTACTTGAAATAATAAAAGTGGACATGTTTATAGCCAACTACTGATAATATGTAGTTCTGGCTAAAAGGCACTAATTTCTACGAGTAAAGAATTCTCTTGAAACTAATAGAGTGATAAATATTTGATCTTATTATCTTATATTGAAATTACATTAAACAGAAAAGTCATTTTGATTTACTAGTGTTTAAGTTCTCTAATAGGAGTTTTAGAATAGATCTAACACTAATATTTATTACTTATCTCAAGAGATAACGTATTCCAAAATATATTCATAGAATCGTTAATGTTGAATACCTAGATATTGTCTAAGTGAAATTATATACTGTGTGTGTTCTACAATATCTTCACTAATGATAGATGTAAAAATTGATTTTGCTTTTTTTATCTTTGAAGTAATTGACAATTTTTACTGCTTAGGATTCTTGTTCGCTGTAGTTCAAAGTTTAGAGACAGGAGGTTCTTGTTGTAAAAGGTGATATATGTCAGTAAGGCTCTGATGGATTGAATTTGTCATTTTCTTTGAACATGTATCTGGACTTGTATTGAGTGCTGACACAGCAATTAGAATATGAGATTTTTGGCAGTTATAGCATATACCAAAGCCATCTGGTGCTGTAGGACCAAAGTTCATAGAACAGTTATATTTACTTGAAACCTGGGAATGAAATAAATATATATATATGTAACAGAAACATTTAGTAAGGGAATATTTCTCTTATATGAAATAGTTTCTTTAAAGCTTTATTAATAAATCAAAATTGAAAAAGCAACTCTACCAATTTTTTTGCCACCAATCATACCAAGAATAATTGAAAGATGTTGAACCCACTGCTAGTTTAATTACCATTCCACTTAAAATCAAGTCGATCCAAGAATGATTTTGAACCAGAGTAGTGAGGAAGCAAATTAAACTATTCTAATCTCTAATGTTTCCTATTTCTTTATTGCCCACAAGGGGCTAAACATAGAGGGGACAAACAAAAACAGACAAAGGGATTAAGTCAATTACATCAACCCCAGTGTGTAACTGGTACTTGATTTATCGATCCTGAAAAGATGAAAGGCAAAGTCGACCTCGGCGGAATTTGAACTCAGAACGTAACGGCAGACAAAATACCACTAAGCATTTCGCCCGGCGTGCTAACGTTTCTGCTAGCTCGTCGCCTTATTGTTTCCATTAACTCTGCATCTCTAAAGCAAGATAAAATCAGTGCAATGCTTGCACACCTTCTAAACATAGGCTCACTTGCCTTTCCTCCACCTGTCAACTCCCAAGCCTCCACATTAAGCACCTAACCCATGCTTTTCTTCTCAGCAGTCCTGAGAAGATAGCACAGAATAAAGTTTTATTTTCTCAGGACTGCAATCCTCTGGAATTTCTTTTATGCTTATGCTCTTCCAGCGAAACATATTTTCACAGAAGATCAGTCTCACCAGTCTGAGAAGGACTTCAAAGGCTATGGGCACACATCTTCCTCTTCTGACAGACTGTCAAACAGAAGTTCATGGGAACATCCTATTAGTGGCAGGTGCATATATTCATTCCACAAAATATATAGGTAGTGCCTTATCTAGTATTGACCTGTGAGCATTAAGATCATCTTGACAGAAAAAAAACTCTGACAAGTTATGAAAAGGCCTTTACTTAATTACCATGGAAAATATACAAAAATAGAAATGAAATGATGGAAAGGATTCAATGAAAAATACACGAAAGTTTACCTGGCTACTTGAGATCTTGTGATGCACACTTGTTGCATAAGCAGTGTCCATGAACAGATTTGGTATGTTCATTCCTTTCTCAATAGCTATAAGCTTTAATCCAAGAAGATGTCTGTCAATTGCTTGACCACTTATAGCCTGCAAATGAGAGAAAAACAATGGCAATAGACATTTTAAAATTCTATAAAATATGATTGTCATTAAGTGTGCTGACTGAATAGAAGTTTTGTATAGAAAACAATTGAGACTGGTAACATAACTTGGTTCTTAACATGGATAAAAGTAGGTACCACTCCTCTTTTGTAGTTGGTCAACAGCTTTCATCCTTACAGTGAATACATTATAGACACAATAGTTGTGAGGCTAAGGGGACTGGACTACTGACCACATGCACATGAGTTCAGGACATATTACCATTTGTGGTAAATCATTTTACCTTTGCCCATATAATACAGTAAATGAATTGATTACATCGCAATCATTAACATTTATGTATTAACTTTGTTGGGTACTTCACTAGCAGTATATTGGATATATTTTATCCCATGGAGGGTTGCATTTACAACCCCTATCTCAATTTGTATATATATATATATATATATATATATATATTTATTATATGATATAGGCAATGAGGTGGACTGAAAAGTTTGAGTGATGAGGGCAGTGGCATTGCAAATGGAAATTAGGTGGGTCCTATAATAGGGAGCAACAACATAAAGGAGTGATGGGGTGTAGAAAAGGAAAGGTACAGTGGCATCCTTAGTTACACTGACTAGAAGCAATGTCAGACAAACAGATGTGTGTGTGTGTGTTTCAAAGAGAGTAAAGAAAGAAAGAAGGGGCAAATAAAATGAAAGAAAGAAAACAATAAAATGGAGGTAGAGAATAAGTAACAAAATAGTAAACAATTATTTTCATCTCAAATTTAAATCTTTCCTATACAATATGTAAAATAATATAAACTTAATCGTCAAACAGATAACAAAGTTGAACTTACATCATTTATAAGGTTTTTGTGAGTTTGAATAGCTTGATGGAGGAACTGTAGCTTTTCATTGACTGGCACCCCAGTGTCATCCATGGCACGAGTGAACAAGTAGGAAGGAACAGTACAGGAGCGTATTGTGTCAGTTCGACCCAATTTGAAACGACGTGTTGATCCACTTTCATATGTGGCACATGGTTCAGAATATACCCTAATGAAAACAAGATTACTGGATGATATATAACAACCAAGCAACATTACATTAAAAAACTAAAGGTATATATATATATATTTTATAATTATACTCATAATTATAAAAAATATTGTTTAAGTTTACCGAAAATGGTCCTTTCAACATGCCGAATACTACTTGGAATTATTAATTATTAATTAATTTCACCCTGTATTATTATTGATTATATATATATATATATATATCTTTATATATAAAACAGAGTGCTGTCTGTCTCCTACGATTTAGATTCCTAACTACTCCCACATTTTGCGGTGCAGTTTAACCAAAACTGGGTATCTTATAGTCGTGATTCATATCGAGCCCTTCTGGGTAATAGCGCGCGTCTACGATTTAAAAAAAAATTTACCATCAATTTTTCCCATTTTTAATGCATTTTTTGCATATATAAGGGAAGTAACTCACTAAAAATTTATTATTAAATCTCAGAACATAAAAAGCTACAGTAGCACCCACCATCCTTTGTGGTTAGCCATATTGAGATGGCTATTATACTTTACATCTCTAAAAATGCTTATATAGTTATTTCCCTTACAAACCCGAGCAACGCCGGGCGATACTGCTTATATATATATATATCTGATGCTGATTTCTAATTATAAAATGAACATGTGGAAGGGGTAGACCTAGGAAGACGTGAAACAAAGTGGTGAGAAAGGATCAACAGGATTGGAACGCACAGAGTGGGTAACAGAGGACTGAGACTCCTGGTGGTTTGCAGTGCTTGAAGAGACACATCAAGCTAGGTAAAAGTATGGTTGTCCTTGCATACAGGCTCATTCCCTGCAACCCACTCCAGCTGAGCATCCCTAATCTTGTGGGTTCGTAAGTGCTGGTGCCACATAAAAAGCACCTGGTACACTCTGTAAAGTGGTTGGCATTAGGAATGGGCAATCCAGCCGTAGAAACCATGCCAAAACAGACATGGAGCCTGAGCAGCCCTTCAGCTGGTAAGCTCCTGTCAAACTGTCCAACCCATGCCAGCATAGAAAACGAATATTAAACAATGACGATAACGATAATGATCATCATCATCATCATCTAACAGCTGTTTTCCATGTTGGCATGCGTTGGATGATTTAACAGGAGCTGGCTTGGCAGAAAACTGTATCAAGCTTCACTGTCTTTATATATATATATATACTAGCAGTATCGCCCGGCGTTGCTTGGGTTTGTAAGGGAAATAACTATATAAGCATTTTTAGAGAGTTATAGCCCAAAAATAGCAAAAAAATGCATTAAAAATGGAAAAAAAATTATGGTAAATTTTTTTTAAAACCATTGACTCATCGTAGACATTTTTAGAGAGTTACTTCCCTTATATAATAGCGAAAAAAATGCATTAAAATGGAAAAAAATGATGGTAAATTTTTTTTTAAATCGTAGACTCATCGTAGACGTGCGCTAATACCCAGAAGGGCTCGATATGAATCACGACTATAAGATACCTGGTTTTGGTTAAACTGCACCGCAAAATGTGGGAGTAGTTAGGAATCTAAATCGTAGGAGACAGACACACAACTTGACTTTTATATATAAAGATATATATATATATATTAGTTTCAAAATGTGACCGCGTGTGTACCGTTGGCGATTTTTTTCCTCTGTCTTCCCTTCTCTGGATCTTTCCTTCTCCTATGTTTCCGACGAAGCGCTCCGCTCAAAATGTTAAACCCTCCTTCTTTCCTTCTCTCCTGAGCGTCCAATAATACTATATTTGTTCCACGTCCTCGCGTTGTTGTGTTTTGTGCTTTCTTGTTTGGATTAACTATATATATTAGTAGTTATTTTGTTGTACCATTTTATCTGAAGAAGTCTTGTATTTTAAGATCTAATCTCAAACTACTTCTCAAGTTTTTTCTAACAAACACTGCCTTTCACCTACTGAACTACTGCAGAATTTACAACCCATTCTTTCTATAAAATGCATCATATTATACACATTCATTATTTTTTCTTTTTTTTTTCTTTTCACATTGACTAATGTTTATTTGTCGACTTTCTTGTACTCAGTCTATCTCAATGTTTACGTTGAAATTGCAGAATGCACATATATGAACATGAGCAAATACACAAAAATTACTCACCGATAATAAGCTAATTGCAATGCTATCTGAACAAGTGCATCTGGACTTAGCTTCATAGATTTTGCAAAATCTTTACCAAACCTTGTGTAATCTGTGATGGTCAAATCAACATCATCTATCAGGCTAAATTAAAACAAAGAATCAGATTTTCAATTAATATTGCAAGTCTATGAATTTTTTTGTTTTTCATTAGAATACAAACCCAAAAAGCAAAACAATGGGTAAAATAAATAGAAATAAAATAATGTAGACAAGAAACGTATATATTTTTTTAAATCATGGTTTGGATATTGTTGGCACAATTTGAGAATTCTGACATGATTTGAATGATGCTAGGATGGTTTCAATAGTCATATCTCTTTTCTGAATAGGGTGGATGGGTTGGATAGTTCTTCAAATCTAGATACTTGCATGAATATTTACAAATTGGTAGGTGGTAGAATTAGTAGAGCATGTAGTATTTAGTTCCATCTCCTTGTGTTCAGATTCTGCTGAGGTCAACTTTGCCTTTCATCATATAAATACCAGACAAGTATTGGAACCAATTTAACTGACTTCATCTTAACTTGAAATTTATCGTTTTGTATCTGTATAAAACAAACTGATCACTGCTTTTATCATTGCTGATGGGATTGGCAGAGTTAGAGCATCAGATAAAATGCTTCACAGTATTTCTTTTGAAACCCAGTATTCTGTATTCAAATTCCAGTGATGGCAACCTTGCCTATCATCTTCTTGAATAGGTCAAAAACACAAGGCCCAAAATTGGGGGGGGGGGGTGCAGTTTATTACATTGACCCCAGTATGCAACTGGTACTTAATTTATCGACCCTGAAAGGATGAAAGGCAAAGTCGACCTCAGCGGAATTTGAACTCAGAACGTAAAGACAGACAAAATACCGCTAAGCATTTCATCCGGCATGCTAACGTTTTTTATTTTTTTACTGCCCACAAGGGGCTACACACAGAGGGGACAAACAAGGACAGACAAACCGATTAAGTCGATTATATCGACCGCAGTGCATAACTGGTACTTATTTAATCGACCCCAAAAGGATGAAAGGCAAAGTCGACCTCGGCGGAATTTGAACTCAGAACGTAGCGACAGACAAAATACCGCTAAGCATTTCATCCAGAATGCTAACGTTTCTGCCGCTCACTGCCTGTAAGAATGTCAGATCAGATGCCTTGCAGCATTTGTCTCGATTCTTTGCCATTTCCTTTAGATTCAGCATGAAAAAATGCTTCTAGACAAATAAGATGTGGCTGATATCCAACTTGAAAATCTTCAGCAATAAAACATTCTGTTCCAGGCATATAGCAAGACACCAGCAGAAGATTTGCATTCATGACAAGTACTCCTTGATAATAATAATAATAATAATAATAATAATCCTTTCTACTATAAGCACAAGGCCTGAAATTTGATGGGAGGAGACTAGTCAATTACATCGACTCCAGTGTTTCACTGGTACTTAATTTATCAACCCCAAAAGGATGAAAGGCGAAGTCAACCTCGGTAGAATTTGAACTCAGAATGTAAGGACTGACAAAATACAGCTAGGCATTTCGGCCAGTGTGCTAACAATTCTGCCAGCTCGCATAATGATAATAATAATAAGCTTATTGTATACAGCACTTAGATGCCATACAATTCATCAGAAAAGGGTAAGTGATGGGGACAGAAAGCAGCAATCAGTAAAGAAAGATAGTAATTCCTTGTACTATAGGCACAAGGTCTGAAATTTTGGTGAAGGAAGTTAGTCGATCACTTCAACCTCAGTGGAATTTGAACACTAAATGTAAAAACAGAAGAAATGTAAAACTATTCTGCCAGCTTGATGCCTTAAAGAGAGTCAGTGATAAAAGCCAAAAGTGCATGCAGGGAACACAGAACAAAGTAAAATAAGACAGAGCTGGACAGAGGAAAGGTTGTCAGACATATCAGGATTAATGGCACCAAAATTTGGGAAGCATAGAATTTTTCCACACACACACCTGCTGTGTACTGAGTTATTAAGAAACAGTTAAATTTCTTCACATAGCAGTTGAAGCCGCCCGAAAAATTTTGGTTAATGTGACCAAACTGCCCAAACCTGCCCGTATTTACCTATTCATATTTAAATGAGAATATCAGAGCAAATCTCTTTGGTACATTCGTGAAAACACGTATTATACTTCGTAAACAGTTCATCTACAGTTCTGTACAATAATCGAAGTGTAATTTTAATTCCGTGAATTTTGGGAGATTTTTTTCCGAAATTTGTTCCTATTGTGTTTTCAAAATTTGTAATTCTGACAAAAAATGGATACGAATTTCATTATATCAAGCAGCGAGTCAGAATTCGAAGGATTTTCTACTGAAGACCTTGATAACTCTATGACTGAAAAAAAAAAGCACGTGGTATTTGATAATGAATCTGATGTTTCATTTTCCGAAACACCTGAATGGAGTGAAAATTTAAAAACTGTTTCTTTCGGTGATTTTTCTGAAGAAACTGGACCAAGCCACAGACTTTCCCAGGAGAGTAAAGCCTTAGACTATTTCTTTTTACTTTTTCGAATGAGCCTATTTGAAATCATTACGGCGGAAACGAACCGTTACGCTAAATGTAAACAAAGCGAAAGAAAGGATAGTTAATGGTTTCCCACAACCTTAAATGAAATTAAGACTATTTTGCCATAAATATTATTATGGGTATCAGAAAGTTACCCAGAATAACAAATTCTATCGTAAAATTTTGTTGTATACCCAATTGAATATTAGCTAATAACCCATTTTCTATAGCGATGTTTGAACAAAATTTTAATAATTTTATATTTTGAATTTACCTGTATCTACATGCAATTAGAGTCACTTTGTGACAAAAATTATAGTATAGAATTGGTTGAGAACATTTCATTAAATTATCTTCCAAAAATCAGATTAATATATTGATAAATAAAAAAGTTATAGTTGTTTAATGAAACCAGACTAAATTTATGATTATGTTAGAAATTAATTGAAACACATAAGGGGTGTATTTTGGTCAGAAATATAGTAACGAAAGGGTTAAAGTGTCAAAAAAAAAAAAAATTAAAAACAAAGCTGTATTTACTTACGAATCGATATTTTCTTTAGCAGTTTCAATGGCTGACTGGATATCATGCCCAATATTAAATTTCAATTTAACAGGCTCTTGAACTCCTGCAGCAGGAAGCACAATATTTTTTTTTTGCAAGCTAAAATAAAAAGAAATTTTATAAAATATTATGACACAAGAAAACAAAACAACACAATTTTTCTGACATTATGTTTTGTTTTTATATATATTTTTAATCAACAAAGCAGCAAATTCAAGATATCAAAAACTACCCAATCTAGCTCTTTATTGCATGCATTAGAGAGCCAAATATGCAGGCCTTGAGCCAGCAGGCTCATGAAAGCAGAGCTTATCTAGACTTTCAAGATGAGAGTGCAAGATACTCCCCTACTCCTGAACAGGATAACAGTCAATCTCAACGGTATTCCTTTTCAGCTGAGAGTACTGGAGCAATGTGAAATGGAAGTGTTTTGCTCAAGTAGACAACATATTGCCCAGTCTGAGAACTGAACCCACAATCTTCTTGAGACAGCATTCACCCGGGGTGGGTTGAGCTGGCTTCATTCATCCTCAATGTTGCATCTCTCACAAACGTCGACCAGGCCTGGCGATTTGAGGTTAATGACCACGTGATCTCCAACCACCCCTTATTCCAGCGGCGAACGCCGTAGATATGGGGGCCTAGGTTGGATTCCAGATCAGCCTTGACTGTCATCAGCCAGGTTTTTCGTTGTCCACCACATCACTTTTGCCAACCCTGAAGGGGAGCTGGAGCAATTGCTTCATAGGTGAATTCTCCTGGTTGACGACAGAGGGCATAACCCAGCCAACGCTGACGTCTCGTTAGGATGACTTATCGGAGGGAGGTGATTCTGCACTGGTGTCGCATTGAATTGTTGGAGACAAAGTGATGCCATTGGACATGAAGGATGCGGCGTAGACAGAGGTGATCTAACAATTGAGAGTCCAATATCCTAACTATTAGGCCATGTCCCTTCACATACATAGCAAATAAACATCAACAAATCAATTTAGTAATTATTACTTCATTTCATCACAAGGATAGTAAAAAATGTCAAACAGTCTAAAAGCAGAATAAGGTTTGCCTGGCAAAACTGTGTGTCTTGGGGAGAACTCTTTATTGAGAAAGAGATGTGAAACATTTTTCTCTTCTTCCTCATTTACAAACCAATGAATCCCACTTCCATTACTATAATCACCATTATTATTCAATGTCCCCTTTGTATGAGTCAGACAGAATTTGTTGAGGCAGATTTCCTACGGCTGGATGTCCTTCCTATCATCTACCCTCACCTATTTCCGAGCAAGGTAATATTTTCCCAGAGCCAGACACTTTTCAACAAAGACTAAAGACAAACTGAACTGCTGCACTTGTATGAAGGTGATGCTTGTTTACAACCATCATGTCATGCCTAGACAAGGGTACACACTAATACACACATACATACATGTGTACAAACACAAACACACATATAAATGGAGGGCTAAAGGAGAAGACACTTGCTCAAAGTGCCATGCAACAGGTCTGAATCCAAAACCACACAGCCATACCTGTGCCTAAAAGATGAAAGGCAAAGTTAGCTACAGTGACATTTGAGCTTAGAGCACAGAGTGTGAAAACAAATACCACAAGGTATTCTAATGCTTTATACTTACTATCAATGACTATGTAAACTGGTATTAGTTTTCTTGGAATTTTACTGTTTATTTTATTCTATTTAGTTTGGTAATTAAATTCTAGTTACTTTTTACCCACTTCTGTAGCCAATATAAGTATCAATAATATACTATTGTGAAGGCGCATGGCTCAGTGGTTAGAGCATCGAGCTTACAATCGTAAGGTTGTGAGCTCAAATCCCGGAGCGGGTTGCGTGTTGTGTTCTTGAGCATTTCATGTTGCTCCAGTTCACTCAGCTGTAGAAATGAGTTGCGATGTCACAGGTGCCAAGTTGTATCGGCCCCTTTGCCTTTCCTTTGGATAACACTGGTGGCATGGAGAGGGGAGGTCGGTATGCATGGGCGACTGCTGGTCTTCCATAAACAACCTTGCCCGGACTTGTGCCTGGGAGTACCTAACTTTCTAGGTGCAATCCTAGTTTCAGTTTACTAGGAATTTATATTTTATCATCATCATCATCATTTAACATCTATTTTCCATGCTGGTATGAGTTTGAGGGTTTAACAGGATCCGATGAGCCACAGAACTGTGTCAGACCCCATTGTTAGCTTTGGTAAGGTTTCTATGGTTGGATGTCATTCTTTATACCAACCACTTTACAGAGTGTACTGGGTGCTTTTTTCATGACAACAGTGCTAGTGCAGTTGCCAAGTAACTTGCAAAAGAAAGCAAAGAAACAAAAAGTAAAAAACCACCGTGACTGAGTACGAGAGTATCTAAGAGAGGGCAGGTGGCTTCATGCCAGGTGTTGAAGGCTAAAATATGAAAGAGAGACTACCCCATACTCTGCCATCCATATAAATGTGTATCAAAATAGGAGTAAGCATAACTGTGTGGTTCTGAGTTCAATCCTACCGCATAGTAACTTGAGCATGCATCTTCTTCGAGAGACTTGGGCTCTCCAATACCTTGTAAGTGGAATTTGTGAGAGAGGAACTGTGCAGAAGCCCATTTTGTGTGTGTGTGTGTGTGTGTGTTGATAGCAGCCTACAAAACTGCTGTTGTTTACATCCCAAAACTTAGCGGTTCAAAAAAATAAGAGATCAATAAAATAAGAACCAGAATGAAATAGGAAATGGTATCAACATGATTGGTTAAGCTCTTGAAAATGGCACCTCAACACAGTTGCAGTCCAATGACTGAAACCAATAAAAGAATTGAAAAAAAAAAGAAACCAAACTCCCAATACATACCAGAAATCAAGGGCATGATCTATAAGCGACACAAGAACAACGCCTTCCGCTGATGTATGTTCATAATTTAAACCACTAACTCCATCATGGCCAATGATTATCTACAAATAAATAAACAAATAAAAACTTCAGAACTAGAATTCAACTTTTGCTTCAGAAACACAGACTAATACATGGACTTGTATTTTAACCCTTTAACATTTAATCCAGTTATATCCAACCCAAATATTCTACTTGTTTTATATTCAAACTGGCCACATCTAACTTACTCCGTTCTAGCCCCACCTTTGGAACCAATGCTGCTTACCCTGCCTCCTCTGCTAACTCACTCCCTTGATTGAGTTCCAAAGCTAGCCCTCTGGTACTTAATTTATTGACCCCGAAAGGATGTAAGGCAAAGTCAACCTCGGCGGAATTTGAACTTAGAACGTAGCGGCAGACAAAATACCACTAAGCATTTCGCCCGGTGTGCTAACGTTTCTGCTAACTCATTGTCTTATAATACCACAATCTATCAGCCAACTACATTTTCCATCTTGTGGCATTTAAGACATTTGGTGGGATTGGACCACTAACTGCGAGATTCCTGGCTTCACTGGCAACTTGCCTTGCAGAGGTAACTGGTGAGGCTTGTGTGGGCACTTGGCTGTTCCAGCATATCAGCCTCGCCATTACCCGTAGCAATGCTACAAGCATGTCTCAATAGCCATTAAAGAGGTTTCCCAGTGCCCCCAACTTTTCAACTAAAGGCAGTGAATTGTTTTGGGGTTTTTTTTTCCTCTTTTTTTCTTTTTTCTTTTTAATTTTTTCAGTTGTGTTCTCTGCTTTGTCCAGTTTTCTAGTTTGATTTTGTTAAACAGTAAACACTGTGAAGGCAATAAAATACTAGTAGTTTGTTTCCTCTTTTACAATACCATTCTAAAAATAAACAATCACATCATCAAAGTCTCAAAGCTACTAAATAATGCATGATTAATTCAAAACATTTAACATGTTTTCCATGCTGGCATGGGTTGGACAGTTAAAGAGTGCATTGTGTTCATTTAACCCTTTAGCGTTCAGATTATTCTATCAAACATAATGCCTTTTGATTCCCATTGATTTGAATTAATCATGCATTATCTCATATCTTCAAGATCTTGATGGTGTAATTATTTAATATAGAATAACATTGTAGGGTAGGTGTGAGAGCCTGGATTTGATCAGTTTGAACATAAAACAGATTAACTATTTTGGCCGGATATGGCCGGTTTAAATACTAAAGGGTTAAAAATATCTATAGCTCTTTTTCTCTCTCTTCAACCATTCTGATATTTAGCAGTCATAAGCAGATATCTTTGTTATCTGTATGTCTCATGAGACCACGAATCTGCTCTTGGAGAGTCTATTTTCAGTTTGTGTTAGTAGAGCACAGTGAGGTGACAACTGGAGTGCTCTCTTCCAAGTGCAGGCCTAAGTAAGGTTATTTGAAGAATGGAAGACCAGTTCCAAAAGGGAGTTGGATGAAGCTCTCCAACACTGGAGGGAATTGGGCTTATCTGCTCCTGAGAATGTGAAGGACTGTCGGAGTCAGAGAGCTTGAGACAACATAATTTCGAAAGCCACCTTCAACTCCCTCTTCATCCAATTCGACCGGTTTCCAAGGTGCTGTTTACTGTCTGCTAGTGCCAAATACTCAGGTGACTGGATTGATACCATCCCTGTAGCTAATGTTGGTGGCCTACTCAGCAGTAGAACCTACAGTTGGTTAGACTATTTTCCTTTTTCATGATGAGGTTTTAAAACAGAAGCATATTCAGAGTTGTCACATTACAGCTAAAGATCAGACTTAATTCCCATTGAATTCTGGGATTGTCTCCCTCTGACCTTAACAGACTCATTTAGAAAATGAGTTTCATCACTTGGAGTGTCATTTTAGTTGATTAAAGTTTACTTCACTTAGTAAGCACTCTTGGTTTCTTTTGTTTTACTTCTCATCTTTCTGGTAAAGAGTACACATATGACTAAGAATAAAAATCTAAGTTATTCATCATTTGGCATCTGTACTCCATGCTGGTATGTATTGAATGTTTAACAGGATTTGAGAGGTCAGAGGTCTGTATCAAGATCCAATGTCAGTTTTGGCATGCTTTTTATAGTTGGATGCCTATCAAATGCCAGCCACTCTACAGATTACACTGGGTGCTTTTCTGTGTCACTGGTACTAGTGAGATTGCCAAGTAGCTTGCAAAAAAAGTAGCTTGCAAGACAAGTAGCTTCAGAGGGGTGTTGTTATTGAGAAGTGGCTTATGCCAAGTGTTGAGAGGCAAAAGTATGAAAGAGGAATAAGAACAATTATCTTTCTGTAGAGGAAATAGAGTTAATATATGCAGTGTTTAATATTTTCCTAGTTCACTTTGTTTAAAATACAAACATGTATACACCCTTCGTTTTTGATTTAATTTAGTATAACTTTTGAGTTTTAATTTCTCGGCAATATAACTTAATAAATGAAATAAACAATTCTACATTGGCTTTTAAAATAGGTGAATGAAGTCTAATTGAAGTTCTGCTTAAAGATATTCTAGGAAAAATTTTTGCTGGAAATATCTTTAAGCAAGAAAGCAACTACAGTCAGCACCCACACCACTAAAAATTTGCATTCCTGAAAATTTTGTCATAATGTGGAATTCCATAATTTAAACCCATGTTATATGGAAATATGTTACATCAAGATTTTCACAAATGCAACACTTCCAAAACATGGAGGATACCTGTATAAAATTTCATGAAACTTTCAAAATAGAAGAAAGTTTATTCAATCACAAACCAAAATACATCAAGGAGAAAAATAATGCACTATTTATATAGGTTTGGAGACTTATCAGATCACACTAAGACATAACATTATATTGGCTTTTAGATCATACAAAACAAAGACATATTCAGTGAATCTTTAAGGCCACACTCAAATTGTAAAAGTTTATTATTGCAAAGTTGCTTGACCATAGCAATGAGACCAGAATCAGTGCTTTCTACAGAAAGCTGGTACCACTAAATAATGATAAAAAAAACATGCATTTTAAAACACAGAAACAAGAGTAAAATACTTCAATAAATAGCCAAGTTACCTGTAAGGTTTTATCAAACCATCGGTTTCCAGTATTCATTTCACTTCCTCCTCCATGAAGCATCATTCCACCAGCCATAGACATTTTTGCGACAGGATCTTGTATCAATGGCATAGGTTTATCCAAACATAACACAAAAAGACTATTTTGAATAGACTGTAAAGAAGCTTGGTTCTTTTTATCTGAAGTAAAATGAAAGCACATCTGCAATTAGTTGCAGCACTGTCACAGATATAGGAGTAGTATTCTATAAGAACAGAAAGAATTTATTATCAGAAAAATGATAAAAGTCTTGTTTTCAATCAGAATTTTATAAACCCCAAAAATATAAATAAAAGGAAAATATAAAAAAAAAAGAGAAGCAACTTTACATAACAGCCATAATTTCTATATTTTTTAAAGAATATTCTTTTCTACTCTAGGCACAAAGACTCTGGTCCTTAATTTATCAACGCCAAAAGGTTGAAAGGCAAAGTTGACCTCGGCAGAATTTGAACTCAGAACATAGCACTGGACAAAATACCGCTAAGCATTTTGCCCAGTATGCTAACTATTCTGCCAGCTTACCGCCTTATTTTATGAAGAACATTGTCTGACATTTATATTTGTTGAAATAATAATTTTTTTTACAGCTAGATGCTCTTATTACTAACCACTTGACTGCGTTAGGTTAAGAAAATTACAAGAAGTATTAGTTTACAATGAATAATTCAATACATGAATGGACACAATAAAAACATATGACCATTTATAACCATAACGTGTATGTTCATAATGGAATGGAAAAAAAAAATGAAACAGAAATCATTCTCAGAACATTTGAACGGAGACGGATGCTTGAACAGAGATGCGTAAATTTGGGCTGCATCCAAGAAGTAAGGTGGAGAGGAGGTTCTGCTAGGTTCCTCACAGGCAAAGAAAATAGGTACAAGATTTTCTGGGCAGGGAACACTGACGGGGTCAGGAGCGTGGTTATACTTCTTGTGGAGAAATGGGTTGATAAGGTAATTGAGGTAGTCAGTGTCTGCGATAGAATACTTGTGATTAAATTAGTGCTACATCATGGGTTAGTAACCATTATCTTGGCCTATGCTCCTCAGCCGGGGCTACCTGATGGACAGAAAGACCGATTTTATGACACCCTCTTGCAGACTACCTCGTTGATGAATGACAGGGACCTTCTCTTTGTGGCTGATGACTTCAATGGGCCTGTTGGACAACATGCAGGGGGCTTCCATGGCATACATGGAGGCTATGGTTTTGGTTCCCACAATGAGGAAGGGACCAGGCTGCTGGAGTTCTGCCTTGCAAATGATCTTATAGTTTGCAATACTAACTTCAGGAAATCTGCCAGTCACCTAGTCACCAACCAATCTGGTAGACACACTAATTAAATTGACTATAACCTTGCCAGGAAAAGGGAAAGATGACTACTTATAAATGCCAAAACCTTCCCAGGCGAAGAATGTACCCCACAACATAGACTAGTAGTTAGCGACTTCAGGATCAGGGCTAGTGAGAGCTGTGCAAGCCATGTACAGGGATGCTGTCAGTAAGGTGAAGGTTGGCAACGAGTACAGTGAAGAATTCCGGGTAGGGGTAGGGATCCACCAAGGATCAGTCCTCAGCCCCCTCTTCATAGTACCCCAGACAATAATAGAGGAATTCAAGACAGGATGCCCCTGGGAGCTCCTCTATGTTGATGACCTTGCTCTAATTGCTGAGTCATTATCAGAACTAGAGGAGAGGTTTCAGGTGTGGAGGCAAGGATTAGAATCAAAGGGCCTTAGAGTCAGCCTAGCTAAAACCAAAGTCTTAATGAGTAGGAAGGCAGACAAATCATCATTTAACATCTGTTTTCCATGCTGTTTCCAGGCTCCAATCTGATCTGGCAATGTTTTTACAGCTGGATGCCCTTCCTAATGCCAACAACTCCAAGAGTGTAGTGGGTGCTTTTTATGTGCCACCATCACAGAAGCCAGTCAGGCGGGCTTGGCATCAATGATATATATATATATATATATATATATATATATACATATACACATATCGTCTTTAGAAAAACATGAATACAGAGAAGAAGCACACAAAGAAGTAGAGTTTCCCATCCATATGGTGTATTGTCAGACCCTAAGACCTGTTGGCCTATGATCTCTTTAAAATATGAAGTGGGGGAAAAGTCTTATTTTTTCTTTTTTTTCTTTTTGGGGTCCTACAACAACACTTCCCCTCCATATTTTAAAGAGATCATAGGTCAACAGGTCTTGGGACCTGACAATACACCATAAGGTTAAACCCTTTATGGACAGGAAACCCAGGGTAACCCCATAAATAGCCTTCACCAGGGAAATATATATATATATATATATATATATATAAAAAGGGCTTTTTTCAGTTTCTGTCTACCAAATCCACTCACAAGGTTTTGGACAGCCCAAAAGACATTTTCCCAAGGTACCAAGCAGTGGGACTGAACCCAGAACCGTGTGGTTGGTAAGCAAGCTTCTTACCACACAGCCATGCCTGTACCTATAAATAGAATATTTTGGAGGGAATTTTTTCTCCTTCTAAATGAGAGCTTAGCAATGCAAAGAGTGTACTTAAAGGAAGTTAAAAGTTCAGTCTGTTGTAGAACAACAGGCTATTAATTATAACAATTGTTGTTGATAGCAATAATTACTTATTTCAAACTGCCTATTAGTGTCCTACAGTCCTCCTGTTAATAAAGGACTATTTAAAATAGTGAGAGTATTCCCAACTGAATATCCTGTCAAGCCACCATGGATTATGTTCAAAACCAAGATTTGTAATCTAAATATTGATGAAAACGGATGGACTTCATTATCTGATATGATCTTATCTTGAAGATGGTTGGGTATGCTTTCAGAGAAATTTCGCTGCTATTACTAGCAGCTTGAGCAACCACATAGAGGCTTTCATTTTTGGCAAAGATGGTGGAAAGTCAAACTTACAGTTTTTAGTTTATTTCCCTACATTCTGAGATAAAATCACGGTAGAGTTGATTTAGTTCTTTTTTTTTTATTTATAGAATTAAAGTTCATTTAAACAACTATAACCTTTAAATAGGTTTTGGGCTAAATCAAAACAATTCAGTATTTTAATAAAATTTATTGCCTTGCACCAAAGTCAGATTAATTATAATCATCATCATCATCATCAGTTTATGTTTTTTCCATGCTGACATGTGTTGGCCAAGTCTTCAACACAGCATCTCACTACTTGTAGTCAGCATCATCTCCTTCGTGGAGGCGCGTGGCTAAGTGGTTAGGGTGTCAGCACCATGATCGTAAGACTGTGGTTTCAATTCCTGGACCAGGCGATGCGTTGTGTTATTGAGCAAAACACTTCATTTCAGTCCACTCAGCTGGCAAAAATGAATAACACTACGATAGACTGGCGTCCCATCCAGCTGGGGAACACATACGCTATAGAAACCGGGAAACCGAACCCATGAGCCTGGCTAGGCTTTAAAAGGGCACATTTATTCATTTTTTTTATTGTCTCTTTCGGGAGGTCCAGGATTCTAAGATCAGACATCACCATGTCATGAATTATCAAAAGATATTATTTTATGAGTGATCTTACTGCTAACAATTCTTCTACTACTAACATTATTAATGAAGTCATTCTCTGCTGCTACCTTGCTTATGACCTGACTGCATCATTTGTGCAAACTCCTTTTCTGCATATTGAGCAGAGTACTTCACAGATGACTATAATGCTCTATATTCCTTGTTGCCAACAAAAACTTTAGACTATGCTAAAATTTACTATAGGCCTCTTCCTTCTAATTCCTTGATTTATTTGACTCTGAGGACTAGCTTGTTATCATACAGGAGTTCTCATTGACAGCTAGTCTCAAACTTTTCCATTATGGCTTAGAAAACTAATAAATAGAGGTCTGAGAACTAAACCCTGATAGACACCTGCAGCTTGTTAAACTTATATCTGAACATGTTGCTAAATCTCACAAAACATCCCTATACTTAGCATGCATGACACTAACAAATAAATATACAAATATTGTAAAATTGATTGAATCCCATAAATTTATTGGCACTCACTTCATTGAGCTAAAGAAAAGATAACAGTGAATTAGCAGGAATTGATTACAGAACAATGGCACATCAGACTTGATACAAAAATGCATCCTACTAGTTTTGATATTATTTGTACCAACTTCATCCTCAGTAAATATATAATTGCTTTCTCTTGATTATTACTATATGCAGTTTGTCCGTCAATGCGATAAAGACCATCTAGTCATCCTGGGGTGGGAGTGGGCTTGTTTTGTGAGTCCACAGATGGGTAGTGAGGCCAATCTGCACTCGAAAGAGTCTCTGACAGTGTGGACAGGGAATGGTAGCACCTGCTACAGGGTTGTTAGCTCTGTTCTTCCTGGCTTGTCTGCAGTCTTCTGCAGTAGCGATCCTATTGGTCTCGCATGTGTTGGTACCCTTGTGGACAGCTGATTGCTACCCTTCTCTGTCTAGAGCAGACTGCTCCCAAGTGTCATGGTCGATGTTGAAGGCTTTCAGTGTGTCCTTAAAGTGCTTCTTCTGGCCGCCTTGTGAGCACTTTCCCTTTTGCAGCTTGCTAAAGAGCAATCTTTTTGGTAATTGATCGTCAGACATGCGAGCTACATGCCCTGCCCAGCAAAGCTGAGACTGCATCAAGATGGTATGGATGCTGGGCAGGTTAGCATGTATTGGTACCTCAGTGTCCGGGATCCTGTCCTGCCACTTTATGCCGAGAAGTTTTCTGAGGCATATTGCATGAAAGTGGTTCAGTTCCTGGCATGATGCTAGTAGATTGTCCAGGACTCGCAGTCATAAAGCAGCACTGTGAGAACAATGCTGATTATTACTCACAACGCTGATTATTACTAGAGTGACAATACAGCTTGGATTAAGAATAAACAGTGTCATATCCACATTTAGTATCACAGTAAAATTAGGTCCCTTGGGGCTTTTTCAGGAGCTTTGCCATTAAAATCAAATTAACCAGTCTCACTGTTATTTCAGCACAAGACCCCAAGACACATGGAGACAAATCCATAAATATATATAGTCATCATCATTGTTTTAATGTCAACTTTTCCATGCTTGTAAGGATCAGGTGGAATTTGCTGACACAGATTTTGTATTGCTTAGTATCCTTCCTATCACAAACCCTTGCCTGTTTTCTAAGCAAGGCAAAATTTTTCTATGGTAAGACATTTTTTTTTTCTAGAAGACTGGACATGAACAACATTGCTTGTATGATGGTGAAGTTCAATTACAATCATCACATGATGTCAAGACAAGGACACACACACACAACAGGTTTCTTTCAATTTCTGTCAACTAAACCCATTTAAAAGATCTGGGGCTATAGTAGAAGACACTTGTCCAAGATGCAGTACAGTAGGACTGAACCCAAAACCACAAGGCTGGAAAGTAAGATTCTCAACAACACAACCATGCCTGTGCCATCACCATAATTGGCATCCGTGCAAGTGGAGCGTTAAGAGTACCATCTGAGCATGATCGTTGCCAAAGCAGCTAACTGGCTTCCATGTAAAAGGCACCATACAAGCATGATCGTTACCTGCATTGCCTTACTGGCACTTGTGCAGGTGGCACGTAAAAAAACATTCGGGCGAGGTCGTTGCAAGTGCCGCTGGACTGGCTCCTGTGCAGGTGGAACATAAAGAACACCATTTGAGTATGGTTGTAGCCAGTACCACCTAACTGGCCCTTGTGTCGGTGGCACATAAAAGCACCCCCTTCAACATCGACCATGACACTTGGGCGCAGTCTGCTCTAGACAGAGAAGGGTAGCGATCAGCTGTCCACAAGGGTGCCAACACATGCGAGACCAGTAGGATCGCTGCTGCAGAAGACTGCAGACAAGCCAGGAAGAACAGAGCTAACAACCCTGTAGCAGGCACTACCATTCCCTGTCCACACTGTCAGAGACTCTTTCGAGTGCAGATTGGCCTCACTACCCATCGGAGTGGTTGACGTTAGGAAGGGCATCCAACTGTAGAAACTCTGCCAGATCAGATTGGAGCCTGGTGCAGCCATCTGGTTCGCCAAACCTCAGTCAAATCGTCCAACCCATGCCAGCATGGAAAGTGGGCGTTAAACAATGATGATGATGATGATATATATATATATTATATATATATATATATATATATATATGCTGCTGTTGCTGTTGATAATTTATGTTGCATTGGTACTTTAGTAATAACTGTAAGATCATCAACTTCATTAAAATGTATTGTATCAGTCATCCATTTTGTTTACTTTATATCTTTCTTTCCACCATTATCATTTGCAGTTTGGAAATAAAAAAAAAAGCAAATAATGATAAACTGTTTAATAACAAAGAAGCCAGTCAGATTGACCTTCATCCCAAGCTACTGAAACAGCCCTAATTAACAGATGAACTAAATACATACAGAAAACAGTTTATTTATGTTTTAATTGCACGAAAGTCTTATTCTTAATATAACCATTACACATCGCCTTATTCAAGAGGTTTTGTCCAGAAAGTTAACTTGATGACCTCGCTGGTGCTGTGTAAAAAGCATTGAGTTCACTCAGTAAAGTGATTGGCGTTAGAAAGAATATCCAGCTGTAGAAACTATGCCAAAGCAAACACTGGAGCTTGGCACAATCTTCTGGCTCATCAGCTCCTGTCAAACCATCCAACTCAAGCAGCTGGGAAAATGAACATTAAATGATGATGATGATGACCATTAGACTATTTTACTGTTCATTACTCATCAATTACAGAAGGATGAAGTGCAAGGTCACCCCCTCCCCTCAATAGAACTTAACCCTTTAGTGTTCAGATTATTCAATCAAACATAATACTTATTGATTCCCATTGATTTGAATTAATCATGCATTATCTCATATCTTCAAGATCTTGATGGTGTAATTACTTAATGTAGAATAACATTGTAGGATAGGTGTGAGAGCCTGGATCTGATCAGTTTGAACATAAAACAGATTAACTATTTTGGCCGGATATGGCTGGTTTAAATACTAAAGGGTTAAATGTTGGAACACAGAATGGCAAATCTGATAGTAGTGTGGAGTGACCAGATTTGATGTGTTACCAATTTATGACAACTGCTCTACTATGATACATAATAATGTAACCATACTTCTACAATTACATTCAAATTAATTTTTTTAATCTACTTACAGTTTGTATGCAAGCAGGATAGTTTTACATTTCAAATATTTTCAAATATTAACATGAAAAGAACATAAACATGTTAGGCGCAGGAGAGGCTGTGTGGTAAGTAGCTTGCTTACCAACCACATGGTTCCAGGTTCAGTCCCACAGCTTGGCACCTTGGGCAAGTGTCTTCTACTATAGCCTCGGTCTGACCAAAGCCTTGTGAGTGGATTTGGTAGATGTAAACTGAAAGAAGTCCATCGTATATATGTATATGCATGTATACAAACACACACACACACACACACACACATATATGTGTGCATGTGTTTGTGTGTCTGTGTTTGTCCCCCCAACATCGCTTGACAACCGATGCTGGTGTGTTTACATCCCCGTAACTTAGCAGTTCAGCAAAAGAGACCGATAGAATAAGTACTAGGCTTACAAAGAATAAGTCCTGGGGTCTATTCGCTCAACTAAAGGCGGTGCTCCAGCATGGCCGCAGTCAAATGACTGAAACAGTAAAAGAGAAAAGATGTTTAGGCGTAACTGATTCAACAAGCTGCCTAAATTCTAACTGTGTGATTTCTACTATGAGCATAAGGCCACAAATTTTGAAGGTGGGGGTGTAGTCAGTTATATTAACCTCATTACGTGACTGGTACTTATTTTATTGAACCCCCCCCACACACACACACACAAACCAAGTAGATGAAAGACAAAGTCAATACTGGTGTGATCAGACATAATCAAAAGCTGCAAGGTCTGTCATTAAGTGTGCTAACTGAAAATTAAGTGCAGGCATCTACTGGGAGAATATTAAAATGAAATACCTTTCATCAATTTTTTATGGATTTTGGCCCATGCATTTCGATTTTCTGAAGTTAAAATTCCAACAGGTGAAGTAGGATGCTTTGATTCAGACTTGATAGTCTTCAGTTGTTTGTATATTTGCTCAGCATTCAGAGGTTTGTTTTTCTTGCCAAATACTTGCAGGGAAAATAACTAGAAAATTATCAACACAAGATAAATCAAATAAAATGACAAAAAAAAAATCTTTTTTTTTTCCCAATTTTCCTGTAATTAATACTAAAAGTAAATATATTTTAGAAGACAATATTTTCTGTGGTTTACAGTTAGAATTGTTTCCATAGCAGATAAGCTTTTGGTAAGCTGAATGGATAAATCTACATTTTAACAAGTAAAAGGAATGTTGTGCATTTGAGTAAAAATCTTATAAATCTATGTATTTCAGTTGACCCAACTGTGACGGTAAGATACCATGTAATTTGCAATAGATCACTATCTTATTCAAGAGAAGACTTATCTCTCTTTTGTTTAGCATTATAAAATCAGAGCTAAACATCAGTGACTTTTTAAAAAAATCTTCAAAGCTGAGGATAATATTTATAGTTCTTAAAGCCATTTAAACAATATTTGGACCAAGGCGGCGAGCCGGCAGAATCGTTAGCACGCCAGACGGAATGCTTAGCGGTACTTCGTCTGTCTTCACATTCTGAGTTCAAATTCCGCCGAAGTCAACTTTGCCTTTCATCCTTTCGGGGTCGATTAAATAAGTACCAGTTACGCACTGGAGTCGATATAATCGACTTAATCCGTTTGTCTGTCCTTGTTTGTCCTCTCTGTGTTTAGCCCCTTGTGGGTAGTAAAGAAATAAATATTTGGATCAACATTCCAATTATGGCCTCTCTGTCCTTTGTCTTGCTCATTATACCCAAAACTACTTTATATAGTTTAATCCTTTTGTTCTGTTTTATTTAATTTTGGAAATAATGAAGAATTTACTAAAATGGAAATATTAAAATTTCTAAGTCTCTCTGAAGGAGACTACGGCAGCGGTACTGGATATTAATAGTTATCGCCAAGCTAATATGGTAGTCCATAAATATAAGACTAAAGCTGCCATTGATTAGCTCCAAGAGGCCATCGCCTCTAGCTCACACGAACCTGTGTCCATTATAACCTTTGAACAGGGGAGGTCAGCCGCTTCCCCTTGCTGGTCTGACCACAAATAATAATCCTTCGAACAGTCGGTCAGCAGCGACGCCGGCTGGATTCGGCTACTCCACATTGATAAGAGGTGAACTCCTCGAAACTAGTCTGTGGATGCCAGACCAGCAAGATGAAGCTGCTGACCTCTCCTGTTCGAAGGTTATAATGGACACAGGTTCGTGTGTCATATAGCTAGCTAGAGGTGATGGCCTCTTGGAGCTAATCAACGGCAGCTTTAGTCTTATGTTTATGGACTACCATATTAGCTTGGCGATAACTATTAATATCCAGTACTGCTGCCGTAGTCTCCTTTAGAGAGACGTAGAAATTTTAATATTTCTATTTTTGAAAACCAGTGGATGTATTCCACTGAAATTAGGTAAATAATCCTTCGAACAGACGGTTAGTAGCGATGCCTGCTGGATCTGGCTACTCTGCATTGATAAAGGGCAAATACCCTGAAACATGTCTGCAGATGTCTGACCAGCAAGGGGAAGTGGCTGACCTCCCCTGTTCGAAGGTTATAATGGACACAGGTTCGTGTGTCATATAGCTAGCTAGAGGCGATGGCCTCTTGGAGCTAATCAACAGCAGCTTTAGTCTTATATTTATGGACTACCATATTAGCTTGGCGATAACTATTAATATTTACTAAAATGATTTTGTCAATATTAAACTGGTATTTGGAACATAAATTAACACAGTTAAAAATGCTTGGTGAAATGTGAAGATTTGACAGCAATTTCCAGCAAATTGAATGACTGCAAAGAGGCTCCTTCAGTAGTAATCCTTAAAAACTTAGATTTGTTTTGTTTGTGCTTTTTTAAAATTTTTTTTGTTGTTTTTTTTTTTTTTCGTGAGATAGATTGTAAGAAATTTAACTACTCATTATTATATTTATTTTTGAACGTATGATCTTAAATAATTTCTAACAGTATGAATGATCAACTTTCCTGTCAGATGATTAAGTGAATGAATAGAATTTTCATGAGTCAAATGTATCCATCAATTGGTGATTAATCCAGCTCCTCTCTTGGTTACACCAGCAGGGATTGAACTCATAACTTCATGTTAATGAGCCAGCAGTCAGTTAAAGTCTCATGCTCTACCAACTGAGCTAACGAGAAAGCCTCTACATGGTTATTCAACTTGCTAGAAAGATAAGCCAAATCTCACTTATATTATACACTACCATTTTAAAAGAGGATACATTGCATAATGTAATCTAAGACACACTGTCTAAAAACAGATGATATAGTCATGGTAGGAATACATATGATCATGGGTCTGCCTGATCAGAGTTAAACTGGTGCTAAGTAACAGGAACAACAACCAGACATTAATTTTATGATGTTGAGTAACAAGCTGTGCCAACCCAGCATTACTTATTTTCAGCTAGCTGGACTGGGCAAGTTGAAAGAAGTGTCTGAGCCACAACACAACACATAGCTGTGGTCAGGTTATGAATTGCTGACCTCTCAGTCCAGTGTCTAATACACCTATCAACTTGTCCAACAACTCTTTTCAATAACTAGCCCCCGTAAATATATTTGTCATACATTTGAGCGGGGTCGTTGCCAATGCCGCTGGACTGACTTCTGTGTAGGTGGCACATAAAAAACACCATTTGAGCATGGCCACTGCCAGTACTGCCAGACTGGCCCTCGTGCCAGTGGGACATAATAGCACCCACTACATTCTCGGAGTGGTTGGTGTTAAGAAGGGCATCCAGCTGTAGAAACTCTGCCAGATCAGACTGGAGCCTGGTGCAGCTATCTGGTTCACCAGTCCTCTGTCAAATCGTCCAACCCATGCCAGCATGGAAAGCGGATGTTAAATGATGGTGATCATCATCATCATTTTATTATTTTAATGATAGTACACTTCCAGATACTTAAAGATATTAAGGTAAAGAGCCCCCTTTGGTCATGAATGACTATGGGATTGCTCCTAGAAAGTTCCCTGCTGAGACACAAGTCTGGGCAAGGTTGTTTATGGAAGACAAGCAGTTGCCTAAGCATACCAACCTCCCTTCTCCATGCCACCAATTTTATGAAAGGCAAAGGCTGATAAAGCTTGGCACCAGTGACATTGCAATTCATTTCTACAGATGAGTGAACTGGAGCAACGTGAAATAAAGTGTCTTACTCAAGAATACAACACACAGCCTGGTCCAGGAATCGAACTCACTACCTCGTGATTGCAAGCCTGATGCTCTAACCACTGAGCCATGTGTTGGAGAGGAACTTTCTAGGTGCAATCTTATGGTCGTTCATGACCAAAGGGGATCTTAGAGATATTAGTAGATCAATATTAAAAACTGTACATAACAAATGTTTAGAAGAGTCTTGTCAAAGACATTTCGATCTTTCTAATACTGATTCCATAAAAAAAACTGCACCCAGTACACCCCATAAGGTGGTTGGTCTTAGAAACAGCATCCAGATTCAGAAACCAACCCCAAAATGAAACTTACGAGATGTAGTTCTCCAAATCAAATCATCTAGGATAGCAGCAACAATCCATTTACTCCACTTCAGCATGGAAAGCTGATGTAAACAATGTTAATTATGTTGTTAATTAGCCTTAGATTAGCTCTGATCATGTAAACCTATATACAATAAAAGGTGTTCCAGGTACAATACATCCTGATTATCAGACCTAAATGATCTAGAAGGATATCCAATACAACCTTGTTTTCCTTAAGACAATAAGGCATAATTTGAGGAAGACTTGGTTACTATTTTTAGCACATTTGAGAGATTGCATAGAGGTAGGTGACCAAAGGCAAATAATATGCCTTGCCTAAAGGCAAAATAGAATGACTGCAAAAGTTTTGAACTTCTGACTAAATAACCACTAATCTTCAAAACTAATTTTTCAAATTCCTTTCAGCAGAAATTATCTTGTTTGTACCAAAGAAGATAATAAATTCAAAATTCTACAGTAGAGATGGGAGGATTTCTTCTAAAGCTTATAAATTAATTTTGCCTTTAGTTTGTAACAGACAGCCCTTTTCACTCTATCTTTGCAAGAAACACATTGTACAATCACAATACAGTAATCCTACACATACAACCAATGATCTACACACACAACATTTTTTTATAACAGTCCTTTCTCTTCTTAAAAGTTTTAAAAAAATAAGAAAGTTCAACTGTAACACCTACATGGTTATTAGATATAACAATAATATGTTGAGGCTTTGAATCAGAGAATTTTTTCCAAAAGTCAGTGTTTACACCTGGAATACGACAGCCACTGAAAACATTATTGTACTGCTGCATACATAGGGGCTGTTGTCCAACTTTATCCAAAGGAAGTCTTTTTCTATAAAAAAAAACATTAAATGCAGGAATTAAAATGATGAAATCTAAAGAGAAATTTGTCTTTGTTATCATTTGGTTATATTTTTATCTTATTCTAAGTATTCTGTTGTGTCTGGGGAGAGTAATTTTCTTTTTGTGCCTTATAATGTAACATACTCACCAGTAAAATGTCCACTTTTTTTCTTATTTTTATTTTCCTAAAATTTTCTTTGCATCTTGCAACCTTTTCAATAGTCAATAGTTCCCCCTTTTCATTTTTAAAATTTTTTAATGATTGAGCTGAGTGAGGAACAGAATGTCAAAGAACAGACCCAACATTTCTTCTGCATATACTAAAAGTTGACTAAAAGAGGTTGAGGTAGGATTTGCCTTCCAATCTTGTAAAAACCCTCACCAGTAATGACTACTCAAACAGACCCATGGGTCAGAGTGTTGTCTCCTGAGTGGTGTGAAGGTGTCATCCACAAGGAGTAGGGAATCACCAATAAATGGTGGAAGTAGCAATGCACTGTTACAGCACATTTCCTCCATACTACTACTATTAAGGAAGACACGTTTGTAGGATTACTCTTGAAACTACTTGTTATTGGTCATTTTGCTATATATTAAATTTTTATAAAGCAAGCATAACTATGAGGTTAAGAAGCTTGCTTTGAAAAAATGTACTTCTGAGTTCCATCCCACTGAGTGGCATCTTGGGCAAGAGTCTTCTTACTATAGCCTTGGGCCAACCAATGTCTTGTGAGTGAATTTGATAGAGAGAAACGGTGAGGAAACCATCATATATAATAATGGACCCTCTCATTGTTAGATGACATATGAGGGTTCGACAATTTCTTACCAAACAACCACACAGATGATTTGTTTATAGGGATGAAATGTTTGTGTAGAAATAAGCTCACTCCTTCCATCAAATCGACATAACCTGTACAGGTGCAACTGGGTGCCACATGTCAGATGTCGAAATGACAGGGCTTGAACCTTGTAATTATCATCTGCTGGATGACCACGTTATCAGTTACACTTCAGAGTGTCTGCTAGTCCATCATCTCAAATTAAATACTATAATTTATTTCTACTATTTTATCTCCAAAAGATAATCTATCATTCATTTTGCATAGCAGAACAAACTGTTTCAATTACTATCTTTTTCTTTTTTATCCTGTTTATTATCAAAACAATGTTAAGTGTTTTCTGGAAGCCTATACCTTATCACGAAGGATTGCTTTGCTGATAGGTAGTCTTATTGACTGTAGCAGGGAATTCTTTCAAATCATATTTTGTACAAAGGAGTGGCTATTTTAAACCTGCTCAAATTATTTCATCAATTTTCTGTCTTAAAGTATTATTAAATATTTATTGTCATCATAATCAACAAAAAAAAGTTTACTTTTGTATCAACATTGTGCTGGTGCCATGTAAAAAGCACTCAGTCCATTTTATGGGGTGGTTGATGTTAGGAAGTGCATCCAGCTGTAAAAACCATGCCAAAACAGACACTGTAGCTTGATGTAGTCTTCTACCTGACCGGCTTCTGTCAAACCATCCAACCCATGCTAGCATGGAAGGATGATGATGATGATGATGATGATGGTGGTGGTGGTGGTGGTGCTGGTGCTGGTGATGATGATGATGATTTTCAAGCTTTTATGAAGAAACTCAACAGGGTTGCATAGCTTGGAGACCAGGAAATCTCTCCAAGTTCAGCAGCTATTTCTCCACATTGAAAAGTCACAGATTAGAATATCTCAGGAATATTAGAATATCACAAGAAAGAATCACAAGACACATTCTTCAAGCCAACTGGCAGGAGGCCTAGGAGTAGACTAAGAGCAAGATGGTTGGATAAAATCCATAATCTCAATTGGTCATGCTTCGGAGCCCAGCCAAAAAGTGTAATGACAGTAGCTTCTGATAGATACCTAAGGACTGTACCCCAAAGACCCTCCCAGGAATAGTGGGTGGAGAAGATCAAGGGATGAAGTAATCTAAAACAACCAACTATAACTGAGAACAGCTAAAATATTTTCTTTCTAATGATCCCTGCTAATTTTGACAATTTGTGAAACAAATGGCTAAATTTGATACTCTTTTACTCTTTTACTTGTTGCAGTCATTTGACTGCAGTCATGCTGGAGCACCGCCTTTAGTCGAAGAAATCGACCCCAGGACTTATTCTTTGTAAGCCTAGTACTTATTCTATCGGTCTCTTTTGCCAAACCACTAAGTTATGAGGACGCAAACACACCAGCACCGGTTGTCAAGTGATGTTGGTGGGGACAAACACAGACACACACATATATATGATGGGCTTCTTTCAGTTTCCGTCTACCAAATCCACTCACAAGGCTTTGGCCGGCCCGAGGCAATAGTAGAAGACACTTGGCCAAGGTGCCATGCAGTGAGACTGAACCCGGAACTGCGTGGCACCTTGGGCAAGTGTCTTCTACTATAATCTCGGGCCGACCAAAGCCTTGTGAGTGGATTTGGTAGACGGAAACTGAAAGAAGCCCGTCGTATATATATATATATATATGTAAGCGTGTGTGTGTTTGTGTGTCTGTGTTTGTCCCCCTAGCATTGCTTGACAGCCGATGCTGGTGTGTTTATGTCCCCGTAACTTAGCGGCTCGGCAAAAGAGACCGATAGAATAAGTACTGGGCTTACAAAAGAATAAGTCCCGGGGTCGAGTTGCTCGATTAAAAGGCAGTGCTCCAGCATGGCCGCAGTCAAATGACTGAAACAAGTAAAAGAGTAAAAGAGTATGTTATTCTGATACTTACTCATCTAACATGATCTTGTAATCCAGAATTCCAGATATGATTTTTGCAGCAAACCTAACAAAGAGAGAATAAAGATTGAGAGATCAGATTTTTGTGGGAGAGATGTAATTTTGCAAAGCACTTACCTTTTTGAATAACATTTACACAGAAATTGAAATGGTTTCAATAGAGAATCAAAAATGTATCAGACATAGTTTGTCAAAAACTTACCACTGAGGTACAGGCAAGGCCAGCACTAGGAAGTGCACAGCTCAAATAGAGAATTGTCAATGGGGCCCTCTGATTTACAAAAGTTGAAGATTGATCTTTTATGCTTCGTGTAGTACACCAGTCCCAGCCAAAAAGAATTGAGGGATTGCAGCTCTACCATTAGTTATAATGATGTAGTAAAAATTCATCAGAGTATCCTCCATTCAAGCATGTGCGCAGAGCCCTCTCTTGGTATGGAGCTCAATTTGAATAAATCTAATTTGTATAAAACCAGCTCTGGGAACAGGTAACCCCCAACTTTATCATTTCAACAGTGAAGTACAAAGTGCATTTTATAAGAACTAGGAGTTATGTTAGACTAAAGTAGTTACAATATATTTATCAATTCAGGGTAATTTAAAATTTGAAAGAATTTGCACACAAAAATGTGAGGTGTAGAACTAGATACAAAAAAGTTTATAATCCTATACATCTTCATCTGTGTGCAATCCTTGCCTGTCAGAGAGGATCCTTCTTGAGACACAAACCGGCTTTAGGCCATCACAAAGCACAACCAACATGATCTTCACGCTGCGACAGCTACAAGAAAAATGTTGTGAGCAACACCAACCGCTCTACTTGGCCTTTATCGACCTATCCAAAGCCTTTGATCGTGTCTCGCGAGAGCTCCTCTGGGATATTCTCGCCCAGTATGGATGCCCAGATAAGTTCATCCGGATCCTCAAACTCCTCCACAACAATATGCACGCCAGAGTCCAGACCGACGGAGGCAGTTCTGAGCCCTTTAAAGTCACCTCCGGAGTGAAGCAAGGCTGCGTGATAGCGCCAACTCTCTTTACCATCTTTATCGCGACAGTGTTGCACATCATACGCAATGACCTTCCACCTGGCATCGAGATCTCGTACAGAATGGACGGCAAGCTTTTCAACCTCGCTCGCCTCAAAAGTACATCAAAGACAATGGTGCAAAGCTTGCTAGAGTTCCAATATGCTGACGACAACAGTGTAGCAGCTCACAGAGAAGATCACCTCCAACAGATCCTAAATGCTTTTCATCATGCATATACTAAACTTGGACTGAGCATCAACATCAAGAAGACTCACTTACTCTACCAACCTCCCCCCAATGCCTGTGTTGACAACCTGCCATTGATTCAACTCGAAGGAAATCCACTGGAAAATGTGAACCACTTCTGCTACCTTGGGAGCCATCTGTCAGCAAAGGTAGACCTCAGCGATGAAATCCAACACCGTCTGAAGTGTGCAGGAACAGCTTTCGGCAAGCTTCGAACAAGAGTTTTTGCTGATCGGGACATCCGAACTGAAACCAAAATCATGGTGTACAGGGCAGTCATTATTCCAACCCTCCTTTACGCATCCGAAACCTGGACCCCGTATAGTCACCACCTGAAAACACTTGAGAAATTTCACCAACGCTGTCTTCGGAAGATCCTCAACATCAGCTGGGAAGACAGAAGAACATCAGCGTGCTACAAGAAGCAAAAATGACCAGCATCGAAGCCTATGTCATCAAAGGCCAACTAAGATGGAGCGGCCACATGTTTAGAATGACTGACGAACGACTTCCCAAACAGATCTTCTACTCCCAACTCAAAGACGGCAAGTGTACAAAAGGAGGCCAGAAGAAACGCTACAAGGACTCCCTGAAATCGAACCTCAAAAAGTGTGACATTGACTTCACCAACTGGGAGGAAACGGCAAAAAACAGACCACTCTGGAAAACCACCATCCATGAGGGAACGGCGAATTTCGAGTTGAAAAGGTCTGCAGAGCTGGAGGAGAAAAGACGGCGACGGAAGGAGTGCCAACAACAACCACGTGCGACTCTCCCTTCCGGCACTAGATGTCTGCACTGTGACCGATCTTTTCGAGCAAGAATTGGTCTTATCAGTCACCTGCAAACTCACCAATAAATTTGCGCGAAGACCATCATCCTCGACCTTGAAGGATTGCCGTAGTAGTAGTAGTACAATCCTTGCCTATAACGAAAGAGAAGATAATGGCTTCTCTTTACTATTTTTTCTCTTTGATACTATTTCAATGCCACAAATTTGTAGACAAAGAACTTGGTCAATTAAATCAACACGAGTACATGACTGGTACTTATTTTATCAAGTCAAGCAGTTTGGATCACAGACTCAACCCCAATGAGATTTGAACTCAGAAAGTGTGCACATATAGAGGTATTTATAGATAAACACAAACTGAAAGAGAAGCTAAAGGGGAAGAGAGAGGAGTAGTAGAGAGTGTAGAAAATAAAGAGGGAGATGAACATTTGAGGGAGGAGGTAAGGAGTAGTAGTAGTTTACACTAGCATTTTATTTTATATTTCAGTCAGGAGGGAAAGGAAAACAGCATCTACAACCCTTTATAGGGCTTCCAAGACTGGTGGGAAGAAGGGAGGAAGCTTATCTTCAAACTGGAAACCTGACCCAACAGAATGAAACCAAACCACGGATTAGGTCTACCATCTATGTAGGCTACAGAAGGATTTAAACTCAGAACACAAAAACCATAAACAAATACCACAAAACATTGATTCTGATGTTCTTATAGGTCTACCAATTCACCACACGATATTGGTATTATTTTATTGATCTTGAAAGTTGAAGGTAAAATTTGACCTCAGGAAATAAAAACAAGGTTATGAAGTCTTTTTCTGAACTATTTCCTCAACCTGGATAAAAAGCACCCACTTACACTCTTGGAGCAGTTGGCATTGGGAAGGGCATCCAACTGCAGAAACAGCGCCAGATCAGATTGGAGCCTGGTGCAGCCTCCTGGCTTCCCAGACCACCAGTTGAACCATCCAACCCATGCCAGCATGGAAAACGGACGTTAAACGATGATGATGACATCCATTCATTAGTATAATGAATTGAGCTTGACACTCTAACCACTGGCTTGCTGTCTTGAAAAACAACAATCTTGGCATATGAGGTACTTGAGCATTTTGTTTCCATATTTGTTGATTACTAGGTTTGTAATTGCGAAGACATGTTGGGGCAAGTGAAATCGAAATCGAATTGAACCAATCCTATGACTGGCACCCGGCAGATGACAGGACCCCTGGACTGGTGGTACGTAAAAAGCACTATCCAACTCGTGGCCGATGCCAGCGCCGCCTCGACTGGCTTCCGTGCCGGTGGCACGTAAATTGCACCAATCCGACCGTGACCATTGCCAGCCTCGCCTGGCACCTGTGCGGGTGGCACGTAAAAAGCACCCACTACACTCACGGAGTGGTTGGCGTTAGGAAGGGCATCCAGCTGTAGAAACATTGCCAGATAAGACTGGAGCCTGGTGCAGCCTTCTGGCTTCCCAGATCCCCGGTCGAACCGTCCAACCCATGCTAGCATGGAGAACGGACGTTAAACGATGGTGATGATGATGATGATAGGTTTGTAATATGTGTGTATACCAGTGTTGCCCAACTGGCGACTGGCTCCCCGTGTTGGTGGCACATAAAAAACAACATCCAAACGTGGTTGATGCCAGTCCCCACTGATTGGCTCCTGCGCCGGTGACACATAAAAATACCATCAATTTTTTTTTAAATTTCAAATTATAGAGGTTTAAAGTCTGATAATTTTCACCCAATCAGGAAACAGGATTTGGAAGCTGTCATTTTGTGCACGACACCACATCTTGTCAACCATAAACAAAGCAAATAAAACAAGCAAAGTATTAAAATAATTTTTTTTTTCTAAACCATAAACTGATAGCGAAAACATATGAATCTGAAAAAATAAAAATTACTAGTTCAAAAGTTATGGGGGGAGGGGGATTCCAAAGAAGTACCAGAAATTCAATTCAAGTCTATAATGAGGTATTATATGATAAAACAAAAACTAATATTTCAAGTGAAGGTCTTTGAAAGAAAAAGAAAACAGTACTTACTTCAATTGTTCTTTTTCTCCTTCAAATTTCTGCAATGGCAAAAGCATCCCTGGATTAGAATTGATAACCACTGGGGACCTAACACTTAAGTAGCCATAATGTAACCACCACTGTGAAAGCTGCAAGAAGAATTAAATTCCTTAGCAAAGACATTGTTTCTCAGACATAAAACATGCCAACAAAAGGATTTGAAGCTATTTTAACTTTTCCAGTGTTCTATGCTATAATGAGTCTTATGGTACAGACCTATTTGAAATAACCTGCAATAAACTTTCCATATTTAAATTAAAATCTTAATTGAAACTTCATTATTTTATGATTAAAAGTATAATATGGTAAAAAAGTCATTAGAGTTTTAGGTAAGAATTATTTCTAAGCTGTGTTCCAAACATCATATTAATAATATATCAATTAATAATATATCAATTAAAATCACAAAACCAATGAGGGTGCCTCTACATAGGCATTTAAACTGCTGAAAATTGCAGTCAAATTTCCTCAAACCACAATCTATAGATTAAAAAAAAAAGATAGGATGATCAAACCTAGAATGTCTTTGATCAAAGGTCTTTCCAATCAATGCCGACCTAGAGCTAAATGAAAACAATTTTAGCTAAAACACTCTGGTGTTTATATAATAATGTGATACAGCTACAAGTTAGGAATTTAGCTTCTCACAGTTTACTTTTTACCCTGTAGCACTCACAGATCTAAAACAATGTTATAAAAATAATAATTTTCAAAATCATTTTTAAAATTCCTACTCTACTGACTTTCTGGAGTATGTTGCTGTATATGCAAGAAGGTGGTCGAACAAAATAACTGAGGATGAAGGTTGTGTACCTAGTGTATTGGAAGCAGTAAACACATGTACTAATGATTATCAGTTATTTCTAGCACTGCTTATTGTTTGTCTTTTCAGAACTGTTACCATATCAACTGCACAATTGCTGTGTACCAAATAAATTGTAACTGGTATGAAGGTTTTAGAATTTATAGAACTTATAGAATTTGACCCTATGCAATCATTTTTCTTAAAGACATCTTACCCAATTTTCAGCTGATTTTGCTCTTTCTAACAATAGTTCTTGAAGTTTAGGTCCAATACCTTTTTTAAACTCTTCTATAACCTGTAAAAAAGAAAAACACAGAAGGACCAAGAAGGAAAATAAACAATATGATGAGAGAATTATAATAACATTTAGTGAAAGTTCAACGAAGCTGAAATTTCATTTGAAGTTAATAGAAACTACTTACTAAGCTAAGTAAATATCACATGCCAACAAATGATTCTCTAGTCATTCAACCTTCTTGAAATAGCAGCCATATCTCACTCATATCAGATCTCACTGTTGTGAAAAGGGCAGAATATGACACACAAAATAATGTGGTACTAAATACACTATATCTGAAAATTTACAACATGCTTATGTTTTGAACACCTTTTATCATAGATGTACTTGTTCATGACTAACCAGGATTAAACAACAAAATATTAGTTTGTGTCTGAAAGGGTGGCGAGCTGGCAGAAACGTTAGCACGCCAGGCAAAATGCTGAGTGGTATTTCGTCTGCTGCTATGTTCTGAGTTCGAATTCCACTGAGGTTGACTTTGCCTTTCATCCTGCAGGGTCGATTAAATAAGTACCAGTTATGCACTGGGGTCGATATAATCGACTTAATCCATTTGTCTGTCCTTGTTTGTCCTCTCCGTGTTTAGCCCCTTGTGGGTAGTAAAGAAATAGGTATTTCGTCTATCTTTATGTTCTGAGTTCAAATTCCACTGAGTTCGACTTTGCCTTTCATCCTTTCGGGGTCGATAAATTAAGTACCAGTTATGCACTGGGATCGATGTAATCGACTTAATCCGTTTGTCTGTACTTGTTTGTCCCCTCTATGTTTAGCCCCTTGTGAGCAATAAAGAAATAAGTTTGTGTCTGAAATAATTTCATATTCCTTATGAATACCAATCTGTCAGATTATACCAGTGATCATCATCATAAGTCTGTTCTCCCATGCTTGAATGGTTTGGGTGGATATTCCACAGCATATCTCACCACTTTTTGTGATCCTTTGTCACCTTATTTATGAGGTTAAAGCCTCCTAAGATCAACTTCTACCATTTCTTCCCAGGTCTTCTTTGGTCTTCCTCTCTTGTAGATCCCTTCCACTTGGATCACTTGGTACTTCTTTACCCAACAGTGATTCTCCATATTGTCTGTCTGTAGGGAAGAAATAGGGAGAAGGGAGGAGGAAAAGAAGAAAGACTAGGGGAAGGGGAGAACAATGAGGAAGATGAGGGGAGGAGAATGAAGGGAAGGGGAAGAGAACAATGAGGATGAGGAGCGGGGGAGGAATGTATCAGCAGAGTGCCAGAGAAAATGCCCTACAGTTTTTGACTATGTCTTTTTCCATTCTGATTTCAAATTCCACCTGAGTAATTCACCACTCCAAGGGATTCAATAACCCAAACCCAGGTTAAGTGGAAGCACTCCGTCGGTTACGACGATGAGGGTTCCGGTTGATCCGAATCAACGGAACAGCCTGCTCGTGAAATTAACGTGTAAGTGACTGAGCACTCCACAGACACGTGTACCCTTAACGTAGTTCTCGGAGATATTCAGCGTGACATTGAGAGTGACAAGGCCGGCCCTTTGAAATACAGGTACAACAGAAACAGGAAGTAAGAGTGGAGTGAGAGAAAGTTGAGGTGAAAGAGTACAGCAGGGATCACCACCATCCCTTGCCGGAGTCTCGTGGAGCTTTAGGTGTTTTCGCTCAATAAACACTCACAACGCCCGGTCTGGGAATCGAAACCGCGATCCTATGACCGCGAGTCCGCTGCCCTAACCACTGGGCCATTGCGCCTCTACAGAAAATAAGTAGCAGAAGGTCAGTTAGACTGATTACACCCTTCCACCAATATTTGTAGACTTCGGCCTTTGCCAGAAATTAATATTTTTGGTTATTGTTTTACTGTTATTTTTAAAATACAATTAGTAATTTATTACACTGAATATTTTATTCAAAAATGTAGACTGATATGTTTTTCCAGTTATAACAACAGCAGCAACAACACTCGGGGTATGAATGGAATTTAAAACTGACTATACCATAGCAAGCCTCACAGAGTTTATCCCTGACCAATGCAATGTTCTTGAGAAATACATAACCGTCATACACAATCTCATTTCATCTCCTATGGATTTAAAGCCCTCTGCTTATATAGAAAATCAGTATTCAGTATCTAGAGGAAGCAATTTATACATTTGTAAAAATAGGACAGCAAGTATCACATTGTCTCATGCTTCACTGATGCAGATTACCAACAGAAGATAATGCTTTAAATTTTAATTCCTATAAAACATCAGCCTCTACCACATTTCCCAATAGAACAGCTTACATAACTTCAGATAATATTTCCAATCTGATTCTTGCCTACATAAACAGTTACTAGCCTGACAATTCTAATAACTATATGCAATGAAGAAGTAGGTTACTATTAACAGCTGTAAATATATATTTTTTGTGTAAATCTCACAAGGTTACCTTCACAAGCACTGATCATAATATAGTTTGCATTGCTTCAATATGAACAAAAGAAAATCACCACCCTCAAACAAAATGGTATCTAGAAAGGCATGCATTCATAAAAACAAATAATTCTGCCACAAAATGTCTCATCCAACCCATGCCAGCATGGAAAAGCAGACATTGAAATTATCATGATGATTATGAGGAAATAGTGCAGGCGCAATGGCCCAGTGGTCAGGGCAGCGGACTCGCGGTCGGAGGATCACGGTATTGATTCCCAGACCGGGCGTTGTGTGTGTTTATTGAGTGAAAACACCTAAAAGCTCCATGAAGCTCCAGCTGGGGGTAGTGGCGACCCCTGTTGTACTCTTTCGTCCCAACTTTCTCTCACTCTTTCTTCCTGTTTCTTGGGTAATGCTGCAATGGACTGGCGTCCCGTCCAGCTGGGGGCAACACATACGCCACAGAAACCGGGAAACCAGGCCCATGAGCCTGGCTAGGCTTGAAAAGGGTACATAAATAAATAAAATGAGGAAATAAAGCCAGGAAATAATTAAACAAAAATTAATGCTTTTGTAAGAAGTAAGTCAACTGAAAATCCAAGACCTAGTTTCAGCCCCCAACTGAAGCCATTTCATTTAGCTTATGCAGCTCATGGTCCTGGGAAAAGCATGAATTCCACATCATACTAGCTCCTCTTTATTATGAAATATTCCACCAATGTAAGAAACTTATATGCTTTTACAGTTTAAATGTCAAATACAGCAAAATTTAATCTCTATAAATTCTTATACTGCACACTAATCATACTCATGGTTTTTGTTGTTGATTCTTTTATTTGCTTTTTGTATATTTTTTCTTCTTGTTTCTTTAGTTTTGTAATTTTTTCCCCATTAATAATTAAGTTTAGTCAACCAAATTACCCTGGAGTTACTTCAATAGAAAAGGACAACAATGGGTGCAGTCCATCTTGGGTGATGCTTTTCTGGGAGCAGCAGTTGTGACCCAGCTGTATAAGCCTGTATAGGGAGGACTGCACACTCAAGTGCCTCCTCAGGTAGCACAGACTCCACCTATACCACTGAATTATTAAATTACATCTAAAGACATCATACATTAAAATTTAAAAAAAACTTTAAGCTGAAATTATTTAATTATTAGGGCAACATTAAAGATTATAAACAACTGATATTGATAGCAGAGAGATATGTGACTATTAACAGGTAAAAACTAAACAAACATTTACAAAATATACAAAAAAGAAAACTGAAAAAAGTTTCAAATTACCTTGTGTGTGTGTTGAAGTTCTTCTTCCCCAAGAAGGGGTTGAATTGACTGTTCATATTTATGGAGAGTCTGTTCCAAAGGTGGAACTGGAAGGGACGGCAGAGACTCTTGAACAGTAAACTCCTTCAAAGAAGACAGTGACCGAACCCCATGGAAGGAACGGATCATTTTCGGACACACCAACCTCTTCCAAAATATTACCTGCAAATAACAAAAACACGAAAGTCTTACAGTAATGATATGGTGTAACTAGATATGCAGATCAGTTAGATTTCTTAACGAATAGTTATAATAGCCACAAAGTATCCTACAAGGTTCAGTAGACACAATAATGAGATGCAAAACCAGCCTTTAGATGCTAATATTATTAAAATTAACATAAAGAAGAATGCAGTGTCATAGATTTATGTTCATATGTGTATGTGTGTGTGTGTCTATAAATAGACATACAAGCATTTATGCATGCATATATACATACATGTGGAGGTGCAATGGCCTAGTGGTTAGGGCAGCGGACTCGCGGTCGTAGGATCGTGGTTTCGATTCCAGACGGGGCGTTGTGAGTGTTTATTGAGCGAAAACACCTAAAAAGCTCCACAAGGCTCCGGCAGGGGCTGGTGATCCCTGCTGTACTCTTTCACCACTCTTTCTCCTGTTGGCCTGCTCGCATATCCAGCGGGGTGGCGTCATTCGAAGGCTAAAACAATGCGAACGCATTGTGACCAGCGATGTGTAACTACATCTGATGGACTGGTCGGTCACGTGATGGTGATATACATACATAGTGATTTCAAATTTTAGCACAAGGTCAGTAATTTCAAGGTCAGTTAGATTTCTTAACAAACAGTTATAATAGCCACAAAGTATCCTACAAGGTTCAGTAGACACAATAATGAGATCAAAAACCAACCTTTAGATGCTAATATTATTAAAATTAACATAAAGAAGAATGCAGTGCCATAGATTTATGTTCATATGTGTATGTGTCTATAAATAGACATACAAGCATATATCCATACATATATACATATAGAGAGGCAATGGTCAGCATGAGCAAGGTCTGGAAGAGTAGAGACATCAGCCTTGCTACCAAATGCAGGTTGGTGAATGCAATCGTCTTCCCAATAGCAACATATGGATGTGAGACCTGGACACTAAAGAAAGCTGACTAGAAGAGAATTAATGCATTCGAGTTTTGGTGTTGGAGAAGACTTTTATGAATTCCATGGACAGCGAGGCTCACCAATGGAGAAGTTCTTAACCAGATCAAGCCAAAACTGTTGCTAGAAGCTAGGATCACCAAGCATAGATTGGTATATTTTGGTCATATTATGTGGAGAAAATCCCTGGAGAAGGACATCATGCTCGGAATGATCAGTGGCAAGAGAGGAAGAGGCCAACCAAGAACCCGCTGGCTTGACACCATCAAGAGTGACACAGGAATGGCCATAGCCAATCTGAAAGAAGCAACCCAGGATAGAACAGGCTGGAGAACACTGGTCCATCAAGTAACCGAGAGTCAACTTCGACTGTGCAGATAGATAGATATACATACATAGTGATTTCAAATTTTAGCACAAGGTCAGTAATTTCAAGGAGGGAAGTAAGTTGATTACATCAACCCCCAGTACTCAACTGGTACTTATTCTATTGACCCCCAAAAGAAATGACAGGCAAAGTTGATCTCAGTAGAATTTGAACTCAACGTAAACACAGATGAAATGATGCTAAGTAATTTGCCCAACATGCTAATGATTCTGCCAGCTTGCCATCTCATACATACATCAAGTCCAGTTAAACATTCCACTCTCATATCTCCGTTGTATTAACTGGTCCATTCAAATGGTATCTGAATCTTACGAAGGAGAAAGGAAGCCATGCAAGCTCTGTCGATGTGAGGCTTCAGAGATTCTATTTGCCAATAAGGAACAAATGCTAAACAAATGCAATGAATTGATAGCAAATTGCAAGCATAAACTAAAATTAACATTCTGAAATTTTCTGAGAGTAAATCATCATCATCATCATCATTTAGTGAAGGTGCATGGCTCAGTGGTTAGAGTGTCGAGCTTACGATCGTGAGGTTGTGAGTTCGAATCCCGGGCCGGGCTGCGTGTTGTGTTCTTGAGCAAGACACTTTATTTCATGTTGCTCCAGTTCACTCAGCTGTAGAAATGAGTTGCGACGTCACAGGTGCCAAGCTGTATCGGCCCTAGACTTTCCCTTAGATAACACTGGTGGTGTGGAGAGGGGAGGCTGGTATGCATGGGCGACTGCTTGTCTTCCATAAACAACCTTACCTGGACTTGTTCCTGGGAGGGTAACTTTCTAGGTGCAATCCCATGGTCAGTCTTGATTGAAGGGTGACTCAGCAGCATCATTTAACATCCATTTTCCATGCTATCATATGTTAGATAGTTTGACCAGAGCTGCTAAGCTAGAGAGCTGGACCAAGCTCCAGTCATCTGTTTTGGCTTGGTTTTTATGGCCAGATGCCCTTCCTGATGCCAACCACTTTGCAGAGTGCACTGGGTGCTTTCTACATGTCACCAGCATGGATGCCTTTTATGTTTCACTGGATCAATGGAAATCGATCAATGGAAATTGCAGATGTGTTACCAGTGCCGGTGGCATGTAAGAGAACCTTCCGTTTCGCGACCGTTGCCAGCACCGCCCCGTTTCGTGTCCGTTGCCAGCCTCGCCTGGCCCTCGTGCCAGTGGCACATAAAAAGCACCATCCGTTCGTGGCCGTTTGCCAGCTCTGTCTGGCACCTGTGCGGGTGGCACGTAAAAAGCACCCACTACACTCTCGGAGTGGTTGGCGTTAGGAAGGGCATCCAGCCGTAGAAACACTGCCAGATTTGACTGGGCCTAATGAAGCCTTCTGGCTTCACAGACCCCAGTAGAACCGTCCAACCCATGCTAGCATGGGAAACGGACGCTAAACGATGATGATGATGATGATGATGGTACAGGTGCCTTTTATGTGCCACTGGCACTGGCTATGACCACAATTTCACTTAGTTTGACATGTCTTCTTGAGCACAGCAAATCACCAGAAGTCTCAGTCACTTGTCATTACTTCCGTGAGATTCAACAATTGAAGATTATATTACACCACCTTGTCCTACGTTTTCCTGGATCTACCTCTTCCATACTTATTTACACAGCTGTCCTCATCCATACACATCACATGACCTCAGATAGACACATCCCTCGCTATTCCCACTCTCTCCTTCTAATACTCTCCCCTATTTCTTACACTCTTCTTTCTTTGATGACTATCTTTGGTTCTGATTCTATTTAACCTACTATTAAATAATTAAAAGTAATGCAAAATACATTATGGAGAATATATTATAAACGATTAAAAATTATTTATGAAAATATCAATGGCCAAACATATTACCATAGAATATATAGAAGAAGAATGTTTATAATTATGAACAAGTCACAATTATAACAAAGAGAGTTTCAAAACCTTTTAAATGTTTAGAAATAGCAGTCAAAACTGCTATAAAGCCATTTAAATCACTCATATTTCTCGTCATGATAAAAGCTCTCTGTGGGTCACATGAAAAATAGAATCCACAACTTAAAAATAACTGGTTAATTCCCTATTGCAATTTCAACATTAGGGACCTATTTGTCTCGCCAGGGGAATATTCCTGTAGATAGAAATCAAAAAACAAAACAAAAAAAAAACAAAAACAACAACAACAACAACAACAGCAGCAGCAGCAGCAGCAGCAGCAGCAAGAAGAAGAAGAAGAAGAAGAAGAAGAAGAAGAAGAAGAAGAAGAAGGAAAAACACCAACACTGTCATCATCACCAATAGACACAGCAACACCACCGCTACCAGCAGAACCAACAAAATTCTTTCGCCCTGCTGATGAAGCGGACCCAACAGTCATCCCCTTTCCGGATCAGGACAGCTTGGATTGTGCAAGCACTGATACCGAGAAAGGGGAATGGCACACAGTGCCTCCAAAAAAGAAAAGGAGGAAAAAACAAAAGGACACACAGGGGAAGCACAAACAAATAGTGCTTCCCAACATCAACAACACACACTCACAGCAACAAACAACAACAACATTTTCGACACCACTACTGCCACTGCCACACACACCAATACTGATACTGATACGGATACTGGAAGCTGAACGCATCGTTAACGGCGTGCAAAGCTTACAGAGACCGGATTAGTTTACCAGTTAAGCGGGCGCTCACGGGGGCAATCATCAACAACAACTGGTGGTTTGCCCTCAAGAGAGCAATTAGAGTAGAGTCGATTAGGTTTAGTAAGACTCTAGCTATTGAACAAAGGAAGAGAGAGCGGGAATTAGTTAAGAAACTAGACGAGGCTCTTGAGACTGGCATTGCAACCAACGTGTTGGTGGCAAGGTTGGCCCTCGACCAACACTTTGACGCCAAACACGAAGGCTGCGTTGTCAGAGCTAAGGCACGTTCGCTAAGCGGGGAGGGGACTAGAGCCGCTCGATGGGCCCATGTGGCGGAGGCGAAGTGAGGCAACAAAGCAACCATTCGGTCTTTGGTGGACCAGAACGGGTGCGAGGTTACCGAACCGAAGCAGATGTGTATGGTGTTTCAGAGGCACTTTGCTCAACTGTTTGGGACGAGCGGTAGAACGCACAATGGTGCAGACTTTGGTGTGTACCTGGACGGCCTACCGCAACTCTCGGACAGCGAGGCAGAGTGCTGCGAAGGACCGATATCTGCCTGGGAAGTGGAGGAAGCGAAGAAGAGTTGCACGAGAGGTAGATCGCCGGGTTTGGATGGTCTGCCCTACGAGCTTTACACTTCAATGCCAGACTTGTTTGCGGGCCTGTTGGCAAACGTCTACTGCAACTGGCAGCAAAACGGGAGAATTCCTGCTTTTGTCTGTTGAGGGGTGGTGGCTTTGCTAAAAAAGAACCCAAACAAGGGGGACATTATAGGGAATTTTCGGCCCATTACTCTGCTCAATGCAGAGTTGAAGATTTTGGCCAAGGTGCTAGCCAAGAGATTGGCGCTTGTCGTAGACAAGCTGGTCGGCAAGACGCAGACATGCGCCGTGCCGACCAGGTCGATACACGACAACCTCCATCTCATGCGCTACATCATCGAGAGGGTGGGTAACGACGCTGGCGCGGGTGGGGCTTTGATCAACTTAGATCAGAGTAAAGCCTTCGATAGGGTCGACCATCGGTAACTAGCAGCTGTTCTCAAGACAGCCGGCTTCGGTCCAGTTTTCCGCAGGTGGATCACTGCTTTATACAGCAACATCTGCTCAGTGATACGGGTGAACGGTCACCTTTCGGAACCGTTTGACATCTCACATTCGGTCCGCCAAGGATGCCCTCTCTCCTCCCTCTTGTACATGTTGACTCTCGAGCCATTACTGCGCAAGTTGGAGGCTTTGAGGAGTATCCCGCGCGATCTAGGAGGCGGAAACAGCGTGTCTGCCTATGCCGACGACGTCACCGTGATGGTGTCGAGCCACAGGCACATTGGCCTGATTGGCGAGACACTAAACGAGTACGAAGCGGTGACAGGGGCAAAGATTAACGCGGAAAAGTCTGTGGGCTTGCAACTGGGCACCTGGAGAGGCAAGTCCATACTGTCCAACAGCGTCGTAGGGCGCTGGACAGACGGACCCGTTAAACTGCTCGGGGTCTGGTTCGGTCCGGACCTCCAGGTGGATAAAAACTGGGAAGAAGTGACGAGCAGGCTGGCACGTCTCACCCAGAAATGGGCCGAGAGGAAGCTGTCCCTGAAAGGTCGAGCGGAGGTGGCGAATGCATACATCGCATCCGTCATCTATTACCGCTTGACAGTCGTCTCTTGTCCCAACCGCTGGTTGGCCAAGCTGGTATGCCTGCTCTTCGACTTTTTGTGGAAGGGTCAGGTGCCATTGGTCAAGCGATCCATCTGCTGTCAACGACCGCTGAACAGAGGCCTTGGCATGCCGTGGTTACTGATGCGCAGACATGCGCTCAGGCTGCGATATCTCAAGCGTTTCCTAGACGGTGATCAGGTGTGGTCGTCTTTTGTCAGACGCGACTTTCCGCAGCTCGTCTCTTTGACAGAGCCGCATCAAACCTGGATCAAACGTAGACCGAGAAAGGGCGCTTGGCACCTCGAGTGTCATCAAGCTCTCTCCGCCCTCCGCCGGGTGGGCAATGCGATCGGTTTTAGTTCCACTCTAGCGTTCTATAGAGGGTTAGTGGAGGAAAAATGCTACAACGTTCTCGGGGAAACTCTAGGCATTGATGATAACGAACTGAGCGGTCTGTTCGGAAGGACTTTCGGGCCGGGGCCAATGGATAATTTCCAGAGGTCGCTCGCCTGGCAGTGCTACCGAGGGGCTCTACCTGTTCGGGATAAACTCTACCGGCACGGAAGTGCCGTCAGCCGGGCATGCCCGAGGTGTTGCCAGGACGACGAAACCGTTCTGCACGCACTCGTCCAGTGCCCGAGTATTGCTGAACTATGGGTTTATGTCGAACAGCTACTGTCGCATATAGGACGGATCCGGCTATCAGCCAAATCCATAGTGAAGATTGCCCCGCCGACCTCCTTTAACAAGGAGGGCGAGGCCGTTTTCCTGTGCCTAGTGGCTGTGGCGAAAGAGATTGTATGGTGGACCCGTTTGAAAGGGCTAAAGTCAGACACTTTCCTTTGGTCAAGGCCTCATCAACTTTTTCAAGTTTCACTTGAAAAGGAAGATGAGGTTAGAGAGGAGAGTGCTGTCCGATAGCAAGTTTTCTGAAAGGTGGGTGAATTGTGCGAGAATGGCCAGTATAAATGGACCAATTCTCAGGTTTTGCCTGTGATTGAAAAAGGTTTTATAAAAGGAGAAAGGGGCTCTCTACCCCCCTTTTGACCAGGCTCCCGTTGGCTTTTATGGGGTTTTTTCCACCAGGAACCTTTCGAAGCGCCTCCCCCTATTGGGAGTTTTTTCATTGTTATAATCTTTCGTTGTTAAACAGTTTTTACTCAGATTTTTTCAAAAACGGGACAAAACCCTTTGTAACCTTTCGTCTTGTTTTGTCCCTTAATGTTTACTAATCATGTGTGTCAGCCCTTGTGGCCAATAAAAAGAATTAATTATTATTATTATTATCATTAAGGCAGCAAAGCTGGCTGAATCATTAGCATACAAGACAAAATGCTTAGCAGCATTTCGTCCATCTTTGCATTCTGAGTTTAAATTCCACCTAGGTTGACTTGGCCTTTCATTCTTTCAGGGTCAATAAATTAAGTACCAGTGAAATACTAGGGTTGATGTAATCAACTAGTCCCCTCCCCACAAAATGTCAGGCCCTGTGCCTTTAGTAGAAAGAATTATTATTATTATTACATTGTTAGTATTTCTATTAAGTTCACCAATCACTTCACAGACACCCACAGGGGCTTAAATTGGACAGTTACCCACTGAATCCATTTGCACATCAGTACAGTGTCCCCAATTTTATATTATAATTTATTAAGTTATTATAATTTATTATAATTCATTATGATTCATTATAATATATTGATTTTAAATTTTGGCATAAGGCCAGCAGTTTTGGGGGAGAGGCTAAGTTGATTACATCAATCACAATGGTCAACTGGTACTTATTTTATTGACCCTGAAAGGATGAAAAACAAAGCCAAATTTGAAGTGGAATTTGAACTCAGAACATGAAGGCAGACAAAATGCCAGTAAGCATTTTACTCAGCACACTAAACAATTCCGCCAGACTACCCACTATTATACCTTAATTATATGCCACTGCCTGATTCATAGCTCCAAATCTTATTTCACATATTTATTCACTTACCTCAAAATTCCACCTTAACCCATTTACTCCGTTATTTCACTTTATTTATTGATTATTTAATTTTATTTTGTTTCATTTAAACCCATCCTTGTTATATATTTCCTGATCGATAATCTGTTTTGCTTTATCAGTTCGCATATCTTGTAACTTAACTTATGTTCCCCTATAAACATATAAACACATATGCCACTTATGTACATGAGGAGTGGGATATATCTACTGATGTCAATGTGTGTGAGCCTTATTTCTCTGCCTTTACGGCAGCAAGTCATTGGAACTACACTCAGAGTTAAACACATTCCAAATGACAAGGCCCGTACTATTTAACCTTTTACCATTTCCTATTCTGGGTCTAACATTATTATGACTATTGATTTTTATATCTAGCACAACATTCTCACTTTTCTTTTCTATTTTGCCTTTTATTCTTCCTTTTTCCATTTGGTCTCCCCTACCCCAAACCAAATCTTTTATCGCTCTCTGGTTTGTTTTGATTTTCTCATCTCTCCTTCTTCCCTTCTTTTTTCTTCTGCATTTACTTCTTACTCTTCTTACTCAATTTTTTTTTGCTGTTCAGATTTATTGTCAATTTTAATTATGCATTTATTTATCTATTTACTTATTTATGATTTTCTGCCATCTTTTTCCTCTTATTGATCTTTGCTTTTTCTCTTTCCCTAACATACTTAACTTCTCACTTCTAATCTCCTCCTTCCCATCTCTGACTTGACTCCACTTCTTCCTGTATTTACTTTTCCCCTCTGCTAAAAGGCTAGCTTAACAACTGCTATGTATAGGGAAAACTTTTGTTTACCATAAATGTTTGACTGAAGAAGATAATATCATATAAGAATTATCTTAGATAACTATTGGAAACACACATATTAAAATGCATTTAAAATATCTAAATATCAACACTTGATTTTGTCTTTATACTGGTATCTACACATGCGCATGTGTGTATATGTGTGTATGTAAATGTATGTATGTATGTGCATATATATATGTGTGTATGTGTATATATGTGTGTGCGTCTGTGTGTGTGTGTATCTATGTATGTATGTATATATATATATATATATATAATATATATATATATATATATTCATTTATATATGTATGTATGTATATATGTGTGTGTGTGTGTGTATGTATCATCATCATCATCCATCATTTTGAATCCAGGTTTTGTCCCTGTTAACAGGGATGGCTGAATGTACCTCAATGCTAAAGCAACTGCCCTCACGCCATTTCACCCGGTTTTGGGCGCCCTCCCTTCTCAAGCCAACCTTCCCAATCCCTCCCCCCACCTCTTCCTTCCATATTTTCCTCAGTCTACCTTTCTCTCGCAGTCCATTCAGCTCAAACTCTAGCACCCTCTTCAGAACATGATCCTCATCCCTCCTCAACACATGTCCATACCACCGCACATACATAAGTATCTCAATATACACATACATACGGAAAAAAGGGCATGTAGTTGGGTACAAGAACCCATGCGCATATGTACGTATACACATACACGTACATACACACATACAACACACTCACACACATCCTCACACACATGAGGAAGTAAATCCCCATGCATATACACCAAAATATGCATATGCATAGAAGCAGGTATATTCATTCGCATGCCTACGCACGTGCATGCGCACCTCCAGCGTAAAACTTATAATGTAATACATGTCCTTGAAGTAGTAATTGTACGCGGCTGAAGAAGGCTATTGACATACAAATTACATCAATTATGCATTGATATAAACCGTCTAATAAAAGCCAGAAACATATGTACCGCTAAATCCTTTGCATCATGTTTTTATTTTGATAAATATACTCTATCACCTACACCACTAATTGGCATATACAGGTGCTTACAATTATCAAGTATTCACCCTGAATTTTCTGTATATACATATATGTATATATGCATGTGTATATATATGTATATATATATATGTATTTGTGTGTGTGTGTGTGTGTGTGTGTGTGTGAGAGAGAGAGTACACATACATATATGTATGTATGTCTATATAAATGTATGTGCATCTTTTCAATGTGTACAAATAACAAGGAAAAAATAAATAGTTATCAGGGTAGCAAAAATTCACATAAGTGCCAAAGATATTACAGCCTACTTATAAAGGTAGAAATTCCAGGGTTAAGTGAAATGTTTTTGAATAACATGGATAAATTAAGAAATGGAGTCAAATGCAAGTGTTATTCAAATCATTTATACTTCCAACATATGTTTCGACAAAAGCATTGAGATTATTCTGGAGGGAATAAAAATGATGTAAAACAATGCAATCATTTCTTAAGGAAAAAATAAGAAACAAAACACATCAATAAGCCATTTTATATATACATTATCATCATCATCGTTTAACATCCGTTTTACATGCTGCCATGGGTTGGACGGTTCACCTGAGGTCTGGGAAGCCAGGAGGCTGCACCAGGCTCCAGTCTGATCAGGCAGTGTTTCTACAGCTGGATGCTCTTCCTAACACAAACCACTCCAAGAGTATAGTGGGAGCTTTGAAATGTGCCACCGGCACAGGGACCAGAGGGGGCTGGCATTGACCATGATTGGATGGTGTTTTTATGTGTCACTGGCACAGAAGCCAGCCAAGGCGGCGCTGGCATCAGCCACATTCAGATGGTGCTTTTTACATGCCACCGACATGGGGGGAGGGGTGGGCATCAGCATATCAAAACATTAAACTAACTCACGAGTAAATTAAATATTTAAAAGCTACAAACAAACCAACAGGAGTAGCTAGAAATAACAGTCAAAAGATTATTTAAAACAGACATTTATTAGTTTAAAAAATTCAAGAACAAAAGTTTGCAATACACACTAGAATTTTATAAAATAAATTATCTTTCTCATATCTCTTTCTCCACATAAATTCACAAAGATAAGAGTCAGCCATGCCCAGGTACCTTCAATTTGTTAAGTGTGACTCATCTGTTATGAAAACAAACAATTATAGAACAAGTGGTGGTTACACAACTTGTACGCATGTGCAGCATCTTTGTTTACTATAGAAACAGACTTCTTTGCCATGGTGATGTCTAAAATACTTGCTTCTGATTGGCTAAAATACGTAAATTTTGCAAATTTTAAAGGTTAATACCTTTTTAATTATGGATTTATAGGGAAAATAAATTCAATTTTCATAATTAGTATACAAAACTTAATCCATATACCAAATTTGAAAACAATTGGAACAAAATTGTATAGGCGCAGGAGTGGCTGTGTGGTAAGTAGCTTGCTAACCAACCACATGGTTCTGGGTTCAGTCCAACTGCGTGGCACCTTGGGCAAGTGTCTTCTGCTATAGCCCCGGGCCGACCAATGCCTTGTGAGTGGATTTGGCAGACGGAAACTGAAAGAAGCCCGTCGTATATGTATATATATATATATGTGTGTGCGTGTATGTTTGTGTCTGTGTTTGTCCCCCTAGCATTGCTTGACAACCGATGCTGGTGTGTTTACGTCCCCGTCACATTAGCGGTTCGGCAAAAGAGACCGATAGAATAAGTACTGGGCTTACAAAAGAATAAGTCCCGGGGTCGATTTGCTCGATTAAAGGCGGTGCTCCAGCATGGCCGCAGTCAAATGACTGAAACAAGTAAAAGAGTAGAAGAGTAAAGAGAGTGACGAAAACCACAAAGATCCCAAATCTGTCCTAATCAAGAGGCCTTTTTGTTGGAGAAGACATGGTCTGATATGGAATAAACAAAAATTTAAATAAGACAGTCTATTGTAAAAATTGCCTGGGAATGACGGGCTATTCAGTTAGTATATATATATATGATGGCTGCCCCCTCATTATCGAGTATGGCCATTGCATGAAGCTTAACTGTTATTGGTGCTGTGATCGAATGTGACTTTTTAGCCCAGCTAAAGATCTACAATGTCTTGTACAGAATTGGCAGCTAAAACCTTTACTGGCAATAGCCAGCTGTAGTTGTAACTGGGCTTCATGTACCTTGGCATGTCATTTAAGTCCTCCTGCCGAATTACACTCTCTTCCACATGCCTGACAAATATGATTAGTATGGTGTGTAACACCACCACCAGTGACCAGGTTGTCACTCATCTGTCTCGCTTTATGACTATGAAGATGACTCTTGAGTCCAGCTTCACTGAGGCAGGGTCTTGCTCAGACACTGTATGTCAGCATCATAGCAAGACCCTTCCCATCTGGAAGCGTAACAATGATGCCCTTCCTGACATCCCTCCTTACTTTCCCATGCACAACTCGAGATTTCTCAAAAGTAGCTGTCCCCTATATATACATACACACACACATATATATATATATATATATATATATATATATATACATACATACATACATACATACACACACACATATATATATTCTTTCATTCTTTTACTTGTTTCAGTCATTTGACTCAGCCATGCTGGAGCGCTGCCTTAAAGGGTTTTAACAGAAGAAACCAACTCCAGGACATATTTTTTATAAGCTGAGTAATTACTCTTTTGCTGAACCGCTAAGCAACAGGGATGTAAACACACCGACATCAGTTGCCAAGTGATGGTGGGGAGACAAACATAGACACAAAGACAGAAATACACACACACACACACACATGCAAAGGGCTTCTTTCAGTTTCTGTCTTCCAAGTCCACTCACAATGCTTTGGTAAGCTTGAGGCTATAGTAGAAGACACTTACAGCAGGACTGAACCCAAAGCCAAGTGGTTGTGAAGCAAGCTTCTTACCACACAGCAACACTTGCACCTATATATATATATCACGTGATCATGTGACCGACCAGGCTATCAGATGTTGCTACACATCGCTGGTCACAATGCGCTTCACATTGTTTTAGCCTTCAAATGACACCACCCCGCTGGCTAAGCGAGCAGGCCAACAGAAGAAAGAGTGAGAGAAAGTTGCGGCGAAAGAGTACAACAGGGATCGCCACCATCCCATGACGGAGCCTCGTGGAGCTTTTGGTGTTTTCACTCAATAAATACTCACAGTGCTCGGTCTGGGAATCGAAACCGCGATTCTACAACTGCATGTCCACTGCCCTAACCACTGGGCCATTGCGCCTCCACATATATATATATATATACATATATATATATATATATATATATCATTATCATCATAATCGTTTAACATCCGCTTTCCATGCTGGCATGGGTTGGACGGTTTGACTGAGGTCTGGAAAGCCAGCAGCTGCTCCAGTCTCCAATCTGACCTGACAATGTTTCTACAGCTGGATGCCCTTCCTAATGCCAACCACTCCAAGAGTGTAGTGGGTGCTTTTTACATGCCATCAATCACATTCGGATAGTGCTTTTAATGTGCCACCAGCACAGGAGCCAGTCGGAGGGGCACACACACACACACACACATATATATATATGTAAACAAACAGTTTGCATTTTTTTTCTCTAAGAAGCATTGAGATGTTTTGAAATATACAGATATGGAAATATTTTATTCTTTAAGCTTATAAGTAAAGCACTATGACTGGTAATCACAGTTTGAGTCTCATGACTGGCCGCTAACACATTTTTCAGCAATATAAGGATGTTCTATCCAATTTATGCTATTCAGCATTATTATTATGCATTTGAGAATAAAATATTTCCATATCTGTAGATATATATAAAAGGTGTAGCGTTTGTAAGAGTCTAGATTGAATTGATATATCGGTTCCATTCTAGCAAAAACTGTCTGATGAACGGCAACGAGAAACTCAGAGTAACAGATTTTGTTGAATTTTCTGCTGCTTTAAATAAAGTATATATATACGAGCAAAATGCCTCCCCCCACCGTCCAATGGACGGTGCTGAGTTTAAACCAAATTTTCTCAAAACAACTTGTCCGACCGTCTCTGAGAAACACTGATTTAACCTAAATTTGAGACACCAGCAAAAGAAGAAATAAAGATATTTTTTTCTATTCCAAAGAAAAACGATTTTATTCACACAAATATGCAACCAAAAAGTTTAAAGTACCAGTAATGATAAGGCTGTTGACTGGGAGAACACAAACATGGTTTAAACAGTAAGTTTAGCAGGAAAGAAACGTGCCTTTAAGCAGTACAAAAACAACAAAAAATGGAAGGTGCAGTTATGTACAGGTTGACGGAAGAAAAGCAGGACAAAAACGGCTTTATCGATCGCATTCTCACCTGGAATCGATTTTTATAATTTTTTCAAGACTTATACACTCCCTGATACTGTCAGTATCTACATATCAAATTTGAGTGCAATTGGATGGAGGATGCCCAAGATCCGAGAAGACACACTCAGACAGAATGGATTTTATATAAGAGCTATACAATCTCAGTAGCTAAGCAATAGTACTGGAGTCAAAGGGTTAAAGGAGAGGTGGTCATTACAAAGTTAAGTAGCTGGGAAGCTTTGACAGGTGATACAGATCAGGTGTAAGCAGTGGGATGGGGCTAGACATTGACAATATGGTTTCAGGGCATCATTTTTGTTGAGATGGACAGGACTTCTTGGGCATAACGAATTACCAATCACCTCAATCCTTTGTTATTTCCTCCTTGAGGCTCAACAAATTGACGCGAAACTTCACTACTTCTTCATACAACTTCTTGGAACTTTCTCTTTTATGAGTATCATCCATGTTTAATGACCATCACTTCTTTATGCAGCTGTCCTCAGCCAAATGCAGTACTAGTGCAGTTTTCTCTTTTGCACCAACATGCCACTTATGCCCAATTTTTCTCTCAAGAGATTTGTACTTTGTTGAACTACCTCTTTTTTCAGCAGAAGCAAAGATCCTGTTAAGGATTCAGCAGAAGCAAAGATCCTGGTAAGGACTCTGGTGTTATCTTCAGTTTCTTCAGTAAATACTGAAACTGAGAATTAATACTTTTGTGTGTTAATTGTTAAGTAGAAAGTAATCTCAATGGAGCTGCAAAAAATTTGCCCATTCCAATTGGTTTTGTGTACACTACAGATATTAAGGTCATTATAGCATGGGTTTACTAGGTGGGGTTGGATTGTGTAGGGGGTAGGGTTACGAGGGAGGGTTGACAATGAAGGGCGAGGGGGAAGGGAGAAGGTGGGTAGGAGTGAAGAGAAGAGAGAGGGAGGATAGGAGTGAAGAGAAGAAATAGGAGTCGGAGCAAGAGAGGAGAGGTGGTGGGAGGAAGTAGGTGTGAGAGGAAGAGAGAGAGGAAAGGAGAGTTGAGCCCATGTGGCGCAAAGGAGCGAAGAGAGAAGATTAATCCCTGTTCACGGCAAAGATGGGTGTCTTGATGGCCCCTGTGCAAGGACAATCCGAGCACAGACAGGTGTTACAAAGAGTGGCCCCCAAAACCGGAAATGGCATGAGACTGGGGTGTCATTGCCAAGTCAGATGTCTCGGAGGTGTTTCGCGAACCGGTCAGCCAAGCGGCGTCCCATTTGCCTGATGTTTATAGAAGGGAAGAGAGAGCAGGAGATGCAGTAGAAGACATTGCTAGAAGTGCAGAAGAAGGAACCAGTGATATGATAGGGTTGACGATGGGTGGTGTTGGAGAGGTAAAGACAAGTGCGGCAGCGTGAGTGGGAGCAGGGGAACGAGCCAGGTTGGGAGGTTGGGTTAGGGAAGAAGCTGTGGACCAAGAAGTCTCGTAGGTTGTGGGTTCGTTTGAAGGAGGAGGGGGTCGGTTAGGGAAAATGTACAAAGTGGAGGGTTCAGACTGGAGTTGCCGGAAGGCTCGGAGAAAGGTGCATGGTGAGGTAGGGTGGTGGGTGAGGGGAAACAGGAGACAGGGGAACAGGTGCAGGGGGTGTAGATAGTGGTGAGGAGATATCCACATAGGATGAAGTGTTGAGCCATGAGTTGAGACTGAGTCTCAAAGTCATGGTCATCACTGCAGAGCCTGCGTAGACGGAGGAATTGGAAATAGGGGATGTAGAGCTTGGTGTGTTTAGGGTGGGAGAAGGAGATGTTGAGGTATGAGTGTGAGTCTGTGTGTTTATAGTGGATGGAGGTGGTGGGAATAGAGTGATGAATGCTGAATGAAATGTCAAGAAAGGGGACAGAGGTGTCAGAGATAGTGCAAGAGAAGTGGAGGGCAGGATGGAAAGATTTGGCAAAAGAGAGGAAGGAGTCTAGATGTTCGCGGGAGAGTGAGGTCGTATCAATACAGTCATCAATATGACAACCACATAGTTTGAGAGTGGGACCAGTGAAACTTGAGAATATTTGGGCTTCAACGTAGCCAATGAACAAGTTCGCATAATTGGGGCCCATTCTCGTTCCCATGGCCACTCCCAAGACTTGCTGGTAAAAATCACCAGTGAACAAGAAGCAGTTGAGTGAGAGCACAAGTTCAGCCAGACAAACGAGTGTGGATGTGTTAGGTTGAGGGTTGGGTTGAAGGTCAAGGAGTGCACACAGCCCCTCTTGATGAGGAATCACTGTGTAAAGAAGACTCTGGATGTCGAGAGTGAAGAGAGGTTTAGAGGGGGCCAGAAGGGAAGGAGAAAGAGTTGAACAAACGAAGTGCATGGTTGGTGTCATGGATGTGAGAGAGGAGAGAAGCCATTAGGAGGGCAAGGCCACAGTCAAGATATCTGGAGATGAGTTCGGTGGGGCAGTTGCAGGCGGAGGCGATGGGGCTGTTAGGTTTGTGGATTTTGAGGAGGAAGTAAATTGTGGGGATGCGATGGGTGTGGACAATGAGGTTGGAGGCGGTGAGGGGAGACGGGAGGAGGAGATGAGGTCATGGGCAGTGGAGGACACAGTCTGTTGGTAGCTGGGCATGGGGTCGGAGGGCAGAGAGCAGTAGAAGGAGGTGTCATGAAGTTGGTGGAGAGCTTCCACCTTGTAGAGGTCCATGTGCCACACCACCATGGCTCCATCCTTGTCAGCCGGTTTTATGATGATGTCATTGAGTGTCGGCGACATCGATGGGTCGAGAGTTCGGCTGGGGAGATGTTCAGATGACGGAGACGCCTGGAAAAGTTAAACCAGTCCACAGCACACTGGCAGGCACCCGCAAAAAGATCAACCGCTTAGAACTGGCCAGGAGCTGGCGTCCACTGGGATGGTCAGCAAAGCAGTCCTCCTCATTAGATGCAGGTGGAGTGTCACAGAAAAGTGCACACAACCTAACATGGCGCACAAAGTGTGGATATCAGCACGAGTCCGAAATTCGTTGCTGGATGGAGTGAGGGGGATGAAGCACAGACCCCTACTGAGGAGGGAGCACTCCGCCTCAGAGAGGGTGTGATCAGGAATTTGTAACAACAGACTGAAGTGAAGAAAGGGTGGATGGGATAGAAGTAGGAGGGGTGGTGGAAGGCTGGGAGGGAGGGATGTTGTTGACAGTGACTTTGAAGTATCGGCCATCTAAGCCATCATCAGACTGCAATGCATTGAAGTTAGTTTTGCCTGCACATAGTCTCTGCTGTGTTAAAAATCATCTTTAGGTGTGCAGGTTTGAGTTGCGTGGTAATGAAGTTTTTATAGAGAGATGGTTTGGAAAAATTTCTATTCTTTAAATTTACAATTATGCTATTGTTTAGAATTTGTTCATGCATGTTGAACTTTGTGAAAAAAAACAAAGCTTGTGTGCTCCGTTGTATGTGCAGTGTCAATGTGCATGTATAACAAAGTAGAAATGTATTGAGAAAAAAATTGAGCATAAGAGACATTAGATGGTGTGCCGGTATGGTCATGTGATGCACAAGAATATGATAACTACATAAAAAAGTGCCACTTACTAAACGTGGACAAGACATGTAGAAGAGGGGGACCCAGAATGAAGTAGCACAGACTGACCTCAAGGTGTGGAATCTCAAAGAAGAGATGATAAAGGACCGAGATGATTGGCAACATACAGTGCTTCAGATGACCTGACCATCTCTGCAAAAATGTGGTCCTGCCAAGCCTTCCCCTACAACTCATCTTCTAACAACCCATCCCTCCATCACTCTTCCAACTATGGCACTACTCAGATGCTGTAAATGATACCTATTTCTTTACTACCCACAAGGGGCTAAACACAGAGCGGACAAACAAGGACAGACAGACGGATTAAGTCGATTATATCGACCCCAGTGCGTGACTGGTACTTAATTTATCGACCCCGAAAGGATGAAAAGCAAAGTCGACCTCGGCGGAATTTGAACTCACAACGTAGTGGCAGATGAAATACCGCTAAGCATTTCGCCCGGCGTGCTAACGTTTCTGCCAGCTCGCCGCCTTGATGCTGTAAATGATACCATTTATCTTCTTACACTTCACATCATCTTCCTATTACTGTCTCTTATCATTTTCTCCTCTTCCCTGGTCAACTCCTATTTCTTCACTTCCCTCCAAACTGATATCTACTATTGACCATGCTGCCATTCTTGTGCCCCATTCATTGCATCTACCTCAATCCCCATCTCTAATCAATTGTCACACTCTTTTCACAATTTTGCAAACTTACCTACCCACCCATCCTTTCTGTTCATCTATCCTTATTCTCTCTTGTATATTCACCTTGTACATTTAGGATGTGCCCTCACCATCTCTCTCTTGCCAATTAGAGGAAGCCGTGTATTCCCTCTTCTGCAAGACATCGGTTTCTGTCCTTCTATCATATTTTCTCCTCCCTCAATACCACATCCCCCCCCCCACGTAGTTGAGCTGGAGTGGGGTGTGCTTGTCATGCAAGTTACTTGGTGACTTGACCTCCGCAGGCTGTGTAAAAAGCATCCAGTACACTCTGTGAAGAGGTTGGCTTCAGGAAGGGCATCCAAGCGTAGATACCATGCCAAAGTAGACACTGGAGCTCAGCAAAGTCCTCTGGTTCATCGGTTCCTATCGAACCGTCTAATCCAAACCAGCGTGGAAAGCGGACGCCAAATGTTGGTGCGATATATTAAACATATATACTTCAATTAGGTTGTTTTTATAAGCATAAAACACTGAACATTAACTGGAAATAGATTCGCTAAAAGTGTAGAGTCAGTTATTAATAGTAACTTTATCGACAGAGTCTAAAATTAAGCACACACACACATACACACGCACGCACGTACGTACGTACACACGCACGCACGTACGTACGTACGCAAGCATGCACGTACGTACGTACGCAAGCACGCACGTACGTACGTACGCACGCACGTACGCACGCAAGCACGCACGTACACGTATACACATGCTCTCAGATATGCGAGCCGCCACGAGGCTGGCTTGTCCTGCTAGGAATAACAAAAGCCATCCTCAAATCAATCGAAACGGTCTTAAAGAGGTATAACACACAAGACTGTCCTAGTGGACGCGACAGCCATGTCTGACCCAGAGCTAAACAACAACCAAGACAGAAAGAGAAGTAAAAGTTGATAGAGATTGTACATATACGAGAGAGAGAGATAGAGAGATCTTAGTCTCAAAATTCATCTCTATCATAAATGTTTTTTTAAATATTGACATTTCTCCACAACAGCAGCATGAGTTGGTTGGTGGGTCAGTAATACTGTAATTCACCTCGTACGCAGGTTCGTCCCAGATCTTTCATCGAAAATAGTGATGCGAGACCAATGCATTTACTATCTCTGTTTAGAAAAAAAAAAGGCGGGGGTGAGATCTGGACCGCAAATAATAACAATAATTCTCGCAGATCGGGCAACTTAACAGAGGTTCCGATTATTGCACTACACCACACGAAAAACTACTGCTTGATTGCTAAAAAGGAAGTGTCTATGAGGTCCCTCAGTCCGCTAGAAATAGTAACAAAATCTCTCGATAATCATACATTACTATCTTAAAAATGGGGACGACACATTGCATGATACTGTCCCGGATGCACTTATAATATATATATATATATATATATATATATATATATATATATGGAATTATCGCCGATGGAGCGCCTTTGATCTGGAATCGATTCAATCAAGGCTGATCTGTGAATAAACAACGAAAGTGTGTGTGTAGGCGGACGAAGCAATGGGTCTGTGCGCTAGACTCTCGACCGACGATCCTTATGCGATAGGTATGCTTGGTTCCACGTTCAAGTGACTATTTCATAGCTATTTCAGGTTAGGCAGGTAGTTGTATCAGTATCTTACTGGTATTTACTTTAACACCGGCACGTTTGGAATGCAGAACAGTAAGACATCTTGTATTATATAAACGTAAAGGAATAAAATAACCCTATATTGTCAAGGTAGTCCGTACTGAAGGAAATTAAACCAAAATACAAGGTATACTGAGGTTGAATGTGCTGAAAATAGAAACAGACGGCTTGACAAGCAATAAAAATGGACAGACAGACAAAAAACTAAAATAGTGAGTGAGATTTGCAGAAAGAAACGTATATGGGTGAACAAGAGACAGTCATCGCAAGACAGATATATTATTGTTTAGTCCTTAGTAAGTCTTGAATCAGGGCACCAATGATCCAAAGCATTGTAACCAACCCATTTATCATTAGGATTATCCAGGACTATATTAATATCTAATGTGTCCTTTATTTATTTAAGATAGAAAGGTGTGACTTAAGAGAGATTTGACTGAGGTTTCTAGCAGGCCGAGCGACTGAGCAGAGTTCCCTTGTTGGCTCCACAATTCATTAAAAAAAATTGATAAATAAACTCTTGGAGAGACACACTAATAGACAGATAGATATATAGATAGATAGATAGATAGATAAAGATATATTATCAAAGCAGCAACAATAAAAAGGCGAACAAATGGATAAAGAATTTTGGAAGATGGTAAGTTTTTAGAAATTGTTTTTCTAAGAGAAAACGTAAACAAACGTCGGGAAAGTTAGTTTTTCCTTTCTGGCACAAAACCGGCTTAATAACGGTTAATATAATTAAGTCGAGGGTTCCCTTTAGAGGAACAAGATTTGAAGCAATAAGAGCATAATAATAAACGATCTCCAAGAGATATGTAAATAAATAAGAATAATTAGGTTACTTACAGTACTTCGCTGTAATGATAGCAACATATTTATTTCTTTTTTGGTGATTCCTTTATATACGTTTCTAGTTTCAAGTGGTTTCGTTATTCCAGGCTTTCGTTCGGTTTAATCAGCAATTTAAACTGTTCGAAGTCTGACCTTTGAGATAACAAACAGAACAACTTCATGAGGGTCGAAAATAAAACATACACACTCACACATATATAGATACATGTAAATAAATACATAGACAGACAGAGAGATAGATAGAAATATAGACACACACACCTATGTATAGTTATGTGAAGTGGATGGTGTTGGTAATGGGACAGAAAATATGTTAGAAATAAGTACCTCGAGGTGCGTATTTACCTTAGTTAACATCTGAGCGAAATATTTTTGCAACTACTTTTGTAAAGAGCTGCTCCTGCTTCATGAAGCAGTTTTGTTTGTTTTTTGTTGGGGGTGGGTATTTATTTATTTATTATTTTGGAAGAAATCTCAACATAAAAGAACACAAGAGAAGGATGTAATTAAAGGGAAATAAACGGAACTCGGTCTGATCCTGGTTCCTTCGGTGGTTGATTGAACATTGCACCAAAATCTAGTGATGCGTGTATACGTCAAGAAATACACATATTCTGTATACTTTGACTTATACACACACACATACACACATATAATTCTGTATACTTTGACTTATACACACACACATACACACATATAATTTTGTATACTTTGACTTATACACACACACATACACACATATAATTCTGTATACTTTGACTTACACACACACACACATATAATTATATATACTTTGACTTATACACATACACACATATATAGATAGATGCACACACATATGTAGGTATATTTGTGTAGTGCGATATATAACCAATATGAATAACAAGATATCTCTTATAATTCTAAATTCTATCTACACGCACACACACACACGCATCTATAATTACAGATCATTTCGAAAAATATACATATTCGAAATGATTGCGTATAGATGAATTATTTAAAGTACTGAATACATTAAAAAATAAACGTGAGAACCCTTAATTATATTTTACATGTTTTCAAGTTATCGAAATAATAACTAATTGCCCCTCAAATTACACCACAGTCTTTAAAAAAAATAAGAGGAAGATATTGGATAGTGTAGTTCTAAATGCATTTTGCCTGAAATAAGACGGGATGGCCATGGTTGGAATGCCTTTGATCATAAGTCTGCAAGATCAGAAAAGACCTATGTGTAAATAACAATGATTTCTGCTCGAAATTCACATTCATTCTTTTAACAAGTCACAAGGCCAGCTTTATTTAGCGACGGTTGAATCGATATCAATAATATATGAGTGATATTTATTTAATCGTCTCAAAATGAACAATTAACTTGTTCCCAACAGGATTTGAATAGCAATTATTGTGCAGAGATTTGAAGTTAGAAGTTGCAGTAAATCACCATGCTTCCTACATTTATTTCATTAGATTAACCTAAATAGTTGTGATGATTTAAATGAAAGTAGATGCTGTGGCTTCCATACCTTTCTATATGTTAATTGCACAAATAAATTTATATATATATAGAAACCGGCTTTGCTCATTTGATTTGCCGGTCGATTCGATCATTAATGTTATGGCTGTTTAGCCCGAGGCCTGCCGTGATTGAGGAATGCGATGATCAAAGCATTTTCGTCAATTTTCTTTTAATTGTTTTCAGGCATAATATATCTAGGACCATATTATTTAATGTATTACTTTAAGACGGTAGAGAAATCTGGCTGCTGTTTTTAAAAGGTCGAACGATAACGAAGAGGTTCCATCGTTTTACTCGCTATTATTACTATCGATTTCTTAGGTGCAATACCGGATGAGGGAAATTGGTTGTTGTGGCGGTCATTTCTTTCCGTAGGACTTCCGCATGGAATCCGATCTGGCTGATAAACTAGTCTTGTCGGTAATTCTGCGACGCGCACTACTTCTGTAATGAAGAATAATTTCTCTCACTAATTCAACGCTTGGGAATGATTCTACTAAGTACAACCACTAAGTGATTTCCATTTCCTGATTACCTTCTTTACTTTGTTCTTGTAACGCTCGCCACACGTTTATTTTTAATTTATTTTTGTTTATCAATATATGACCGGTTCTTATTGAGATCAGACGAATTGTCTGCATACTCGTCTGTCATTTTACCATTCCGTCCTTTTCTCTCATATATTCACTCCGCTGGCACCCAGGAGATGCAATCGGCGCTAAAAAATTTTACACAATAATAAATCCACATTTACATTAAATATATTTTGTGAATCTATGTAATTAAAAATGCTTGTTAATTTAATAGGAAACTAGACTAAGGTCATCAATATATATTTGTTTAACAAAAATAATGTATTAATATATCTAAATATCTATCTTACATAGATCTACAGTTTCAGATTTATTATAAGGAAGAGAAAATGTGAGGACATTTGTGTATTTTCAAAAAATACCAGCAACATAAATAAAGTGAAGTATCATTTCTACAACTGGAAATCGAAACCAGGTTAACTGCATCTAATATCGATTTATTTGTTATTAAAATACCAATAAATCAACGAAGTACTTCGCTCCAGACTGAAATTATACACTTTTTTCATTACTTATTCAGTAATCTGACAAAGAGGTAGAACCCCTAATTTTTTTTTTTTTTTAGTTCCATTTGCACTCCAATTATTACACGATTTCCTTCCGTTGTGCTCTTTATTGGACGTCATTAAGATAAAAGTGCATCTTCCTCTTCCATTCTTTCTTTTCTGATAGTCCTACATCGATGCTTCGGGTCACTGTTGATATTTTTATAGCTTTATCAGAAGGAAGAGATGTAGTGCTCACGACCTTCTCAAGCACCCCTGAGACTGATAAAATCGATACTGTTGTTTTTTTTTTTTTAGCTTGAATCTCTCTAACCAGACGACTCCAGGAGAAAAGTGGGAGAGAATTCCTAAGGGTTGATGCTTTGGAAAAAAAAGGGATTAGATATGTGAAGGAGAAAGGAGGCAGTAGCGACGATGACAAGAGGAGAAGCGAGTAGATTCAGTGCTCTAGAGTTTGACTTAATAAAGTCCTAGGCTTACGAACTGCACCTGAAAGATACACAAAAATTGAAAACATAAGAGAATGTGAGATTAGTTGGAAATATTTTGCAAAATTCTTTTCAGCGTATGACTATAGAGATAATTTTAATCTACATCAGTTTCATTGACATATAACCTCACCAAACTCGTTCAGCTTAGGGTTGGAGAAATTGCTGAAAAAAAACAAATTTAAACTATTCAACTTGCTCTACAGTCACAATGAGGGTAAGTTACTACATGCTGTAGGATATTTTGGAACAAATCAGTATTTATAGGGCAATTCAAGAATTATATTGGTTTCATTTAGATTTTCAATTCTAATTATGCATTTACGTAAGTTTAATTAGATGTAATTGCTATTTTCGTGTGTCGACTCTAATAAAGTTTATTGATCCACCACATTTTCCTTGAATTTACAAGATGCTTTCAAAAAGTATCTGATCCTTGGGCATAAAAAAAACAAAACAATTTTGTACATTTCACAAATTCTGTTTAATCATCTTCAAAATACTCCCGTTGGAAGTTCACACGCTTCTCCAAGCGGTTCTGCCACTGCTGGTCACATTTCTGGAACGCCTTCTCTGGAATGCTATGGAGCTCCACCGTCGCTTTTCTCATAATTTCCTTTGGCGCTTCCCTTTCAGTGTGGTTTTCAGTTTGAAGAAGAGCCAGAAATCACACGGTGTCAAGTCGGGAGAGTAGGGAACCTGTCGAACAAGTGCTGCGTTATAATAAAATGTTTATTTTCATATATATTAAAGTCAAGTTTGAGGATGGCCTTTGGGGACTCAGAGGGCAAATTTGTGAAAGCCCTGGCGGCACGAGCAGCAGCAGCCTCACAGCCTATCTTAGTACCCACTCCTAGCTGAATAGGGGAAATTTCCTCGGTCAGGCAGTTAGAAACTGAGGACAGACACACTTCTGCTGTGAGCTGGCGCAGAGTACAACCAACTATGGGGCGGAGATCACCGCCAAGTTTGGCGAGACCAAATAGTTTGGCCCCAAAAAACAGGGGACGAATGTAGGCAAGGATATCCTCGGGCGAGAACAAGTTTATGAACTGTGTTAGGTCCTCCAAGAGTTCGAGCCCAGCATCACCAGCTGACAGGGAGATACCATCCTTGTGATGCTGAGGTCGTAAGCCATCGATCCCCGCACTAGAATCTGGAAGGGAGGCAATTTCCTTCCTGACATTGTCAGGGTTGAAGATGGGTTGTAGAAAACTTGGTGGGTCGGGCCAGTGTAGGTGATGTTTCTCCTTCAGTTGATTGAGGGAGTCTGTGGTACACGGGACGAGGGGTGGGTGAAAGTTATGAGGGAAAAATCGGATCGTGCGAATTTTCTGAAAGTCCTCTCTCCACCCACCCGCCCGTTCGTTTGCGCAAATTTTTGTTTTCATAATCGTTTTCTACACGTTTTTTTTTATACCCATTAGACTCCCTTTTTTTTTTTGTTTTGGTGACAGGATGCTAAACTAAATTCTGAAAGTTATGAGGGGAAAAAACGGATCATGTGAATTTTCCGACAGTCCTCTCCCCAGCCCTTCGGAAAACATTTTCTTCACAAATTTCTTTATAATCGTAATCTATGCTGTTTGAAAGGTGTTTCTGTAAGATTTCATTAAAAGATATCCATTTTCCTGAAAGTTATAAGGGAAAAAACCGTATCCTTAAATTTTCCGATATCCTCTCTCCACCCCTTCGGAAAACATTTTCCCCAGAAATTTCTTTATAATCGTAATCTGTACTATTTGACCGGTATTTCTATAAAATTTCACCAACATATATCAATTTTCCTTAACGTTACGAGGGATCTTGTGAATTTTCCGACACCCGTTCGTTTGCGCAAATTTTTGTTTTCATATTCGTTTTCTACACATTTTTTTACACCTAGTAGGCTGGGTTTATTTAGTGACCGGGGCTCACTGTATATTGACCAATTAAACATTCAAAAAGTATCCAACTTTTTATTTTCGCCGACACTCACCGCATGCAAAAATCCTACGTTAAAATGGAATGTGGTCATTCCCACTTCGTAAGCAATTTTTTGGATTGTTACACGACGGTCTTCCATATGACTATTCACCGAACCATCTCAATCGGCTGCTCGTTTCGGCCGGTGGAGGGCCTGCTTGAGCTTGCTTCACTATCCACTGAAGTGCGACTATGTTTGAAGGGGTTGTGCCATTCCTTGATCTGAGTTTTGCCCAGGGTATCATCGCCAAATGCCTGCTGAATCTTCTGGGTGGTTTGAGAATGAGTGTCACCAAGCTTTTGGCAAAAATTGATGCAATATCTCTGCTCGATGCGTTCGGTCGTCTTGCGAGAAAATGAAAATCCGATGAGCGCGTATTACGTCAGTACTCTAAGCGTAACAGCCGGAAGCTGACCGCGACCTACCAGCGCGAAATTTTTTTATACATGCACAGGAACGGTAGTGTCACTTCCCACCCAAAGAATTTTGCTCAAGCATTAGTTTTGGCGGGAAAAAATGAAGTTGGATACGTTTTGAACGAACATCGTATTACGGCTTGTTAGTTGATAGATCAAAGGTCATATGTACATATTTTATCATCGTTTGGCATAGTAAATTTGGGCGCGAAAAAGTTTTGCTTGGAACACGTTTCCAGATTTCGTTACTTCATCGTCGTTCATTTCATCGACCAGAGCAACATAAAAAGGGAACGTTTTTGTTCCCGGCGAAACGTACAGTACAGTCCCCTGCACTTGAAGGTTCACTTCATTCCTGTTTATTTGCTGATTACTCACCGTTTGATGATTCTTGGCGCAATGGCCCAGTGGTTAGGGCAGCGAACTCGCGGTCATAGGATCGCGGTTTCGATTCCCAGACCGGGCGTTGTGAGTGTTTATTGAGCGAAAACACCTAAAGCTCCACGAGGCTCCGGCAGGGGATGGTGGTGATCCCTGCTGTACTCTTTCACCACAACTTTCTCTCACTCTTACTTCCTGTTTCTGTTGTACCTGTATTTCAAAGGGCCGGCCTTGTCACTCTCTGTGTCACACTGAATATCCCCGAGAACTACGTTAAGGGTACACGTGTCTGTGGAGTGCTCAGCCATTTACACGTTAATTTCACGAGCAGGCTGTTCCGTTGATTCGGATCAACCGGAACCCTCATCGTCGTAACCGACGGAGTGCTTCCAATGACATTTCATCATCCTTTACATTACTGTCGTTATTATCAGTCTCCTGTGAAATACTTCGACTTATTGCCTTGTAGATTTTGATTCTTTTAACTCCTGAATGATTTCTTCCTCTTCTCGGCCTGCTGGGAAATTTCAAATCGTTCAGGATATCATAAGGATTCTTGTTCTTTCAGATTTCTTCCGTCTTTTCTTCTCTTTAGACCAGTTTTAAAGAAAGCTTGTATGCAGTCGGACCGTAGCCGGAAACTAACTGGAACCGGTTGTTACGCTCTGTTTCAATGGAATACTCGATGTTTGAAGGACATCTGTCACCAGCAGCAAGGGGAGCAAGGGGAGCGATTGCTCCCTCACATTTTCAAAACTGCACCTTTTCAACATTTTTTTAAAAACTCCATAGATCGCTTGTGCGATAAAAGTCGAATTTATTTGTTGTTGTTAATCACAAGGCCTAGGAAAAGCTTTCGGATCTTTACCTTTTGACCTACAGATTTAAAAAAATAATTTTTTGTTACTAAACACCTTCAAACTTCGGACACTGGTAGAATATGTCATATAAAACATCTTTTACTCTTAGCATTTTTGAGAAAAAAATTATATTTACGAAGTTATTTCACATTAAAGTTCTCGTATTTCGGCAATTTCAGAGTTATCATCATGATGTAACCAACAGTTGCTGTACAATTCATTTGGCGGTTGAATAAAGTGTTGCAGTTAATTGCGACTGTTTCCTGTATATCTTCCCACTGTTTTATGCACAACTCATTGGAACCAAAAACTTGTGATTATATCAGGGCCAGAGTCATTCTAACCAACTCACTAAAGGACTAAACAATAATGGCTTTGGATGCATCAATATTATTTTCACCTTAAAGACTCTGCTAACACAAAATTTATTTTTTTATAAACATTCTTTGAAAAAATATATGGGATGACGTCAGCAGCTGGGTAGCTGACCAGAACTTTGGGCTGACCGGAAGAGGAAGGGGCAGGAGTGACGTCGCGCAGGCAGGGGAGCATTGGGCCTTTTCGATCAGGGTAACCGACAGAGCTGGATGTGTGAGTGCTTTGTCAAGGTAGGGGAAAAGCAGCTGCTATTTTTAGCGTTCGGGTCGGGCCATGTGGAAGAGTGCGTTACCGCCAGAGATGTCTGCATCGACAAAGAGAAGGTTGGTGTCTTTATTTCAAATCTCCAGCATACACCACAAAATACTGGCCACCAGATTACCAACTGTGGAATTTCTTTCATGCTTTAACCCTTATTTTTCAATTTGAAGAAAGGGAATGTATATTTTGGTCCACCTTCTCCTGGACAGGTCAATGAGATAGATATTGTAACTATTACCCTGAATAGTTAACTATATTAGAGGATGTCCCAGAGATGAAACTCTTTTATTATCTTTTGTAGCAGTTGTAGATGAATTGAGGTAATATACACTGAGGACATACACAGTATATGGAACCTCAGTGAGATAACATCTATTTAGAATAGTTTCAATTTCACAGGAAACAATGTTATGAAGTCCTCCAAGTTCATCTTGAAGGATGGTTACAAGACTTTATATTCTGATTGAATCATCATCTCCTAGGCATCACTGAAAATATATATATAAAGGTATAACTATGCAGAAGCTGAAACAAGTAAAAGAGTATAAGAGTAAGCCAACAAGGGATCCTTCATATGGTTACTCAACTTACTGGAAATAGCAGCCAAATCTCTCTCAAATTAAATCCTGATATCTTTAAAAAAAGAGCGGGACAATGTCCAAGAGAAGGATAGAACAGGCTTGACGAGAACACCTTTGATCAAGGGTCTTTTAGTCAAAACTGACCAGGAGTTGAACAGTGGGAAGAAAGAGTTGATTTAGAAATTCTACTGCTTAGAAAAATTAATCTTGATTAATATTCCATCTCTTTGAATAGCTCTTTTCATCTCCCCACTGTTGTTCAGTTATCAAATCTAATTAAACATAATCTTCCTCCTCGTGATATGAATTATTTGTTTAGAAAAACTATAAAATGTTGTTGATATGCCTATTGTTCGAGTAATTAGTTTTGCCTTGATGAGCTCCTTCCCTGATAAACGATCAGATTTCATTCTCATTACAGCTTACTCTAGCTTTTATTTCATTACATGGCCTCTTCACTTTTTGCCATTTCTGATAAACCCCTTTGTGTAATTTAATCAGCCTATATTATTTCCTGTGGTTTTATAACAACAACGCCATGATTATTTTAGGGTATCAATACACATCCAGTGACTTTCATCTATCAACACTGACTAAGACAACAGTGATGGTAGCAGTGAGCCTCTTTCAGTTTCCATCCATCAATTCCAATTACAAGTCTTTAGTTAATCTGGATATATAGAAGAAGATACTTGCTCAACTTACCATGTAGTGGTGAAAGACCTCCTCTGGTCATGAATGACCATGGGTTTGCACCCAGGAAGTTGCCCTCCAAGGCACAAGTCTGATGGAAGACCAGCAGTCACTCATGTATACCAGCTTCCCTTCTCTGTGCCACCGATGTTATCCAAGGGAAAAGGCAAAGGCTGATGCAGCTTGGCACCAGTGACATTGCAACTCATTTCCACAGCTGAGTGAACTGGAACAACGTGAAACAAAGTGTCTTGCTCAAGAACACAACATACAACCCAGTCCAAGAATCGAACTCACTACTTCATAATTGTGAGACCAATGCTCTAACCACTGAGCCATATGCCTGAAATTACATGATCAGAAAGCAAGCTTCTTAACCACAGCCATGCTTGCACCTTTTAGTATTGAATTAATTTGCAATACTGGGCTGGGGTTAGGATTTCCTGTGGTTTCTCAATGAAGATCATCATCATCATCATCATCATTGTTTAACGTCCGTTCTCCATGCTAGCATGGGTTGGACGGTTCGACCGGGGATCTGGGAAGCCAGAAGGCTGCACCAGGCTCCGGTCTTATCTGGCAATGTTTCTACAGCTGGATGCCCTTCCTAACGTCAACCACTCCGTGAGTGTAGTGGGTGCTTTTTACGTGCCACCTACACTGGTGCCAGGCGAGGCTGGCATCGGCCACGGTCGGATTGGTGCATTTTACGTGCCACCTGCACGGAAGCCAGTCGAGGCGGCACTGGCTTCGGCCACGATTCGGATGGTGCTTTTTACGTGGGTGTCAAAGACATCAGCAAACAAAATGCCTATCTTCTACAATCTTACATCCTGAGTTACAAGTGTATGGGTATAGCCTATCACACAGTATAATTGGATAAAATATATAAGTGGGGTGGGGTCAAAATGGGTAATTTCTGATTTCTGGTGATTTTCCTCCTGCCTGTTTTGAAATCATTACATTGTAAGTATTGCATCATCATTTTGTACTCTTGCATTATATTTGGGAGTAACAATTGGTCAGCAGAGGTGTTGATGTTGAAGGAGAGAGAATTTGAAACATGGGTGACAGGTACTCTCTTTTACTCTTTTACTTGTTTCAGTCATTTGACTGCGGCCATGCTGGAGCACCGCCTTTAGTCGAGCAATTCGACCCCGGGACTTATTCTTTGTAAGCCCAGTACTTATTCTATCGGGCACTTTTGCCGAACCACTAAGTGACGGAGACGTAAACACACCAGCATCGGTTGTCAAGCAATGCTAGGGGGGCAAACACAATCACACACACATACACATATATATATATATACATATATACGACAGGCTTCTTTCAGTTTCCGTCTACCAAATCCACTCACAAGGCTTTGGTCGGCCCGGGGCTATAGCAGAAGACACTTGCCCAAGATGCCACGCAGTGGGACTGAACCCGGAACCATGTGGTTGGTTAGCAAGCTACTTACCACACAGCCACTCTTGCGTACCACTCCTGGTACATTTTTTTTTCAAAAAATTTTTCCTTGGCTTTGACCTGATTGTCATTGAGGTTGCTAATAAAATATCTGGATAGTTTTTCATGTTTAACAATCAATATCCTTTTCTCTGTTGGGATTCCAAATCAATTTTTCCCCTGCTCTAATGTCTAATTTGATCTCTTTACTCTTTTGCGGCCATGCTGGAGTCAAGCAAATCAACCCCAGGACTTATTCTTTGTAAGCCTAGTACTTATTTTATCAGTCTCTTTTGCCCACGTGCTAAGTTACGGGGACATAAGCACACCAGCATCGGTTGTCAAGCGATGTTGGGGGTCAAACACAGACACACAAACACACACACACACCACACACACACACACACACATACACACACACGCACACACATATATATATATATATATATATATATAATATATATATATATATTGGCCTGGTTGCTTAGCCAGCGGATGGCGTCATTCGAAGGCTAAAACAATGCAAACGCATTGTGACCAGCGATGTGTAAAACATCTGATGTCTGGTCGGTCACATGATATATATATATATATATATACGATAGGCTTCTTTCAGTTTCCATCTACCAAATCCACTCACAAGGCTTTGGTCAGCCTGAGGCTATAGTAGAAGACACTTGCCCAAGGTGCCACGCAGTGGGACTGAACCTGGAACCATGTGGTTGGTAATCAAGCTACTTACCACGCAGCCACTACAATTTTCAAAAAATCATGTCTAAACACGGGCAAAATGAGTAATGACTAATTTCAATAATTTCTTCTCTTTAACTGCATGGTATGTAACTATATCATGAAGAGAGCCACTCCAGCAGGGAAGACCCTTTAAACAATATTTTATATCCAGCTTTTATACTCACTTGAGTTTCGTTGATTTTATATCATGTGTCATTTTTCTGTGACCTCTTTCAGTTTGACCTAGATATTTTAAATGTTTGTTGCATTTCTGATCTTTCTGATGTCTAAGGATGGATATTGATGCATACAAATCTTTCTCAAATTTAATTATCTTGTCTTACTCATTTTGTCCCATCTAAATTTGCCTTTTCTATGCTCAAAGAGAACGGAGATAATTTTTTGAAATAATACTCTTTTACTCTTTTTACTCTTTTACTTGTTTCAGTCATTTGACTGCGGCCATGCTGGAGCACCGCCCGTTTAGTCTAGCAAATCGACCCCAGGACTTATTCTTTGTAAGCCTAGTATTTATTCTATCGGTCTCTTTTGCCGAACTGCTAAGTAACGGGGACGTAAACACACCAGCATCAGTTGTCAAGCGATGTTGGGGGGACAAACACAGACACACAAACACACACAAACATATAAATAGATATATATATATACGACGGGCTTCTTTCAGTTTCCGTCTACCAAATCCACTCACAAGGCTTTGATCGGCCCAAGGCTATAGTAGAAGACACTTGCCCAAGGTGCCACGCAGTGGGACTGAACCCAGAACCATGTGGTTGGTAAGCAAGCTACTTACCACACAGCCACTCCTGCGCTTAATGTTCAGATTATGTGATAATATTTTTAATGCATTTAGAGGTCATTTGCTTAGCTGATATAATTTTTTACAGTTGTAAAAAATATTTTTTTCTCAAAGTCAAAAATGCAGTAAATTTTACTCATTGTGCCTCAATATTTTTTGCTCAAATTTTATAATTAGATTCAATTAATTTGGTTGATCGATTATTTGGTTATACCAGTAACTATATAATTAAACTAAATAAATAGATGCAGGAATAGTTGTGTGGTTAAGATGCTTGCTTTATAGCCACATGGTTTTGGGTTCAGTCTCATTGCATGGTGTTTTGGGCACTATTCTAGTCTTCGGCCAACCAATAACTTGTGAGTGAATTTGGTAGATAGAAAGTGTATAGAAACCCATATTGGGTTCATTTATGCATGTGTGTGTGTGTATGTGTGTGTGTGTGTATGCATGAGTGTATGTATGTGTGCATGCATGCATGTATGTATTCTTTTACTCTTTTATTTGTTTCAGTCATTTGACTGCGGCCATGCTGGAGCACTGCCTTTAATCGAACAAATTGCCCCAGGACTTAAACTTTGTAAACCTAGTACTTATTCTATCTGTCTTTTTTGCTAAGTTACAGGGACTTAAACACACCAGCATCGGTTGTCAAGCGATGGTGTAAGGACAAAACACAGGCACACAAATGTACACACACACACATATATATAGAGAGAGGATGGGTTTCTTTCAGTTTCCGTCTACCAAATCCACTCACGAGGCTTTGGTCGGCCTGAGGCTATAGTAGAAGACACTTGCCCAAAGTGTCAAGCAGTGGGACTGAACCCGGAACCATGTGGTTGGTAAACAAGTTACGTATGCAAGTGTATCTTAGTGTTTGTATGTGTGTATGTAAGTGTAAGTGTATCTTGATAACTGGTGTTGATGTGGTTATCTCCCCATAACTTAGCAGCTCAATAAAAGAGACTGATATAATAAGTAGAAGACTTAAAAAAGAATAAGTAGTGGAGTTGATTTATTCAGCTAAACTCTTCAAGGCAGTGCCACAGCATGGCCACAGACCTATGACTAAAACAGACTAAAGATAAAAGATAAAGAACTTAGTAGCAATTCCTCCAAAGACCAATTACTCTTCTATTGGTTCAAGCCAATGGGCTGAGGCCATACTGGAGCATTTAATCTTGTTGATAGAGTTAACAACACGTAGGGCAGAGATAAAATTCCAGGTTAATATCTGGTGCATTGAAGTTGTGGGTCACTAAATGTTTGATTAGCTAATCTCATATAATAGAACCGCTCAAATACAGCTGACTGATATAAGAGATTATATCTGCCAACTTGTAACTGATAATTTTTTTTAACACATTGTGAGAAATAGAATAATATCAAATCACCCTGAACCAGCTAAGTTAGTGTTAATATATTTGATGTAATGAGCATGAAAAATCTAATTAGAAACACTTACAAGGTGAAGAAAAGATAACACATTTAATCTAATCGTTATCATCATTGTTTTAACGTCCACTTTTCTATGCTTGCATGGGTCAGACAGAATTTGTTGAGATGGATTTTTTTCTACAGCCAGATACCTTTCCTGTTGCCAACTCTCACCCGTTTCCAAGTAAGCTAATGTTTCCCCATAACCAGACATGTGTTCATGGAAGATTAGAAGCAAAGGACACAGCTTGCATGATGGTAACAATTATTTGCAACTATCACATAAGACAAACACAACATTAACTTCCCCCCCACACATCTATCTGTCTGTCTGTCCGTATATTTGTATGTCTGTTTATCTACCTATCTATCTATCTATCTATCTATCTATCTATCTATCTATCTATCTATCTATCTATATCCTCTCTCTCTCTCTCTCTATATATATATATATATATATGTGTGTGTGTGTGTATGTATATATTACACTCTCGGAGTGGTTGGTATTAGTAAGGACATCCAACTGTAGAAAGCATGTCAAATTAGACTGGAGTCTGGTGCAGCCCCTCGGCCTACCAGGCCTGGTAAAACCATCCAACTCATACCAGCATGGACAATGGATGCTAAACAATGATGATGAAGATGATGATGATGCTAGGATTTGAACTCAGAACACGACAGCATCAAACCTTAAAGACCATAAAGTATCTCATTTGGCTCTTTAATTTGCATGATAAACCTCATCATCATCATCATCATCATCATCATCATCATCGTTTAATGTTCGTTTTCCATGCTGGCATGGGTTGGACGGTTTGACTGAGGTCTGGAAAGCCAGTGGCTGCACTAGGCTCCAATCTGGTCTGGCAATGTTTCTACAGTTGGATGCCCTTCCTAATGCCAACCACTCCGAGAGTGTAGTGGATGCTTTTTTTGTGCCACCAGCACAGGAACCAGTCAGGCAGCCCTGGCATTGATCACGTTCAGATAATGCTTTTTATGGGAGCCAGTCAGGGGGCATTGGCATCAACCACGTTCGGATACTGCTTTTTACGTGTCACCAGCACAGGAGCCAGTCAGGTGGACCTGGCATCAGTCACGTTCAGATGGTGCTTTTTGCATGCCACCGGCATGGGAGCCAGTCAAGGGGCACTGGCATCAACTTACTTTCTCTAGTTAAGGCTGTCACTAATGGGTGATCTATAGGTAAGGCTGCATATAAATGATGTAACAACACCATGTGAACATTTAATAATGGTTTCATATTTTGGCACAAGGCCAGCAATTCTGGAGGAGGGAATGAGTTGAATACATCGACCCAAGTACACAACTGGTACCTATTTTATCAACCCAGAAGGGATAAAAGGCAAAGTCAACCTTGGCGGAATTTCAACTCAGAACATATAGACAGACTAAATGCTGCAAAGCATTTTGCCCAACATTTTAACAATTCTGCCTGCTATGTATGAGTAATATTAGGCTGGACATGAATTAGAAAGGTTCCACAATAAGTTAAGACAATTGAAAGAATAGTTCTGTAGCATTCATAAATAGTTCATAGGCGCAGGAGTGGCTGTGTGGATAGGCGCAGGAGTGGCTGTGTGGTAAGTAGCTTGCTAACCAACCACATGGTTCTGGGTTCAGTCCCACTGCGTGGCATCTTGGGCAAGTGTCTTCTGCTATAGCCCCAGGCCGACCAATGCCTTGTGAGTAGATTTGGTAGACGGAAACTGAATGAAGCCTGTCGTATATATATATATATATATATATATATGTGTATGTGTGTGTTTTTGTGTGTATGTGTTTGTCCCCCTAGCATTGCTTGACAACCGATGCTGGTGTGTTTATGTCCCTGTCACTTAGCGGTTCGGCAATAGAGACCGATAGAATAAGTACTGGGCTTACAAAGAATAAGTCCCGGGGTCGATTTGCTCGACTAAAGGCAGTGCTCCAGCATGGCTGCAGTCAAATGACTGAAACAAGTAAAAGAGTAAAAGAGTAAAGAGTAAGAGAGTTGATCATAAAAACTCCGTACTTAAGCTCATCAAAACAGGAGAAAATATACACATCATCATCATCATCATTTAATATCCATTGTCTGTAGCCAACTATAATGACACATCCAGATTGAGTAGAGGTTGTGAAAATGGCTATTATAAACAGCAAGAGTGTGTGAAGCTGGACCATGGGTTGCCACACACTAAAGGTTGCTACTAAAAACAAGCCTTTATATAACCTTTAAACCAAGACATTACTCTTTTACTTGTTTCAGTCATTTGACTTCAGCCTTGCTGGAGCACCGCCTTTAGTTGAGCAAATCGACCCCAGGACTTATTCTTTGGAAGCCTAGTACTTATTCTATTGGTCTTTTTTGCTGAACAGCTAAGTTACGGGGACGTAAACACTACCATCGGTTGTTAAATGATGTTGGGGGAACAAACATAGACACACAAACATATACACACACACATACATATATACGATAGGATTCTTTCAGTTTCCATCTACCAAATCCACTCACAAGGCTTTGGTCGGCCTGAGGCTATAGTAGAAGACACTTGCCCAAGGTGCTACGCAGTGGGACTGAACCCGGAACCATGTGGTTGGTAAACAAGCTACTTACCACACAGCTACTCCAGTGCCTATTCCAGAAAGATCTAGAATGATCTATGATGTGATGTCTGATTATTGATGGCTCAATAACTCAGCCTCTTACATGAACGATGCTGTGCTGTGTTGTGACTTGAACTTTGTAATCTGATGGCTCAGTTTTGAGTCTTTCTACAAAGCTTTTAATTACATCCAGGGGAAATTTCTTTTCAAATTTGTCATATTTAGTTGGTTTAATGGGACTCATATGTACTCTCACTATTTGTATGCTACAGCGGTACATATTCTAAAATTGGAACGATACAAAGAAGATTAGCATGGCCCCTGTGCAAGGATGACATGCATATTTGTGAAGCGTTCCATATTTTTCAGGCGCAGGAGTGGCTTTGTGGTAAGTAGCTTACTTACCAACCACATGGTTCCAGGTTCAGTCCCACTGCATGGCATCTTGGGCAAGTGTCTTCTGCTATAGCCTCGGGCCCACCAAAACCTTGTGAGTGGATTTGGTAGACAGAAACTGAAAGAAGCCTGTTGTATATATGTATATATATATATATGTATGTGTGTGTATATGTTTGTGTGTCTGTGTTTGTCCCCCAACATCGCTTGACAACTGATGCTGGTGTGTTTATGTCCCTGTAACTTAGCAGTTCGGCAAAAGGGACCGATAGAATAAGTACTTGGTTTACAAAGAATAAGTCCTGGGGTAGAGTTGCTCGATTAAAGGCGGTGCTCCAGCATGACTGCAGTCAAATGACTGAAACAAGTAAAAGAGTACAATGAACTCAGGAAAAAAGAAAACCATCATGGTTTGAACACAGAGTGTAGAGAAAGGATATTTAACCCTTTATCATTCAGATCACCGTGTCAAATGTAATGCTTGTTCAATAGATTGTTTTGAATTAATCAAGAATTGTCTCATAGCTCTGAGATTTTGGTGATGCAACTGTTTATTATTTAGATGGCATTACAATGTCATCCTAATGACAGGTTTCAGAGGTTGGATCTGGCTGGTTTGAACAATAAAAAGCTAGAAGATCTTGGCCTGATACTGCTGGTTTAAATGCTAAAAAGTTAATATAATATTTTTGTGCTTCTGATAATTCACTGCTTCTTATTTGACCCTATATCAGTGATAACAGTGGCTAAAAACAAGGACAACTATTGTAGAAGAGAATTATTGTTGACTGAGGTTAATAAGTGCTCTGCAAATGAGGTTTAACCCTTTCGTTACCAACCCAGCTGAAACCAGCTCTGGCTCTGGGTACAAATGTCTTGTTTTCATAAGTTTGGAATTAAAATCTTCCACCAAACCTTAGTCACAATTTATGTTCCTAACACTAGCTTAATGGTAATTAAGTTATTTTACTAAATTCTTTGTTATATTTAAAGTAATTGAAAGAAACACAGAGCATTGAAAAAAAATACAGTAACAAAAGGGTTAATGATTAGGATAACACACAGTTGTGTGACTAAGAAGTTCACTTTGCAGCCATATGTTTCCAGGTTAGATGCCACTACACAGCACCTTGGGTAAATGTCTTTTACTTTAAACATGAGAATTTAGCTGATGAAAACCATGATTTCTACAACTTGATGAGTACTGAGACAAAGCACTGCTGTGCAGGTTAAAGGTGGATACTCACAGAAGACTAAGACCCAAGATGATGGGAGAAAAAAATGGAGAGATCAGATCTCAAGATGCTGGATTTCAAAGAAAAGATGATGAAAGACCAAGGCAAACACTGTGCAAAGAACCTGTCCAACCTCATTGAAAAATAGATGTTAAAATGTTCAGGACGATGTTTAAATGTCCAATGCATCTCACATGCAAAGAAAATTTGGTAACACTTGAAAGAAATTATGATAAGTTGATGTGATTTGAAATATATTGATTTATTCCTCTTAGTTAAAAAAACTTAGTATACATTGATTTGAGTGCAATGCTTTTGAAATATGGTAAATCAGCAGAACTGAGAATTGAAAAGTGGAACAAATTCTTCTACCTTATAAGAAATTGGAAAATGAAAATTTATAAATATATTGTTCTTTCTTTTAAATCATAACTTCATGGTGTTTTCTCCCTTTTTGGAAAGCACAAGTGGGATCATAAAGTTTGATTTCTGCTTCTATCAAAACATCTATCAATGTATAATATCAAAAACATATAATTTACTATTTATCATCAATGCACTTTTTATTTTTCTCATTTACAGGGTCAATTATGTAGCAATTATTTATTTTTTATTTATGCACCCTTTCCAAGCCTAGCCAGGCTCATGGGCCTAGTTTCCTGGTTTCTATGGCATATGTGTTCCCTTCAGCTGGACGGGACGCCAGTCCATCGCAGTGTTACTCAAGAAACAGGAAGAAAGAGAGAAAGTTGGGGTGAAAGAGTACAACAGGGGTCGCCACCACCCCCTGCTGGAGCCTCATGGAACTTTAGATGTTTTCGCTCAATAAACACACACGCCTGGTCTGGGAATCGAAAACGCGATCCTCCGACCGCGAGTCCGCTGCCCTAACCACTGGGCCATTGCACCTTCATATGTAGCAATTAAGAAATACATTAATTTTTTTCTTTTAAAAAAAATCATTGGAAACAACAGTAGTTACTTAGACTAACTTCCATCTTTTCATTAGTGAATCCACTCTGACTCCTGAAAAGAAATGCTGTTTTTTTTAATTCATTCTACATACTCAAGTGCATCATGGGAAATCCTGCTGTTGTATATTCTTTTTTTTTCTAGTATGATATCGATAAAAAAAAATGATATCATTATTCAAGTGAATCTTGGAACAATTTCTGTTTTTTTTTTATATTTATCTTGCAATTTTTGTTATCAAGGTGAAGAATAAATATATATGACCTGTTGTTTTGCAGTGACTAGTTACAGGAGATATGAATAATTTGATTCTCAGGTGAATCTCTCTTATCTAAAATTCTCTTCTGATATTTTCATTTCGTCTTCTTCTTTTTTCAACTGTTCAGTTGCCATTGAAACAGTTGTGGTTGTTGTTAATTTTCACATTATAAATTGCTGTTATATCTTATCATTTATTTGTTTCAGTCATTAGAATTTTGCCATGCTGGAGCACCACCTTGAAGAGTTTTAGTTGAATGAATCAACTCCAATACTTTATTATATATATTTTTAAAGCCTGGTCTCTGTCAATCTCTTTTGCTGAACCACTAAGTTATGGAGACATAAACAAACCAACACTAGTTATCAAGCAGTGATGGGAGACAAACACACACAGTGGGCTTCTTTCTGTTTCCATCTACCAAATTTACTCACATGACTTTGGTAAGCCCATAGTTACAGTAGAAGACACTTCAAGATGTCACACAGTGGGACTGAACCCAAAATCATGTGGTTGGGAAGTAAGCTTCTTACCACACAGCTATGCCTGTGCTTCTCTAAACAGTTACATTTTTTTTCTTATCAGTCTAAAGAAACACTCTTTAATTGATCTGATGCTTGCATCTCTTCTGATTGGTTTGACGATATGGAAAGTATCTCTTATAAAGTCTAATAATGACCAATATAATTTTTAAAAATATATTATCCTCAAGACATGAATGCCAAATATAAAACATATTAAAATTTTGAAAAGCACGTAATTAATGCAAAGCTCTAAAAATGCTGTTGTTGTTGTTTTACATGTCTTAGTATAAAATGTTAGCCTTAAGTTTTGTTTGAGAACTAGAGTCAAGTTAATTTAACCCTTTAGTATTTAAACCGGCCATATCCGGCCGAAATAGTTAATCTGTTTTATGTTCAAACTGACCAGATCCAGGCTCTCACACCTACCCTACAATGTTATTCCACATTAAGTAATTACACCATCAAGATCTTGAAGATATGAGATAATGCATGATTAATTCAAATCAATAAGCATTATGTTTGATAGAATAATCTGAACACTAAAGGGTTAACCATTTACTTTCTACAGGAGTACCGACATCTGGAATGATGAAAAAAAAAAACTCAGAGAAAGAGCTTATACTACTACTTCCATCATACAATGTTAAATAGCTCATCTAGAAAATGTTACTTACACTTGTTCTTTGTTATGTTTTTCTTGAGAAGCCTCAGACAGTTCTGGCTGAGTGAGCATATATAAGAGGTAACTAGAGAAATGAAACATTCGGATGGCATCTGCAACTGTGTCTAAGCCACCTTTATTATGAGACATGCTGTTCTAAGATTTGTTGTATCTTAGGAGGGTCATTATGTCAATAAATATATGCATTGGTTTATTTCATTTCTTTATTTTTATTAGTCAATTATTTAAGCATTGATTATCTAGCAGTGAAGGACATGGCTCAGTGGTTAGAGTGTCGAGGTTACGATCATGAGGTTGTGAGTTCAAATTCTGGACTGGGCTGCGTGTTGCGTTCTTGAGCAAGACACTTTATTTCACGTTGCTCCAGTTCACTCAGCTGTAGAAATGAGTTGCAATGTCACAGGTGCCAAGCTGTATCGGCCCCTTTGCCTTTCCCTTGGATAACACTGGAGACGTGGAGAGGGGAGGCCGGTATGCATGGGCAACTGCTGGTCTTCCATAAACAACCTTGCCCGGACTTGTGCCTGGGAGAGTAATTTTCTAGGTGTAATCCCATGGTCAGTCATGACCGAAAGGGGTCTCAGCTCAGATTATCTTGCTGATTGACTAAATGATCAATCAAACAATCAATAAATGCAAATGTGTTTATTATTGACAAAGTGGCCCTCTTGAGATACAGGAAAATATATCTAAATATGCAAGTTTACATGAAGAGTCTTGCAAATCAAATACAAAATCAAAATATGCTGTTCTAAGAATTCAGACTTAAATCTACTAGTTTATACTTTAAAGATCTTGGCTAGTTGTTCATCCTTGATTAATCAGATCTATGATCAAAGATTTTTCATACTTGACTATTCTGTCTTTTTTAAGAGTATCCGGGACTACATGATCTTATATGTTTTTTTGTTTAAGAGAGTGTGTGATTGGGGGAATATGGTTGTTATTTTTAGCAGTTTAAGCAACCATATAGAGGCTGTCTTGGCATGTATCTTAAGAATGAGTTTCTTCACTAATGTATTATGCTATTTTAGAAGGAAATTTTAACGTTAAATTCAGTAAATGTAAACTTAACATAATATCGTTTAAATGTTATTTAAGTTTATCTTACTATATAATCTTTGACACAGATTATCAACTCTTGCAATATGATACTGTTTGTAGCTCAACAGTTTTGTTAGATTTAAAAATAATTGGAAGAAACGCAGAGCATCTCAAAATAAATACGGTAACGAAAGGGTTGGTTCCCATATTCTACTCATATCTGCACTAGGTCTGCTTAGGGGGTTGGCTTTAAAATTCTACCAGGAACCTGATGAAGGCTGGAGAGTAAATCAGCTGAAACATTGTGATAACAACAAACAAGATGAGGACACATATCCGTCCAATGTAAATAATGTACAGAATTTCTCATCTCTAAAATATAGAACAGAGTTCATCACTCTTTGAGTTTTATCCAGAGGAGAATTTTAATTCAGTTCAACAAAATGAAGTGTGAGTGTGTGAACACTTGCATACTGCACTAAGCTAAGACTAAGGCTAGCAATGTTTGTTGACATTTCCTTCTCATTAAATCATCTGAAAGCTCTACACTTTCAAAGAGAAGTGGAATGAAAACCCCCTTACTTGAAAAACAGGTAAGAATTAGTGACCTAAGGGTCATCTGCCTGTAAAACAATGCCCTTATTATGTTTCTGTTTAACCTATGCAAGTATGGCAAAGCAGATATAAAATGAACAAGCAAATGAACAAAATGCATAGACATTAAACTGCACATACACATTCCTGACTAACTTGTTTCAATCGCTTTATGTTTTAGTTAAGAAAAATTTTATAAAAATAGAACCATACTATATCTGCAGATACACACACACATCCACATATATATGTATGAAAGAGAATGGGTGGCAAAGAGAATAGAGTATCAGACAGCTATCGCGTGTGTTGACAGACAGCTAACTCTCTGGTGTTGTGGTCTAACTAGTAGCAAATAGATTACTGCAGGGTAAGCAGTAATGTAAAACTAATACAGTTGTTTAGCTCTGACTGAGTGCAGTTATGTAGCCTAAGCCTAGTGCTTACAAACTTGCAATCAAAAAAGTTGTGGGTTCAATTCCTTAACCCTTTTGTTACCATATTTCTGCTGAGATGCTCTGTGTTTATTTCAAGGCGTTAGGAAGGGCATCCAGCCATAGAAACATTGCCAGATCAGACTGGGCCTGGCGCAGCCTTCTGGCTTCCCAGACTCCGGTTGAACCGTCCAACCCATGCTAGCATGGAAAACGGACGTTAAACGATGATGATGATGTAGCAAAGAATTTAGTAAAATAAAGCTAGAGTTAGGAACGTGAATTGTGACTAAGGTTTGGTGGAAGATTTTAGTTCAGAACTTTTGAAAACAAGGCATTTGTATCACAGAACCAGAGGCGGTTTCAGGCAGGTTGGTATCAAAAGGGTTAACTGAGCTGTGGGTTGTGTTTTTAAGCAAGGCACTTGATTTCACATTGCTCCAGTCAACTCAGCTGTAATGAGTACCAGCTGAGTGCTGGTGCAGCTGTTTCTCCCTCTATTTATCACATTCTGGATGCTCCACCGGATCAAGGGTCGGCTGAGACTACCAAGACAGTGTTTATGCTTGCTTGCAATTACACAAGCATCTAAAATAATTCATGAAAACATGGTACATACAATTATATACGTCTTTGTGAGTGACTTATTTTTTGCTTGATTTTCCTAGTGGAACAGACCTATGATCAAGCCATTCATGACCAACTCTTCATCCTCAGATATAGTTTGTCATGGCTTTCCTCTTTCAAAGACATTGTGATATGAGTGGTTCAGCTACAATTCCTGGTGGGTCATCAACCAATCAGAGGTTACCTCAATAGCTTAGTTTGTTGAGTTGAATTAAAATTCTCCTCTGGATAAATCTTAACCCTTTCGTGACTGTATTTATTTTGAGATGCTCTGTATTTCTTTCAATTACTTTAAATATAACAAAGAATTTAATAAAATAACTTAGTTATCATTTAGCTAGTGTTAGGAACATAAATTGTGACTAAGATTTGGTAGAAGATTTTAATTCAAAACTTATGAAAACAAAACATTTGTACTCAGAGCCAGAGCTGGTTTCAGCCGGGTTGGTAATGAAAGTATTAAAGAGTGATGAACGCTACTGATTTTACTTAAGGTAAATCTCATGAAAAGGAAGTTTTGATGATAATCTTATGATCCATTTTTTTTTCATAGATTTTGTTACCATTATCTTTTAACTTTTACTTGTTTCATTCATTGGACTGCAACCATACTGGGGCACTACCTTGAAGGGTTTAGTCTAACAAACCATCCTCAGCACTTATTTTTAAATCTAGTACTTATTGTATCAATGTCTTTTGCTGAATTACTAAGTTATACTGACATAACCAAACCAACAGTCGTCAAGCAGTGGAGAGAGTAAACGTAAACCCAAAGATATGCACACGTAAACAGGCTTCCACACAGTTTCTGTCTGCCAATTTCACTCATGAGGCATTGATTATCATCATCATCGTTTAACGTCCGTTTTCCATGCTAGCATGCGTTGGATGGTTCGACCAGGGTCTGGGAGGCCTGGAGGCTGCACCAGGCTCCAGTCTGATCTGGCAGTGTTTCTACAGCTGGATGCCCTTCCTAAAGCCAACCACTTCGTGAGTGTAGTGGGTGCTTTTTACGTGCCAGGGGAGGCTGGCAAATGGCCACGATCAGTTGGTGCTTTTACGTGTCACCAATACAGACGCCAGTCAGGCGGCACTGGCACCTGCTACGTTTGGACGGTGCTTTTTATGTGTCACCGGCATGGGTATCTTAACTACAATTTCCATTTATCCTGGGATATTGAAAAAATTACACACCCAAGGTGCTGCAAAGTGGGACTTAACCTGAAAGCATGTGATTGAAAAGTAAGATTCTTAGCCACACAGTTATGCCTGCACTTGTATCAATAACAGAACAATATTATTTAAGATGGCGAGCTGGCAGAAACATTAGCACACCGGGCGAAATGCGTAGCCGTATTTCATCTGCCATTACGTCCTGAGTTCAAATTCCGCTGAGGTCGACTTTGCCTTTCATCCTTTCGGGGTCGATAAATAAAGTACCAGTTTCACACTGGGGTCGATGTAATCGACCTAATCCGTTTGTCCCCTCTGTGTTTAGCCCCTTGTGGGCAGTAAAGAAATAAATATTATTTAAAATATTTGCTTTTTCACTGACAACATATTGGAAGTGTCAGACAGAAATCTCTCCAAAATTAAGATTATTGGTTTAGATTATTGGTTTAAAATTTTGTCACAGGGCCAACAAGTTCAGGAGGGAGTAAGTCAGTTACATTGATCTCCATTGGTACTTATTTTATCAACCCTGAAAGGATGAAAAGCAAAGTCAACTCAGAACAGAAAGACACATGAAATGTTGCTAAGTATTTTGTCTGCCATGCTAATGGTTCTGCCAGCTCGGCTCATTTGCTACAGATATTGCATTCATTATAAGTAAAGCATAAAATGACAAGCCATCAGAATTATTTGCACATTGACAAATATACTTAGTGACATTTCTTCTGATTCTTTACATTTTAAGTTCAAATCTTGCCAAGGTCAACCTTGCCTCTCATCTTTTCGGGATTGATGAAATAAAATAACAGCCAAGTAGTTGGGCCAATGTAATCAACTTGCTCAGTGCATGACTCTGGGCAAGATCTGAGATCCGACGCACCACCAAAGTACGGATCTACCAAGCACTAGTGCAAACAATTCTCCTTTACGGCAGCAAGTCATGGCCAATGAGAGTGGAAGATATTAAGCGACTAGAATCCTTCGATCACCTCTGTCTACGCCGTATCCTTCATGTCCAATGGCATCACTTTGTCTCCAACAATTCGGTGCGACACCAGTGCAGAATCACCTCCCTCCGACAAGTCATCCTAACGAGATGTCTGCGTTGGCTGGGTCATGCCCTCCGTCGTCAACCAGGAGAATTCATCTACGAAGCAATTTCCCCAGCTCCCCTTCAGGGCTGGTGAAAGCAATGTGGTGGACAACGAAAAACCTAGCTGATGACAGTCAAGGCTGATCTGGAACCCAACCTAGGCCCCCATATCTACAGCGTTCACAGCTGGAATAAGGAGTGGTTGGAGATCACGCGGTCGTTAGCCTCAAATCGCCAGGCCTGGTCGACATTTGTGAGAAATGCAGCATTGAGGATGAATGAAGCCAGCTCAACCCACCCTGGGTGAATGCTGTAAGAAAAAGAAGAATCAACTTGCCCCACCATCCTAAAATTTACTGGCCTTGTGTCAAAATTAAGAATTGTAAGCCAAGTACTTAACTATACTCAATTTAGTCTTCCAGTGCAACTGCATAAATTTGAATAAATAATTAAAAGAAAAACAGTCTATTTAGTCAGTGCACATTGCTTTCACAAATCTGAACAGTAAATTATAGGGTTGGTGTTCAGTTTCAATCTTAGTAGAAAAATGTTAGAGATGGATAAAATTGTTGTGAACTATTGTATACAGTAATAGATAAAACCATCCCTATTGTACAGAATTATTTGCTTGCTATAGGTAGCTAGATAGCTAATGATTTGCAGCGATATGAAAAAATTTTATCATAAATAACTAAAAAAAGTTTAATAGGTATTAGAGGAAGGGGGATAAAAACTGCTGGTATTGTAACTTTTTTTTCTGGAATTGTTACAGATTTTGATTGCTGGGAGAATGACAACATAAATGAAAAAACCATATATAAATAAATAAAGGAAAAGTATATGGGTTGGGGTGGGGGTAAGACAAGAATCATATTTCTTAAAGATAACAGCAGCCATAAAAGTAGCAGTTTTGCATTCTCACATATTAGATACACAAACAGCAGCAACAGTAGTAGCAGTAGTTTATAGGATATATGCAAACTACATTTAAATCATCAATGTTTTATGTCTATTTTCCTCGTTGGCATAGATTGGTTTGGTGGGTCCTCGTCACGGCTGGAATTAGCATGCACTCAGGGATACTGCTCCCCTAGATGGGTCAGGGGACCTCATCTTGCTCACATTATTTTTTTGGCTTGGTTTTTACAGAGTATACTGGGTGCTTTTATCACAGCACCAGCACTAGACGGAAACTGAAAGAAGCCCGTCGTATATATATGCGTGTGTGTGTTTGTGTGTCTGTGTTTGTCCCCCTAGCATTGCTTGACAACCGATGCTGGTGTGTTTATGTCCCCGTTACTTTGCAGTTCGGCAAAAGAGACCGATAAAATAAGTACTGGGCTTACAAAAGAATAAGTCCTGGGGTCGAGTTGCTCGATTAAAGGCGGTGCTCCAGCATGGCCACAGTCAAATGACTGAAACAAGTAAAAGAGTAAAAGAGAGAGAGAGGTGTGGTTATGTAGCATAAATGCATTATGTGTATTAGGAGAAAGAGTGCCAAGATTTAGTAGTGGGATGTAGCTTTGAAGATATAAGCTGAAGGCTTTGCTGTGTGGTTATGAAGCTTACTTCCCAACTGTGAGGTCTCAGGTTGTCCTACAGTGTGGCACCTTGGGCAACTTTTTCCAAATATTGCAAGTGTTTTCTACTATTTAGTAGATCAAAAACTGAAAAAAGCCCATCATATGTATGTGTGGGTGTACCTTGTCTTGACATCACATAATGGTTGTAAATGAGCATCACCATCATACAAGCGATGTTATTAAATTTCTAGTCCTCTGTCAAAAACATGTTTGGTCATGGGGAGAAAATATTACCTTGCATGGAAAACAAGTGAGGGTTTGTGACAGGGAGAGCATCAGGTTGTGGAAATTTTGCTTCAATAAATTTGTCTGACCTGAGTCAGATTTTTCATCTGCCTTCCTCTGGAACTTTTTAGGAGGAGGAATCAAGTTGATTCCATTGACCTTGGTACTTGGCTGTTATTCTAAGTTGCAAGGATAAGTGGAGCTTAAATAATGATGATGATGATGATATTGAAGCTTGGGAAAGAACAGCGAGGATAGACAAGAGCAATGGAGTCCAGCTTATTCGCTTTGCAGCTGAAATAACAAACTTTCTATCAACCTGATGAGTTGTGGCACACCTGAATACTATATACAATATTCTCATTAATAATCCTCTACCTCAAATTTTAAGCCTTGTGCTTATAGTAGACAGGATTATTATTATTATTATTATTAAGGCAGAATCTTTAGCATGCCAGACAAAACGCTTAGTGGTATTTCATCTGTGGCGAGCTGGCAGAAACGTTAGCACGCCGGGCAAAATGCTTAGCGGTATTTCGTCTGCGTTACGTTGTGAGTTCAAATTCCGCCGAGGTTGACTTTGCCTTTCATCCTTTCAGGGTCGATAAATTAAGTACCAGTTACGCACTGGGGTCGATGTAATCGACTTAATACCTATGTCTGTCCTTGTTTGTCCCCTCTGTGTTTAGCCCCTTGTGGGTAATAAAGAAATAGGTATTTCATCTGCTGCTACATTCTGGGTTCAAGTTCTGCCGCGGTTGACTTCACCTTTCATCCTTTCAGTGTCGATAATTAAGTACCAGTGAAACACCAGGGTTTGATGTAATTGAGTAGTCCCTTCCCACCAAATTTCAGGCCTTGTACCTAGAGCAGGAAGAATTATTGTTATTACTTTTAATGAAGGCAGTGAGCAGGCAGAATTGTTAGCACACCAGAGGCATTTTATCTGTCTTTATGTTCAAAGTTCAAATTCTGTTGAGGTTGACTTTGCCTTTCATCCTTTAGGGATTTATAAAATAAGTACCAGTTGAGCACTGGGATTGATGTAACCGGCTAGTCTGCTCCATCAAGCTTGATACGATAAAAGATTTCAAGCAATACTCGTGAATCTATGTAGACAAGTAACAAATATGCTTTTTCAACAACAAGAATCAAAGTATTTCTTCTGTCAACTTATAGATTTTATAAATATAACATATCTCCTATTGCTCCATGCCATGTAACTTGAAGGAGTCCTGAGAATTAAACCCAACATATAAATATAGATATGTATAGTGATAATGGTTTTAAAAGCCAGCCTCGCCTGGCACCTGTGCCAGTGGCATGTAAAAAGCACCCACTACACTTACGGAGTGGTTGGCATTAGGAAGGGCATCCAGCTGTAGAAACACTGCCAGATCAGACTGGAGTCTGGTGCAGCCTTCTGGCTTCCCAGACCCCTGTCGAACCATCCAACCCATGCTAGCATGGAAAACAGACATTAAACAATGATGATGATGATGTCATAAATATATCTTTAAAAGTAAAATCTGCAATTTCATCTAATGTTCATCCATTTCAAGAGCCATCCTACATTTCAGTTAGGAATATATATATTGGTGCAAGCATGGCAAGAAGTTTGCCTTCCAACTACATAGTTCTGGGTTCAGTCCCACTTTGTGGCGCATTGGACATGGATTTTCTAGTATAGCCTTGAGCCAACCAAAGCTTTGTGAGTGGATTTGGTTGATGGAAACTGAAACAAACCCATTCTGTATATATATGTCTGTTCCTCGCAACATTTGACATCTGGTGTCGGTTCATTTACGTCCCCATAATTTAGCAGTTCAGCAACAAACTAATAGAATAAGAAGCCAGATTTTAAAAAATAAGTACTAGGGTCAATCTTTCAAGGAGGTGGCCCAGCATAGCAGCAGTACAATGACTGAAACAAGTAAAAGATGAAAAAAAAGGTGTAATCAATTTTATAAACCTAGTAATTTTTTGCTAATTTTGTGTAAAGCATGTGGTTACTTCAATAAGTCAAACTTGGATCCATGTCACATTAAACAATCCTGAAAAATAAGTCAAAATACTGAAAACAAGTTAAAAAAGCAAACAAACCACGCACACACACACAACATGACTAAAGAGGAAATCCTATTTTCTTTATTTTTTCTAGAGTAAATATTTTGTTTAATCCTTTCCATATTAGCTTATATATTTAAAAATATTTTTTTATAGCTTAGTCAAGAGGGAAGGGCCCAAGACTCTTTTCAGGCCCTTGGGGACTAATGAAGAGGAACAGAAAGTTTATTGTCAAACCAGAAATCTTGCAAGAAAGTGGAATCCATTAAAGACAACATATGACCAAGTAGTAGCATTAAATCAGGTGTGAATTATATTCTAGTCACTCAAGGAAGCCATGGTGGAATTTGGACCCAGAATGTAAAAAGCCTTAATATATATTTCTTTACTACCCACAAGGGGCTAAACACAGAGGGGACAAACAAGGACAGACAAAGGGATTAAGTCGACTACATCGACCCCAGTGCGTAAGCAAAGCATCCCATCTACTAATTCTACCAAACCTCTGCCCTAGATTGGTGCTTATTGATCCTGGAAGGATGAAAGGCAAAATTGATCCCAGTACTTTTTTTTAAGCCTGGTACTTATTCTGTTGATCTCTTTTGCCAAACTGCTAAGTTACAAGGATGTAAACACACCAACACCGGTTGTAGAGGACAAACACACACATACAGATATATAATACGGCCATTTTTCAGTTTTTGTTTACTAAATCCATTCACAAGGCTTTGGCCAGCCTGAGGCTATAATAGAAGACACCTGTCCAAGGTGCTACATGAAGTGGGACTGAACTTGAGGTCATGTGGCTGGGGCAAACTTTTCACTGAATGTTTTTATAAATCTTATTTTAAAAATTAAAATATTGAGGCCATATATTTTTGTTAGGAATACGGTCACAGAAGCGTTAATAGAGGTTGCTTAATTAGTAGTTAATAATAATAATATTGGCTTCAAATTTTGGCACAAAGCCAGCAGTTTTTGAAGGGAAGGAGGAGTCGATTATGTGGATCCCAGTACTTGACTAGTATTTATTTTATCAACTCCAAAAGCATGAAAGGCAAAGTTGACCATGGTGGAATATGAACTCAGAACATAAAGACAGATGAAAAGCATTTTGTCCAGATTGCTAAGGGTTCTGCCAACTAATCTTGTTAAATAATATGTGCCCTTTTAAAGGCCTAGCCAGGCTCATGGGCCCAATTTCCCGGTTTCAATGGCGTAAGTATTCCCCAGCTGGATGGGACACCAATCCATCACAGCGTTACTCATTTTTGCCAGCTGAGTGGACTGGAGCAACGTGAAATGAAGTGTTTGGCTCAAGAACACAATGTGTTGCCCGGTCCAGGAATCGAAACCACAATCTTACGATCATGATGCTGACACCTAAACCACTAAGCCACACGCTTCCACAAATAATAATAATAATATTGGCTTCATATTTTGGCACAAGGTCAAAAATTTCAGGGGAAGGGGTTAAGTTGATAACATTAAACACAGTCCTCAACTGGTCCTTATTTTATCAACACTGAAAGGATGAAAGGCAAAGTGAACCTTGACAGAATTTGAACTCAGGACATAAAGACAGATGAAACGCTGGTAAACATTTTGACCAGATTGCTGATGGTTCTGTCAACTCACCACCTTGTACTTAATATTATTAAATATCATAAACTCTCTAGATAAATTTTCACATTAACATCAACATTAATGAATGTAACTCAATTAGAAGTCAGTGATATTTAACACTTTTGATACTAACCTGCAGAGATCACCTTTTTATTTCTGTGATACTAACTTGGAGTGACCTAAATTTAACACACTAGCATTTAACCCTTTAGCATTTAAATCGGCCATATCCGGCCAAAAGTATTCTGCCTGTTTTATGTTCAAACTGGCCAGATCTGGTCTCTCACACCAGCCCTACAATATTGTTTTAAAAATTAACAGCTACCTCATCAAAATCCCATAGCTACAAGATAATGCATGATTAGTTCAAAACAATGTGGATGAAGAAGCATTAATTTTGGCAGAATAATGCGAACACTAAAGGGTTAAACTGGTCATATTTGGCCTCTCACACCTAAACTACAAGGTCATTCTAAAAATAATCATCATCATCATCATCATCGTTTAGCGTCCGTTTTCCATGCTAGCATGGGTTGGACGGTTCTACTGGGGTCTGTGAAGCCAGAAGGCTTCATCAGGCCCAGTCAAATCTGGCAGTGTTTCTACGGCTGGATGCCCTTCCTAACGCCAACCACTCCGTGAGTGTAGTGGGTGCTTTTTACATGCCACCCGCACAGGTGCCAGACAGAGCTGGCATCAATCATCAAAATCTTGAAGCTATGAGATAATGCATGAGTAATTCAAAGCAATGTAAATAAATAAGCATTACAGTTGACAAAATAATCTGAATGCTATCAAAATTCTCTGTTATGTTTTCTAAACACCAGCTTGATAAAGACAAACTTACTTTACTATAGCCATTACTTTTGAAATCAATTGAAATAAAGGCAAGGTATTTTAAAAGAAATGTTCCTATATTTAGATACATTCTACTCCCATTGATAGCCAAGCGTAACAAATTTTGTTTGAAACAGTAAATGGTGACATTGTAGCAACAAATCTTAAAACACACACCCCTCTAACTCATGTCTATGTAGGATAACTTAATCTAATAACAAACTTATTTTTCGTTTTGGGATTTGGTTTGCAAGATTCTTTATGTGAGTTCGTGTGTTGAAGCATATTCTGTTGTGTCTGGGGAGAGTCATTTTCTTTTTGTGCCTTACAATGTAACACACTCACCGGTAACATTTCCACTTATTCTCCTATTGAAAAGGTTGCAAGACACACAGAAAATTTTAGGAGAATAAAAATATGAAATAAGTGGAAATTTTACCGGTGAGTGTGTTACATTGTAAGGCACAAAAAGAAAATGATTCTCCCCAGACACAACAAAACTTATTTTTATTTCAAGCATATTCAAAGTGATGAATATGACTGTCTGCTTCCTCATAACTTGAAGATTTATTTCTGTAAAAACAAAAATCACTTAAAAAAAAATTTTTTTTCAAAACAGAAACAAACTTGCTGATTACTTTTTACTTCTCTATATTATGTGCCAAGTCTCATTTGACTTGGTCAAAAGTGAAACTTTTTCTATTACCTCTCCGTGCCAGTGGCACGTAAAATACACCAATCCGACCGTGGCCAGCCTCGCCTGGCACCTGTGCAGGTGGCACGTAAAAAGCACCCACTACACTCACAGAGTGGTTGGCGTTAGGAAGGGCATCCAGCTATAGAAACATTGCCAGATAAGACTGGAGCAGCCTTCTGGCTTCCCAGATCCCCGGTCGAACCGTCCAACCCATGCTAGCATGGAGAACGGATGTTAAATGATGATGATGATGTTTACATCAATGTCTTTGTGCCCGTGTTGTGTTAAAAGCACATGAGCTGGCACCACATTAAAAGCACTCATGCCATTTTATGAAAAATGGCACCCAGTACACTCTGTCAAGTGCTTGGCATTAGGAAGGGTATCCAGTCAGAGAAACCATGCCAAAACATATTGGAACCTAAGCAGCTTCCCAGCCAGCCAGCCAGCTTCCTGTCAGCATGGAAAGTGGATGTTAAATGATGGTGTCTTTTGTCCTGTCATTTCTAACCATATCCACCATTTTTCTAACAATTGGAAAATAAAATACTCTGCTTTAATATATCTCAATAAACCTACACATTCTCCATGAATCAAATTTGTAATGTATTTCACATATTCTTTTCACTATCAACTCCAGAAAATAGAATCAAATTACAATCTTTCTACACAAGGTTAACCTACTGGAAAGTAAATAGCTTTTGTACTGCTAAAACCTTTAGGGATTATATTTGAGAGAGAGAAAGGTGGATTGAAGTATGAAGAATATGTATGTGGGACAGAGAAAGACAGAGGGAAGTAGAATTAAGCAGTTTGTGTGAGAGTAGTAGTTGATTAGTCCCAGTGTCAACTCTGAGCAATCTTATGAGCAAAGGTATTCCAGCCATGACAACCCCATCTTTTTTTCATATATTAAGAATGATATGGTTTAACAGATCCAAAAAAAAAAGGGTAAAGTGTGATGGGAAAAATTTAGTTGCTATTTCTTGCAGGCCAAGCAATCTCAAAGGGGTTCCTAGGTGGTACAGCAATGTAGTCCTGAACAGTGACATTCTTGCCCCAAACCTAAATCAACCCTCACTATAGGAAATTGCTCTGATAATTGGGCAAAAATCTAAGATATTGTCACTAAAACATATCTTATCTTTTACTTGTTTCAGTCTTTGGTCTGTGGCTATGCTGGAGCACCATCTCGAAGAGTTTAGTTGAACAAATCAAAATCTATACTTAGTTTTTTCTAAGCTTTGTACTTATTCTGTTGGTCTATTTTCACTGAACCACTAAGCTATGGGGATATAAACAAACCAATACCGGCTGTCAAGTGGCAGTGCAGAGAAACACAAACACACATATATAATCTACACACAAGATAGAATTCTTTCAATTTCCATCAAACAAATCCACTCACAAGGCTTTAGTCAGCTCAGGGATACAGAAGGCACTTGCTGAAGGTGCTGTCGTGGGATTGAACCAAAGACCACATTGATAGGAAGCAAACTGTTACCAAATACCATTTCACAGCTGATCTTATTGATCATGTGTCTGCAGGAGCATCACCAAATATCTAGGAGTGTGATTTCTTTTGTTAAGTCATGGGTGTCTTATTAAGAATTGAATTTGCTAACACATGAATCTATCATACTGCTTGGCAGCTTCGTCAAGGGTCTTTTACCATAGCATTCAGATCATCAGTGCTTTGTGAGCTGAATTTAGTAGTCAGCAAATGAGTGGAAGCCAGTTGTGTATAAATATATATATATTATCCATTCATTAAACATCTGTTTTTCCATAAGTTATTTGAGGCAGGATTTTAGGGTTGGATGTGCTTCTTGGCAACGATCAACTGTTTTACAAGAGATTTTTATATTCCACCTGTATTTCAAAGGATAGAGCAACTAATCATTAACATTGTTTTGTTCATGCAGTGACAAGTGAAATAATGCATTCATTTGCATATACATTACATACACTTACAGGTGAAACTTAGAGTAACAAGAGACTGACTTGACTAAAATAAAATACATCATTAATATCAGCTATGGTACTGCATACTATTTTTTCCAACAGTTAACAACTGTGTGTGTGCGTGTGTATATATCTAAAGTGTGGAGGCGCAATGGCTCAGTGGTTAGGGCAGCGAACTCGCGGTCGTAGGATTGTGGTTTCAATTCCCAGATCGGGCGTTGTGAGTGTTTAATGAGCGAAAACACCTAAAGCTCCACGAGGTTCTGGCGATCCCTGCTGTACTCTTTTGCCGGCCTGCTGGCTTAGCCAGCGGGGTGGCATCATTTGAAGGCTAAAGCAATGCAAAGAGCATTGTGACCAGCAATGTGTAGCAACATCTGATAGCCTGGTTGGTCACGTGATCATGTGATATCTAAAGCACTTGGGCCAGTGCCATGTAAAAAGCACTCAGTACACTCTGTAAAGTGGTTGGTGTTAGGAAGGGCATCCAGCCATAGAAACCATGCCACAACAGACAATCAGAGCCTGGAGAGCTCCCTGGCTGGCCAGCTCCTCTCAAACTGTCCAACCCATGCCAGCATGGAAAACAGATGTTAAACGATGATAAATTCCCATTTGACTCAACCCTTGCTCTTGAAAACTATATCACTCTAAAACTCACCGTTTAACCCTTTTGTTACCATATTTCTGTTGAATACAATGCCTTTGTTTTAATTAATTTTGAAAAATTATGTAAAAGAGAAAAAAACCTAAGTATAAATGATAAATCCAGTGTTTAGAAAATAACATGATTTTTTTTACAGGTTATAATTTAGACATTTTAACCTTTTAGCATTCAGATTACCCTGTCAAAAGTAATGCTTATTTATTCACAATGTTTTGAATTAATTCTGCATTATCTTGAAGCTTCAAGAGGCTGGATCTGGTCAATTTTAAACATAAAACAGAATATTTTGGCTGGATATGGCCAGTTTAAATGCTAATGAGTTAAATCAAGAACTTTGCATCATAGAACTAAGAGTGGTCTCAGGTGGGTTGGCATCAAAAGAGTTAAATTCACTGGTCAAATATTAACACAGAAACTAAATATTAACCGGGTAGTTTCAACTTTTGGTGGGGAGGAAAATTACAAGATTTTTTCATAAATATAATATTTAGATTCAGAACATCAATTTCTGCTACTATAATTATTTACAAAGATTTACTTAAAAAATGTCTCAAAATCATTGCATTAGTCATATTAATAAAATCCACTCTTAAAGTGAAACTTTCTTGTATATTAACAAATTGAAAAGAAAAAAAAAGAATTACATAATTTTAATAACAGTTTATCATATCAATGGTTTATTTTTTCTCAAGTTTAGTATCAGAAATTCCTATTTCAAAATGTATAAATGTTTTGAAAAATTTCTTGTGTATTATTAGCAAATTGAACAAATAATTATATCATTTCAACAGCAGTTTATCAAATCAGTTTTTTTCCCCCAGAAGTTTAAAAAGTACCAGAGGTTTCTAAATTTCATAATATATAAAAATTTTTGATGGGGAGAACAATGATTAGGACAAATTTTATTTTATATATTTTCAAACATTCTATTTTGGTACCTTATCAAAATGCATTTTAATTTATTCATATTGTTCCTTTGATAAGAACAACAGGTCCATCATATTACATATATATTTCTAAAAAGATGTAGATGAGGAAAAGAGAGTAGACTAGTAAATTTTATTAAATTTTAAGAGCTGGCATTAGACATGATTTAGTCAAAAACAGATGTAAGAAAGAAGGCAGTAAGACGGAAGGCAACAACTATTAAGAAATTAAGGGGAAAATCCACCTAGTCATTATTTGGGATATAAGATATGATATACATATGATCCCAAATAAGAAGACCAACAAATAACAGACTAGAAGGCTTAACTAAACTATTTGACAATAGTACATTTCTTTTCCAATATTTTTTATCTCAAACTTGAGCTTCTCTCTATAATAATAATAATAATAATAATAATGTTACTGGCATTGAACACAACATGCAACAAGTGTGTAACAGAACTAAGAACAATACAAGGAAACAAAACACCTCACATATACACGCTTTTATACATATTAATCAAGCATATAGCAGTAAATTAGAGAAAAAAACCCCAATATTAATAGATTAAAGTGCATTTATTAAGAAATAAGCTAGTGAGCTGCTAATTAAAAAAAAAAAAAAGGTTTTGTTTAGAGGCTGTTGGAAGGTGAATATCCAGTGTAATTTCATGTGTGGAATTACTGAGTTCTTGGTCTAGGCATGGTCTTATATACTCAACAAATGGAAAATGATTTGGAGAAAGGTAGTTCAACAGAAATGTCTAGAAATTACAAATGAATGTGTACAGTTATAATCATAGAATAAGTTATAATTAAAAGATGAAATATTTATCTTCGTAGTAGGTATCTATGGCAGCAGCAGCAGCAGCTTTACAGTCACTTCAAAAACTATTAACTTAAGTTCCATCAACTCCCATTTTTACTTGTGACTGGAGCATGATGTTTTCTTTCTTGCTTTCTCTTTCTCTCATTTGTGCTCTCTTGCGCTCACCTTTTATTTAAAGAAACCAAACTAAATTTAGAATTTGATAGTTGACTTTTGGCAAACTACTTCAGCATTTTATTTCGTTATTTCCAATGCAACTGATGAAAAGCAACATGATGTCCAGCTACTGGTGGCAGCAGCAGATCAGAAATAATTTATTAGCTTTATGTCAGAATAAAAGCAGTGTTGGTTGGGAAAAAAAAAAAGAATGTAATGTAAAAACCTTTTAATTGCGTGCAGTGATGGAAAGAAATTTGGCAGTCAATTCAAAAGGTTTGGTACAAACATCAAAACCAGCAAAGAGAGAACAATAGTCAGCCAGCATACTATGAATAGTAAAGTCAAAAAAATACTGTTTTTGGGGAGAGGGTTTTTGTTTTTATTTCCGCGGAAGCATGTCGCTCCACCCACTTTCCAAAAACAAATATATATACAGGCTTAAATGATATAGATTTTGGTTGTAATTGTTTGATCCATGAAAGGTTTGTGTATTTTTACAAATTTATATTCAATAAACAATATTCAATAATTAACAAGTCATCAAGTAAAAAAATAGCCATTTTATACAATAAAACCATTATTGGTTTTTCTAAATTTCAATGCATTATAAGGAATTACGATGATTGCAAATGGACACAAACGGTAAGGAAGCAAGTTCTTCCTCACTAAAACCAAGCATAACCACTCTCTAGAAATAAAGATTAATATAAATAATTAAGGGGTAAAGTTGACTGGCATTCGTTCTAGTCCTGTAGTATCAACAACTACTTTGAAGAAAGCTGTATTACTTTTCACATATGTATTTGGAGAGTTAAGCTTATCGAGTGACAGGAACAAAGGACAGCCACTTGCAATATTCATCTTGTTTTCTGGACGTTGAAATGAAGTACTTTTAGCATCAGGTCGGAAGCTGTCAATAACATGCTTTGTTCCTGATTGATCCAGCATCATTAATGAAACCTTTTGTTGAAAAGGCCACGCCAGAAGTGCATCATATGAGCCTCGCATGACAACAAAAAAAAGTGATATATATTTTCCTTTCCCCATGCCATCGCCATTTAGGTAGAGTCTAAGACACATCTTGTAACCGTACTTGCTAGTGTAGAATGGGGTTGAATATAAACTAGGACATGTTCCTTTTACTGCATCTTTACGCCGTTTTTCAAAGTCGTCTAATTTCCAAATAAATGTTCCATCATAACTAGGAATGTTTTCAAGTAGTGGTTCTTTCAAAGAGAGAAGTGGTTGAATTGTGCTAGTTAATTTTTTTAAATCAGACTGGAAAACTCCAACTAATTTGTCAATTTTAAGAAAATTCTTTTCAAATTTTTGACACCCCATTTCACTGTTTCCAGAATTATTCTTGCATTTTTCTATATTCTTTTTTAAAATCAACATGTGTTCTTCAAGCTGTTCAAGAAGATGGTTTGATACTAATTTTGAGGAAATCTGTGTAAAAATGAAAAAGATACAAATAGTATAAAAGGTATGGTAATGTATTAATATAACTTCAAAACAGAAACAGAATTAAACATCAGAAATATTTTATGTGTTAATCAAATCACAAGAAGAATTGGCTGTGTGGTAAGTAGCTTGCTTACCAACCACATGGTTCCGGGTTCAGTCCCACTGCGTGGCACCTTGGGTAAGTGTCTTCTACTATAGCCTCGGGCCGACCAAAGCCTTGTGAGTGGATTTGGTAGATAGAAACTGAAAAAAGCCCATATATATATATATATATATATATATATATATATATATGTATGTATGTCTGTGTTTGTTCCCCCCAACATCGCTTAACTGATGCTGGTGTGTTTATGTCCCCATAACTTAGTGGTTCGGCAAAAGAGACCGATAGAATAAGTACTAGGCTCACAAAGAATAAGTCCTGGGGTCGATTTGCTCGACTAAAGGCGGTGCTCCAGCATGGCCGCAGTCAAATGACTGAAACAAGTAAAAGAGAGTAAAGAGAGTTGTTTTGTTTCATGAATAAAATAATTGTTTAATAGAACTAAATGGTTTTCTGTCAATTTCAACAATGAGTATTTCTCAGTTGTTTGATGAACACAACCCTCTATTCACTGAATTACAGCACAAGTGGCTTAATATCCCTCAGACACTTATATCTTTAATTCAATTCTTAAGCAGAATTAATGTAATTGTGTGTGACAAGGCTTTCAAGTTCTTTTTACCCAGTTTTACTCACAAAGTTTCATATGACTTGATGCTATGGTAAAAAAAAACATTTGCCCAACCAATATGCCATGCAATAGGAATGCACCTGTGTTCTCAAGATTGTAAAATTCTAAAACCACTTGATCATGACTACATCTATATACATATATTCACTGGTCCAAGATGTCACATAGTGGTACTGAACCCAGGACCTCATAATTATTGCAAAGCAATTTTTTTACTCATTCAGCTGTACTTGCATCAGTAAAATAAGGTCGCAATAATATAGGATATGTGATGTCAAAGGTTTATTTTATAAGTGATACTTTAAGAAAACATTTAAGTGTCAAATTAATGTAAACACATTTCTATATGCACGCATCTATACAAACATACATGTACACAGCCATCTACCCACACAAAAACACTTATGTCTGCAGAATGTAAGCATCGCTTATTACTAAAACTATTTTGCTCTAATTCAGTTTTTTTACCTCTTCAGTTTATATATAAAAAAAGTTTTGAAATAAAATAATTGCAATGTAAATTAAAGTATGAATTCCTTGATCTCAATGTTGCATCAAGCTTTCATACATTTTAAATCAAGCAGCAGACTCATTTAAGAATTAAAAATGTATTAAGGACACAGCCTTCTTTGATAAATAAAACTGAAAGTATAATGGACTATAAAAGAGGAGCTGCAGATCCTCACTACTTGATTTGAAGGAATAGACTAAATCTCTTGATTTAAATTTCACTCATTTGAAGTAATGAGGAAAAAGAAAAAAATTCATTATGAGAGTAATGAAGAATTTCTTTTCTTTTATTTTTGACCCAAAATATCTGGAACAATATGAAAACTAATGAACAAATGTGCTTGCAGTGGCAAATATAAACCATGTCGAATTGTAAATCACACAATTTCTATAGGTATACAACAGACAGAGTTTTGACAACATGTACATGTTTGGTGTTTTACTTCAATAAGTTAATGTGTAATTAATAAAAGGAAGAAAAAAAATTATTCACAACAAGGATTAAATAAATTGAAGGCTCTCTCTTGTTCCTTCAATTTATATTATTTTTTATATATATATATATATATACACATGAAGGAAAACTTGTAGTTTGCTTGAAGCATTGTGATACAGAGGTAAAATAACAAAATAAGGAAGACAGACAGTGTCTTACAATGCTAAAAGGGAAAGTTTAGTAACTTTTATATATTTTAGGCACAAAGGCCCATTATCAGAAATGAATGGAGTTAAGAAAGCCTGAAATACATAAAGGTTACTAAACTTTCTCTTTTTGCATTGTAAGAAGCTCTGCATCTTCATTATTTTATTATTCAACTTACACATCTCAGATTGTTAATAAGTACATTGTTTTGTCAAATGGTAGGTATTATCTTGGGTTCGTCCCACCTCTCCAAGCTGCCTTTGTGGCAAAAATTTGAAATAATTATATTGGGTTGGTGCATAATTGATTGACTGATTGATTGATTCTAGTTTCAGCTCATGAGCTGTAGCCATGCTGGGGCACCGCCATTTAATTAACTTTTATTTTATTTTGGTGTTTTATTTTTGAATAAATTTAGAATTAAAAAAAGGGGTCATTAGTTATGCACTAACCCAATATTTTAAAGAAAATGTCTCCCAAAAATCTTTTTGACAAAAGAAGATGAGTTAAACAATTATCAATTTAAATATCATGCTTAACAAATCTATATCATATAAGTGATATCATATAAGTGGAAATATTACTTAAAATATATTTATGATACACAATACAAGACGTAAAAATTTAATTTCATGTTACATGTCCCCATGCATTCTGGATTTCAAAATTATACAACTTCAGAAATTATACAATAAAAATGAGAAAATTGTGCACTAGTTTGTAATTCTGTCAGAAGCCAAAGAAAGCAACTTTATCAGCAGAGTGACAGAAGAATCAAAATAACGGTAAAAGAAAAGAAAACAAACTTTGAAAATATAATTGCAACCTGTAGAGTGTGTATTTACAATACAATCTACACTATAAAGTTAAAAAGCAGTTTGAATGCTTCATTACATTGCATGTTAATGCTAGTTAAAATGATAAATCTGTGTTATATGACAATCATAAATGTAAACAATACAAACCTTTACACCGCAGTTAAGAGGACAATCAACAGGATAGGGGCAATCTTTCTTATGGTTCTCCATCTAGTAAATACGTAAAATGAAGTTAAAGTTAATGACAGCTATGCATCATAATTAAATAGCACATACAATATTGTTGCTCTTCCAATTCTGTCATGTTACTAAAATGCCAAGATAATATAATCTTTTTTTTTATCACAGTAATTTTAAGCCAGATTCATTTTTCACACATACATTTTCATATTTGCAAAGGGTAGATATTTTTTAAAGATCATTCTTCATAATGAATCAGAGATTTTGAAAGTTAAATACCTTCGTTAATTTTAAATTAACAAATAGGATATTAACAACTGCACATAAAAGACAATATAATGTTGTTCATGATCCGAAAATTAGAAGTGTAAGAATAGCCTCAACTCTTTGTCACATTATATCTTTATGAATTTAATATTCTATTTAATAGAATCATATGCTAATTTTTCTACTCTATGTCAGGAGACATAAAAACCACACCCACCACCCTGAAGCAAGTATGACTTGGTAGCATGTATAAATAATTTTTTAAGTGCTTATTTGGACTTGAGTAGACTGAGACATTTGTCCTCTCACTTTTGACCCAGTTAGACATCAAGGATATGATGGTTGGAGAAGGCTGCATAGTACTTAGCTGGTACTTATTTTTAACTGAGTGACATGAAGTACCACCAGGCTCTCGAAATGAATCCACAACCTTATGACAGTAACACTATATCCACAATGCCATATGCCTAGAGTATATCCAAAAGTTGGGTTAATTTTAGACTACAATCTTATTTTATAAACCGACAGTAAATCCAAAGGAATCACTGATTTAGAGATTTTTTAAGGTTTATACATTTGCATTAATAAGAAAATTATTTGTTATGAATTTCATTTTGACCTCTCCCTAGGATACATAACTATCTCTTTATGTACATATTAAATATATCTAAAACCTGCATAAGTCCAACGCAATACTTTTTAAAATAATCTTCAAATTCTAATGTGATCATGCAATACGTTTAATGAACCTAGGCAAATATTTCATAAAAATATGAGCTCTTCCTTATACATATATTTAGCAATATTTATACTATAACAGAGTAAAACTGAATATAAAAGGGAGGAATAGTCAATGCAGAATGAAATAACAGAGTGGAATAATGAAGAAATTAAACATTAACCCTTTCGTTACTGTATTTATTTTGAGATGCTCTGTGTTTCTTTCGATTAATTTTAAATATGACAAAGAAGTTAGTAAAATAACTTAGTTATCATTCAGCTAGTGTTAGGAACATAAACTGTGACTAAGGTTTGGTGGAAGATTTTAATTCAAAACTTATGAAAACAAGACATTTGTACTACAGAGCCGGTTTCAGCCGGGTTGGTAACGAAAGGGTTAAGAATTGAACCTGGTAAACATAATTTGCAAATAAATATGAAATTTTGTTAAGTTGTGTGACTGAAAACATTATGTTACAATTATGATTTCCCTTGGAATTAAGAAGAACGATGGACAACTGTCTGCGAAACAAAGTAGTGTCAACATGGCAATGGAGACAATGACATGAAAATCCAGACAAGTTTATGGGAAGCATGCTGTGTTATGTAACTTGCACCAGCTTTGTGTAAGTATTATCAATTTAAATGAAAACTATTTCCAGATTTTCTACAATCTGAATCAAATCACACTAGCTTGTATGAATTGAACTCAGACAGCAAACGGTTTAGTATGAAGTTATCTAGTTTGATATTTGACAACAACAGGGATTAAACTGAATTGAAACAAGTTAAAAAAATAAAAAAATTCATTGCACCATCACAATTTTCTTTACTTTACTTACTTCACACATAGGAATCTTCCCTTCGAAACATCTATCGCATACTTCTGGTCTCCACTCACAGTTTCTGCTGTGCTGCTGCTACAAGAACAAAAGCCATGCAAATAAGTAAATAATACTTCACATCTATTCAGATCTGAAACAAAAGTTTTTAACATAAAAAAAAGAACAACAACCAAAAATGACAAAAACATTGTATGTTGCAACAATCTGTGAATTGTTCCATAATACTTTAGCATCTATTTCCCCACATGTGGGATTTAATGGAAAGGACTAAGACCACTCAATACATGAAAGCAACAACACACAGCATAAAGAAAGCTTTGTTCTATAAATAAATAAATTTTTTTTAAAATGCAACATAATGACCAACCTTCTACATTTTAAAATCATGTGTATAAACTCTATCTTAAAATATTTACAAATAAAGCAACTTTAAGGTTTATTTTGAACATCATCTTCCTATCATGTCCATTTTTTTCCAATGTTGGTATGGGTTGGATAGGTCGCGCAGTGTCTTGTCACTTGTTCACTATCTTTGTTATTTGGCATGTGCAGCTACAAAGAAAACCCAGCTATCTTTGTTACTGTGCTAATATTTCTGCATGGTAAGGTGGCAAGCTGGCAGAAACGTTAGCATGCCGGGCGAAATGCTCAGCAGTATTTTGTCTGTCTTTACGTTCTGAGTTCAAATTCCACCGAGGTCAACTTTTGCCTTTCATCCTTTCGGGATCAATAAATTAAGTACCAGTTGCATACTCGGGTTGATTTAATCGACTGGCCCCCTGCCCCCCAAAGTTTTGGGCCTTGTGCCTAGAGTAGAAAAGAATATTTCTGCATGGTTTTTAAGGGTGGATGTCTGTCATCCTACCAAGAATTTTATAGCAGATCAGATGCAGTTTTTGCAATCTTAACACTAGAGGGGTTGTCTCCAACAAGACTAAATGTCCCCACTATCCTATGTCACCTTTATTCCTTCTTCTTTGGCATGGCTTTTACAGTGAGCTGGCCTTCATATCACCAAACACACCATAAAGTGTGGATTGGGTGCATTTTATTATGTCACTGGCATTAAAGAGACTGCCATTCATAGACAATGAAATATTTGGAGACTTTGCATACATTAGAATTACTATTAATAATTAAATTAATACATAAAGGCACAGGCATGGCTGTGTGGTAAGAATCTTGCTTCCCAACCACACTGTTCCAGGTTCAGTCCCATTGTGTGACACCTTGGGCAACTGTCTTTTACTTTAGCCTTGGGTCAACCAAAGCCTTGTGAATGGATTTGGTAGACAGAAACTGAAAGAAGCCCATCTGTGTTTGTTCCGTCACCACTTGACAATTAGTGTTGGTGCGTTTACGTCCCAGTAACTCAGCGGTTCAGCAAAACAGACTAATAGAATTAGTACTAGGCTTAACCCTTTAGTATTTAAACCGGCCATATCCGGCCAAAATAGTTAATCTGTTTTATGTTCAAACTGACCAGATCCAGGCTCTCACACCTACCCTACAATGTTATTCTACATTAAGTAATTACACCATCAAGATCTTGAAGATATGAGATAATGCATGACTAATTCAAATCAATGGGAATCAATAAGCATTATGTTTGATAGAATAATCTGAACACTAAAGGGTTAAGAAATAAGTCCTGGGGTTGATTTGTTCAACTAAAACCCTTCAAGGTGGTGCTCCAGGATAGCCACAGTCAAATGACTAAAACAAGTAAAAGAATAAAAGAAAAATTAAATAGTGAAAATACGGTAATTTTTTTTTTAGGTGCATTGAGAATGTTTCCTATCAGTACAGAGAGCCACAAACATGAAAAATAAAATGGAAGGGATAGTGTAGACATTAGAATTAGCATAGTAAGTCATACAAGAAGACCGAAATATTTGGAAATTTTGTATATGTTAGAATTGTTAGCAATAATGAAAATATTGACTATAACACCGGAGTACACAAAATGGTCATCAGTGGGGTTTTAGGTTAGGTGGCCATGTGAAGACTGACTGTGCCCTGGGAGGAACATATAGAGGCTCATGAGAGGAAACTTGCCATATACCAGAGGCTGGTAGAGCAGTGCAGAAAATGGGGTTAGAAGGCATGTTGCAAGCCAACTGAGGTGGGCTGCAGGGGTTTTGTAGGTGCATTCATTCTGCAAAGCTCTGATTGGCACAGCAGAGAGGAGGGTCATAACTTCCATGCTGAAGGTGTAGAGAAGGCCACTAATTGGCTTTAGATAAAGTGGGCAGATCAGTGCTTTGCTGCCACTGGGATGCCAGTGAGGACTTGATCAACTTCTGGTGGATCAACTGGATGAAAGGCTCTGCCCTCTGACATTAAAGATCTGAAACCCCCCCGAGACTCAAGAAACATTATTGATGACATCCCAGAGATCCGTGAGATATATCTTGAAACAGATTTTGGTTAGAAATTCTATTTTGAATCTATGTAACTAATGTTTTCTGGTCAGCATTATCAATTCAATTACCAAATTTTCTTTCCCTCTGACTCAAAGACTTAATTACTGTTTCAGAAATTATTACAACTGAAGGGAAAGTTAAGTAAGAGGGGAAAAAAATCTCCCGCAAAGTGAGATTTTTCTTTTTTGCTTGATATCTCATACCAGTTTAAAAATTGTGAACCTGCAAATTTTGGTTTTAATTACTATTGGTCTTATTTATTTGCATCTTACTTTTTTGGTCTCTCAAATATACTGATTTTTTGTGGCATTATTTCAAGCCAGCTAGCTTTTTTGCACAAACTGCATGTGCATTTTTCTCGCGTACGCATAGTATCGATTGCAACAGCTGATGTACTTGCGCGTACAAATGCACGTTCTCACGGCTTTATCGATCACATTCTCACCTGGAATCGAGTTTTGTAATATTTTCAAGACTTATACACGCCATGATACCGTCGGTATCTACATATCAAATTTGAACGCAATCGGATGGAGGATGCCTGAGATCCTAGAAGACACACACACAGACAGACAGAACGGATTTTATATTTTAATATATTTCGAAAATGACTTTATCAGTCTTTAGCTGGTGTTTGCAATGTAAATAAATTTACATGAAATTTAGAAGGTTTTCAATAAGATTTTTTAAAACAAAAAATTGGTATTAGAGAAGCAGGGGGTGGTTTCAGAAGGATTTGTACCAAAAGGGTTAATTGGTGATTTTAGGAACAAGAGTTTTAAGGAACTATATCTATCCAAATACCATCTGAGGTTTTAATGTAAAATGAAATTGTACTTATCTTCTAGCTAGGTGATGTTCCACATCATTCAGAGATATCTCTGTTACAGCTTATCCATAAAAAAAAAAATATTAAATTTTTTTTTAATTGGATCAGGAGAGAGAACTCCTCTCTGACAGGTCCCAAGGTAACTGATAGGAGAATGGCCTCTAGATAACAGGATTAGAGGCAAGTATGGAAATAAGCTCTCCTGGATTTAACAGGAGTTGCCTTTCAGCAAGGGATAGCACCTGACAACCACTCAGTCGGGGATTACAGGTGAAGCCATGGGAAGCAATATGATAGATGTGTAATTTTATGTGAAAGAGTCATCCACTGGCCAATAGCACTACTCATACAATACAGTAAATGGCCAGGATCACCAAGTTTGCAAAGCGTATCATTGCTAATGTGTTTAAACCTAGCAATCATCATCATCATTTAGCGTCCGCTTTCCATGCTAGCATGGGTTGGATGGTTCAACTGGGGTCTGTGAAGCCAGAAGGCTGCATCAGGCCCAGTCTGATCTGGCAGTGTTTCTACGGCTGGATGCCCTTCCTAACGCCAACCACTCCGTGAGTGTAGTGGGTGCTTTTTACGTGCCACCCGCACAGGAGCCAGACGGAGTTGGCAAACAGCCACGGACGGATGGTGCTTTTTACGTGCCACCGGCACAGGGGCCAGGCGAGGCTGGCAACGGCCACAATCGGATGGTGCTTTTTACGTGCCACCGGCATGGGGGGCCAGGCGAGGCTGGCAACGGCCATGAATGGATGGTGCTTTTACGTGCCAATGAAAGATTAATCCAAGAAAGCTCAACCAGATGATTCTTTTTTTAAAAAAAATTACAGGAGTGGTCACTTTAGGTGTTGAACTTTTAATTATGTAGACAAGAGTTTAAAACTTGCTTACAGCATTATGCCATCAACCCAGACATCATAATTCCAGTTGTCATTATGTTACTTAGCCTGTTGGTAATGCTTTCACATGATTAGAAGAAAAGAGAGAAAGAAAAAGAGGGAGAGAGAAGCATCCATGACATGGTAGGGGGAACATAATATTTATTAGGAGGTTAAAAAAAGTTAGTTGACGGTAGTGGTATAGAGGAGAGTTAGGAATATAATTTTAGCAGAGGGGTGATGTTCAGATGGTGAGATCAAAGAAAGGCAGAGAAAGAGAGATGATGATGGTGGTGAGTGCATAGTGAAAGGTATTTTTTTTTTTTGATTAGACTAAATTTTTTTTTTATCACCTATTACTTAATGCATGCACATCCCAAAGTTGCCATTCACTTTAGAAAGAAACCAGTCTTCTGTTTGCCTGTCATTTGCAATGACTATCAACAAATCACAAGGGCAGTTATTTGATAAAGTGGGGTTGTTCTTGCTTGAACCTGTATTCAGCCATGGACAGCTATATGTTGCATTCTCAAGGACTTGCAAATTATCTGATGTGAAAGTTAAAGCTACCAATGCCGACAAACAAGGGAAAACTTACATGAAGAACATAGACTGAAAAGAAATATTGAATTGAAGGGTGTATGCAAATTGAAATGTGTATTAGTTCTGACCCATCGCCATGGATAAGTTACCAGCAACGTAGTTTTCAGAGCATACCATGTTGCATTAAATTTTTACTCCGTGAAATTGTAACCCCTAAATTTGACATAAGCTGATACTGTTTACTTTGTCTTCTGTCAATGATTGTTGAAGGAATGAATTTAAAATATTCAGGGTGATTCAGTTTAGACATTTTCAAACTAAATGGCATTTACTCATTATCATTATTATTTTACATCCATTTTTCTATACTAGCATGGGTTGGACAGTTTGACAGGAGCAGTCAAACCAGAAAACTATGCCAAGCTTCGCTGTCTGCTTCAGCATGGTTTCTACGTTTTGATACTCTGAAAGCAGACGTAATCTGAACTCTAATTTCAATCCTAGCTTTAAATATTTATACTGTATAGGGCTACTGATATTGTTGTTATCATCATCATCATCATGCCATGATTTTATGCTAACATTTGTAATCATCCCACTGCATGGCACCATGGGCAAGTATCTTTTATTGCCTTAAGCTGACCAATGCCTTCTGAATGAAATTTGGTAGATGGAAATTGTATGCACACATATTTTTTCTAGGTGTCTCCACACTAACATCAAGTGAGCAACAGTGGCATCATGCTTGTATTTCTAATAAACAATAGTTTCTGTAGCTCTGAAGTTTTGAAGTGTGAAAGCTAATTTAAATAAATATTCCTTATTTGAAAATCAGGTGACATTTAGAAACAGAAATGGTATCCAGTGGTAGAATACCACTTTAATAAGTCTTGTTCCATATATGTCAGTACAGAAAAAGTAAATGTAAAACGATACCAATGCTTTTGCATTTCATAAGTCACAACATTTGCAACAATATGTTAATTTACTTATAGATGTTATTTTAATTAGAGTAAGGTTTCATAACATTAACATCTAAGTGTTAATCTGCCATGCTTCTTTCATGCTTCTGCAAACATCACTTACCCATCCATACCACTTATATTCAATTTCTTGTATAATTTGAGGGTATGCCCTGACACATCTTCACCACCATCTTTTCCAACAGGATAACCATGTCTCTCCCTTACAGCAAGACACCTGTTCATGTCCAACTATTATACTTTAATCTCTCATCACCTGGTATAGAACCACCTCCTTCAATACTATTCCTCACCCCACCCCCGTTGTAACTTACTTGGAGACCTCATTCGTGCCAGTGCCATATAAATAGCACCCAATACACTCTGTAAAGCAGTTGGCATTAGGAAAGGTATTCAGTCATAGAAATCATGCAGGTATTGGTGCTTAGTGCAGTACTCTCGTTTGCCAGCTCCCGTTGAACTGTCCAACTCACACTAACCCGGAAAACATTTGTTAAAAGATGGTGATGGAGCGTTTTAAAAAGTTCAAGGGATAAAAAACCCGCAGAGAGTGAGATGTGTCAACAGTCTCAGCCAGCTAACAGAATGATACTCTTTTACTTGTTTCAGTCATTTGACTGCGGCCATGCTGGAGCACCGCCTTTAGTCGAGCAAATCGACCCCGGGACTTATTCTTTGTAAGCCCAGTACTATTTCTATCGGGCACTTTTGCCGAACCGCTAAGTGACGGGGACGTAAACACACCAGCATCGGTTATCAAGCAATGCTAGGGGAACAAACACAGACACAAACATATACACACACACTTATATATATATATATATACATATATACGACAGGCTTCTTTCAGTTTCCGTCTACCAAATCCACTCACAAAGCATTGGTCGGCCCGGGGCTATAGCAGAAGACACTTGCCCAAGATGCCACGCAGTGGGACTGAACCCGGAACCATGTGGTTGGTTAGCAAGCAACTTACCACACAGCCACTCCTGCGCCTATTATTAAGACGAAAGTAAATCAGAACTTACAGCTTCTGAAAGAAGAGTATGAACACTCTGGAGACAATAAATTCTATAACATTTACAGCAAGCATTAATTCTCAATATGTTAGTATGTCATGTATTTTTTTTTTTATCTATGTGCCCTTTTCAAGCCTAGCCAGGCTCATGGGCCCGGTTTCCTGGTTTCTATGGCGTATGTGTTCTCCCCAGCTGGACGGGACACCAGTCCATTGCAGCGTTACTCAAGAAACAGGAAGAAAGAGTGAGAGAAAGTTGGGGCGTAAGAGTACAACAGGGGTCGCACCCCCCCCCTGCCGGAGCCTCGTGGAGCTTTAGGTGATTTCGCTCAATAAACACATACAATGCCCGGTCTGGGAGTCGAAACCATGATCCTCCGACTGCGAGTCTGTTGCCCTAACCACTGGGCTGTTGCGCCTCCACATGTCATGTATTAAAGATCTTATTTAACAAGGTACAGGGCAGTTTTATTTGGAGAAAGAATTATAGTCCTTCAAATCAATTATAGTATACTACTAATAATTATTTACAAAAAAGAAGATAGAAAACAAAGATTATGCATAGTTGGAACTTCAATTTGACTTCCTGTTGTGCATACCAATCCAATAGTCCACAAAATAAAGATTTCTTACAGGGACGAAAAACCAATAATCTTCAAGGTAGAAAAAACAAGACACAAAGTAATTTTCAAGAAAATAAAGTGGTGTAAGTGAAATGGCCCAAAGTAGTTGAGAACAGGCATCTCACAAGCTTGTCTGGTGCTCTCCATTTATTTCTTTAAACACAAGTTTTTCAGTATGGTGAAAGAAATTAAGCAATCAACACGCCCTCTATATAATTGCTAGGAATAGCAGCCAAATTTCCTTCAAAACATACCTACTGTCTTAAAAATTGGAAGGACACTTATAATTCTGGAAGCACTATGCTTTCAAAGGAAAGATGGATGGTCAAGGCCTTTAATCATAGGTCAGCTCAATCAGAGCTGAGCTAGAGCTAAACAAGTGCTTTATATATTTATAGATATATACAGGGTGCAATGGGTAAATTGGTGCCATTTAATTTTTTTGTTTTTGATTTTGTTGACTACACAGTAAAGTAGGGTCAGCTGGGCACCATCTGTGAGGAAAACGGCTCCATGATGCAATTCTCTCTGCCAGAAATTTGGAAACGACGCTGTACTGCTTGGCATTCACGCCAGAAGCCCCAATATAAACAGATAGTGAACATACAGAACAACTGTTGGCTTGCTGTGTCCCCAAAACCTGTACCAAGAGTGATAAAAATCAATCATCCAGTCAACATCATGGTGTTTGGAGAGATGGTGATGTTATGCCTCCATTCGGCTTCCCACATGGCCTCAGACACAACACAAAGGCCTACATTAAGTGCCTGTGCTTGGCAACAGGACTCTGTACCATGCCACATAAGCAGGAGAACCCAGTCATGGTTGTCAGACAATTTCTATGACCACATCACCCCCAACATCTGGTCACCTAACTCCCCAGACTGCAATCCCCTTGATTATTATGTGTGGGGTGCAGTTGAGCGAGAGACAAACAAAACTCCTTGTAACACCAAAGATGAACTGAAGGCAAGGATTAAGGAAGCATTCACCAACTTAAACAAAGAGACTGTCCAAAAGAGTTGCAGGAGATTCCGAAGTCACCTGGAAGTTGTGAATGAAACCAATGGCGATTTTATTGAATGAATTTACTCTTTAGTATTTCATGCTATTTTTATGTAATTTAGATGACAATATATTCACAGCACCCTGTATATATAAATAAATGACAAGAAAACGGGAGTTACATAATCCCCTTTATTAACTTACAGCCATTTCATTTTTAAGAAGCAGTGCAACATCCTATGTATTTAAATGATTTCTGAAATAAACACACTTCATTGTAAAGGCTCCAAGGAAGTCATAAGATGTTGCACAAGCACTCAGTTCTGAAACAGCTGTAAACTAATGAAGGTGATTATGATACACTTGTTCTCTTGTCATTCATTAATTGATATTAAATCTACTTGCCTAATGCTTTACTCTAAAGTTTACGCATATGGAGTTCTATAAACTGATTATTAGTATTGCTGAGCCTAAGCAAAATAAGAAATTATATGTAATGGGCTGGCAACAGGAAGGGATCTAATCACAGAAACCAAGCCACAATATGTGGTGTGTGAGCAAGACAGGCTCTCCAGTCTATGCAGGAGGGCAGTTAAGCTCTAACTTGGACCATAATAACCTATCCAGCTCATATCAGCATCAAGAAATGGATGTGAATTGAAGACACACATAAAGATGAAATTTAACAAAAAAATTAAATGTGCAAAAAACATTTATGTTAAAGGTTTGCAAATCACAAGCGAATACTGCACTGTTCTTACATGGAAAAAAAAGAAGTTTGCAAAGCAACTATAGATATATGAATACAGAAGACTAGTTTATAGCCTTTTTTTAAATAATTTTCTTTTAATCATGTCAAACAACAAATACAAGAAATATTAAAATGCAGATATAAAGTAAATGTATCAAAAAGAATTTAAAATCTCTAAGAAGCAGCTTCTTTTTTATGAGAAACATCTTAGGGTGACAATGATTCTTTGTAAAATAGCCAAGATGTTGAAAGTATACCTATATCTAACGAAATGATAAACAATTTTAAAAAATCCAGAAGACTTATAAATGATTGCAAACTCATTGGAGTATACGAGTCTTTATCATGAAAAATATTCTGAAAAAGGAAGTTAACTTCCACCCTTTAGCATTTAAATTGGTCATATCCAGGCCCAATTATTCTAGCTGTTCTATGTTTAAACCAACCAGCCTCTCGCACCTATACTATAATGTCATTCTAAAACTAAACAATCACATCATTGAAATCTGAAAGCTAGGAGGTAATGCATGATTAACTTAAACCAATGTGAATGAATAAATAAACATTTAACAGAATAATCTGAATGCTAAAGGGTTGAAAAGTAGATGTAGATGGCAGGGAGGAGTGAAAAATGCAACTTTTGAAATTGGTAACCAAGAATTGATATTTTGTTGTGAATTAGGGTTAAAAGAAAGGTGTATAAAGAACTTTATGATTAAATATTTTTTTCAGGCTCCACAACAATTGCAAATTTTAAAAATCACTATTTTTGGTCGAATTTTGGATTTCATGGATTATAAGTCACAACGAATGCATATTTCTGCATAGCAGAATGCAAAACAGTGAATATAGTGTCCTTAAGAGGTTGCATACCAAGTTTCATTATAATCGACTAATATCTTGAGGTCCCACACTGACTATAAAGAGAATGGGAGTGTGAACCACTGCAATGGTTGTTGCACATAGATGTACATCGTACATGTGTGAATTTTTCTGCTTTATACCTTGACTTTAGGCCATTGTATTAAATTTAATGTTGTTTGCATTAAGTGATGACCCATAAGCCAATAACATGTCATGATACTGAATGCCCAATATTTGGTACTCCATGTGATCTTAGTGAGCGAGTTTTGCCAACTTACAAGGACATATTAAAAAGTGTTCTTATTGAATGAGAAAAAGAAAAGAATGTAGTTAAGAAAGATCCTTCCACTTCCTTTCAACAATTAAAATAGTAAGTTCTGAAATCTGCACTTGGCTTTCAAAAGGAATCGTTACTAATTAGATGCTGAAAACAAAGTTTAAGAAAAGCAGGGCTGTGGAGTCGAAACAAAAAACTTTGACTCCAATTCCTGTACTATTGGTGACTCTGATTCCGACTCCTCTTTATGTAATTAAGTGATTGTGGTCTATATATCCCATAAAGCATATGCATACGCTTGTACTTTGAGTAAGCCTATATGTTATAACTAGTTTATCATCATCATCATCATTTAGCATCTGCTTTCCATGCTGGCATGGGTTGGACGGTTCAACTGGGGTCTGGGAAACCAGAAGGCTGCACCAGGCCCAGTCTGATCTGGCAATGCTTCTACGGCTGGATGCCCTTCCTAACACCAACCACTCTATGAGTGTAGTGGGTGCTTTTTACGTGCCAGATGAGGCTGGCAAATGGCCACAGTCGGATGGTGCTTTTTACGTGCCACCGGCACGGAGGCCAGGCAAGGCTGGCAATGGCCACGATCGGATGGTGCTTTTTAAGGCGAGGCTGGCAATGGCCACGATCAGATGGTGTTTTTTACGTGCCACTGGCACGGAGGCAGTCGGGGCGGCGCTGGCAATGGCGACGTTCGGATGGTTCTCTTATGTGCCACCGGCACTGGTATCACAGCTACGATTTCTATTGATGTTGATCGATTTCGATTTTGTTTTTCACTTGCCTCAACAGGTCTTCACAAGTAGAGTTTTGTGTCCCAAGAAGGAAAGGTATGCATAAGTGGACTGAGGCTATGGGTTATGGCCTCACTTGTCCTACCGGGTCTTCTCACGCACAGCATTAAAGAATAAAGATATTGTGAGTTGGAATCAGTTTTACCAACTCCAGCTACCCCTTAATAGTTTCCGACTCCAATTCCAGAGCCCTGAAGAAAATGTAATTCGAAGGAAGAATTGGACTCAGTATTTTGAATGGAATCTCAAGTGGATGGTAAGGTTCAAAAGGGATGATGGAAGGAAGAGAGATGAGTGTATTGAATGAGTTAAATTGGATTGCTACGTCTAGCAACCTGAGAATTGACATGTGAAAAATACCACATTAATATAGAGCATGAAATCCTCAAGTCCTAATAACTGGTCCTTCAACATTGGGTGTGATAAAAATGAAAAGGAATGAAATAAATTACTTCCAGACAATTCAAAACAACAGGAAAATATTTGAAGGAATTCCAGATAAATATCAAAGCTGGTTAGCCAAAGTCTTCCAAGAACATATGAAGATGCTTGAGCATCATTAAACTAGTTACAGACATCATTATTTTTCTTTTATTTACTGGTTTGGCATAGGGAAAGGAACTGGACTATATATAATGACCATCACAGGTTCTTCAAGATGGGAACATAGATCATCATCATCATCGTTTAACGTCCGTTCTCCATGCTAGCATGGGTTGGACGGTTCGACCGGGGATCTGGGAAGCCAGAAGGCTGCACCAGGCTCCAGTTTTTATCTGGCAATGTTTCTACAGCTGGATGCCCTTCCTAACACCAACCACTCCGTGAGTGTAGTGGGTGCTTTTTACATGCCACCTGTACTGGTGCCAGGCGAGGCTGGCATCGGCCATGGTCGGATTGGTGCATTTTACGTGCCACCGGCATGGAAGCCAGTCGAGGCGGCACTGGCTTCGGCCACGATTCAGATGGTGCTTTTTACGTGCCACCAACACGGAAGCCAGTCGAGGCGGCGCTAGATGTAGTCAGCATTCTTCTTGGACTATTTGGAGTTGATGGCTGTAGATATAATCTCACATAGAAGCGGAATTATAGAGGCTGATATTGAAGAGAAGAAGGACTGAGCATAATAGTTAGTAGGTGGTCTGGTATGGTGGACACAATATAGTGACAAAATAAGAGTGAGTAAAGAGGATGCCTGAAAGGAAATGACATGAACCCAGCCAGCTCCAAGGAGCAGAGGCAATTATAGAAGCAGTAGAAAGATAGAAAAGAGACAGCATATGTGGACCAGAGGTCAGACTGTGTTGGTGTTTAATCACATTACAATCAGTTGGAAGGCTTTTCTTTGAATCTAGTCTAGGATGTCTGTGGTGTGTAGCAGCAGCATTCCAAATGTAGGAATAGCAACTTGTAGGTTTCAGCTAAGCTTTGTAGATGGTTTGTATTAATAGTAGTTGTAATCTACAGTATTTTCTAGTCATGAAGATGACCTGGTTATGTTGAGGATAGGGAGGATGATAGTGAAGTACTGCTATTTGTCAAGGAGTTAAGTATAATGTTACAAATGTGTATGAAATATATACACACATATGCTTGTTTCTTTATTTTAAAGAAATTTTAAGAGTAACAATGGAACATTTCTTGATAGGGAGAATTGTTTACTAAGAGTAAAGTTAAATTATCATGATTTTAGTTTTGAATTAACTATTAGACAAAACAAAGTCCTAGTCAAAATCAAATTTATAATACACACTTATATAAAAGTTAGGGATCAAGAAGACTCATGACTATTGTACAATTAAAATAATTAACAAGCAAATCTCTAAAAATATATATCTTCAAAGCATAAAAGTAATTTCAAAGCAACAATGTCTAAAAACTAATAATTGCTTGGCTCAATAGACTTAGGCAAAACTAGGGAGAATGATAAGTTTTAAGTTCTGACTGAAGCTGGACTGTTAATTAGATCTCTTTTCCAACATTACTAAATCACCACAAAAAGAGATATAGTTATGATTTATAACATAAGTATGAAACGTACTTTAGTAGAAATGAAAAGAAATAAAACTGAAGAAAATAGTAATTTTGAGGGAGGTAGGAGAACATCAAATGCCAATACCCCCCCCACACAATATATATATATATATATATATATATATATAGATAGATAGATAAAAATGATAAGACAACAAAAGATAGAAAGAGGCCTCAATATTATGTAAATAGAGGAATTTATCTGTAAATGTAATATGTGACAATTATTCGGTAGCCATACACATACACAAAATATGTACACACATACACCCACATATACACACTAAATATATACATGATGACATTGCTGCAAATCAAGAGCAGGCCATGTAGCCCACATACAAGCTGGCCAGATGATTACTGCACAAGAATAGTCAATGTCGACTTATGACTGACAGCCAAAGAAGAGATACACACACACACACACACACACACACACACACACACACACACACACTAATTCTTTTATTTAAAAATTTTAAGAATAACAATGGAACATTTCTTGATAAGGAGAGTTGTTTACTATGATTTAAGTTAAATTATGAATTTAGTTTTGAATAAGCTGTTAGGCAAAACAAAGTCCCAGTCAAAACCAGATTTATAATGCACACTTATATAACTCTAGTCCAATAGACCTTAACAGCCTTATAATAATTTCTTTATTATAATTAGACACAAGTTCAATTTTGATAAAATGGGAATCTAATGAATGGAGGTAATAGGTTTTTAGTGCTGTGGCACTTAAGAAAATCTGATTCTTGAAATTTGTTTTCACAAACTCAGCTGTCATTACTTCCTTGATAACATTAAACAGAAGGGGATTGTAGAAACAAAACCACGGTTGAAACATATCCAAAGAAACAATGCTATAGGTGAAAATTAAATATTTAATCCTTTTGATACCAATCTGTTTGAGACTGTTCTTGGTTCTGTGTTAAATACTTCCTGTTTTATAATGATCTAAATTAAAACCTTCCATGCAAATTTCATTTTGATTTATGTTGTAAATACCAGCTAAATTCTTCATGATTTTCAAAATTAATTGAAATATGCAGTGTATTTCAGAAATATGGTAATAGAAGGGTTAACAAATCAATGACTAAAAAAACAAAATACAGAGGATTGTCTGGAATTAATGGCCTGACAGTTCATGTAATAAGAAATATAGCATGACCTACAAACATTAGGGCAATGACAAGTGACTGAGACCTTTGGAGATATGCTGTGCTTGAGAAGATCCGGCAAGCCAAGTGAGACCATAACTGTAGCCTATGCCAGTGCTGCGTAACCAGCCCATTTAAGAGTATCCTTCAATCATTGGACAATAAACTACACTTGCGAAGACCTGTTGAGGCAAGTGAAATCGTTGTTGTGGCCAATGACAGTACTGCCTGATTGGCACCTGCACCAGTGGAACGTGAAAAGCACCATTCGAGTGTGATCATTGCCAGCGTTGCCTGACTGGTCCCTGTGCCGGTGGCACATAAAAAAACCATTCGAGCGTGGTCGTTGCCAGACAGGTTCTTGTGCAGGTGGCATGTCAGAAGTACCATTTGAGCATGGCCGATACCAGTACCGCCTGACTGGCCCTCATGCTCATGGCATGTAAAAGCACCCACTACATTCTCAAAGTGGTTGGCATTAGAAGGGGCATCCAGCAGTAGAAACTTTGCCAGATCAGATTGGAGCCCGGTGCAGCCTTCTAGCGTGCCAGACCTGAAAATGTTCAACCCATGACAGCATGGAAAGTGGACATTAAATGATGATGATGATGAAGTATATGGAGCTATGGTAAACTACATCATTTCTGGAAAAGACATCCCCTAACACAACATAAACTACAAACACAATTGTAGTGGCATGTTTACATGGCAAGAAAAAACAAATAAATTAAAAAATTGCAAAAAAATGTTAACAACAATCCTAGTATAGGAAGGTTGGGAGTCATTAAGTCTATTATAATTATGTAACAGCCAAATTCAGGATTGACATATATCATAAGTAATTGAACACTTTCTAAACTGAATATCAAGTAGTCATAAAATCATCGTTACTGTTAATACACCTGCTTTTTCTACGCTAGAGTGGATTGGATGCAAATTCTTATATCAGTTTTCTACAGCTGGAAGTCCTTCCTGATGCCAACTCTCGTTTTTAAGCAAGATACTTTATTCCACACATCAAACCACTGAGCTCTTAAACTTTTGTTTATGTGGGATATATAGCTCAAACAATGTCAATGTGAAGATATTCAGAAAAAAGAAACACTCCTCCCCCTTATGGGTTTCCATACTTTATGTGAATGCACTTTTTGCCCCAAAACGTCTTTAAAAAACCCCTGGGTCTTACGTGAACTTGGGCAACTAAGTTTAAATGCATTAATTTTTTTTTCTCTTGAATGTATTGCTGAAATTGGAGTGCATCTAATGTACACAAGACAAAACTGCTTGCATCCAAGTACATGGGGAGGAGTAGTGGAAAAGGAGAGAATAATGGTATCAAATTTTGGCACAAGGCCAGCAATTGTAAGGGAGGAGCTAAGTCAATTACATTGATGCTAGTGTTCAACTGGTATTTATTATATTAACCCTGAAAGGACGAAAGAGAAAGTCAACCTTGGCAAACTTTGAACTCAGAATGTAAAGACAGACAAAATGATTGTGTTTATGAGTCTGCCAGCTTGCCACCTTAAAGGAGAAGACAACAATAATAATAATTCCTGAAATTAGCACAAGACGAGAAGAGGTGAGTGAATTAACCTGTGAATTAAACAATGAATTATATGCAAGGAGTTGAAATTTAATAATGAACTTACTTTATAATCCTTGAATTTGCCTTTCCATGAACACCCTGGATATAAACACTGAGCAGGGTGTTTGTCAAGTTCTTTCCGAAGGTAATAATCAGGAGTATATGGTTGCTGCAAGTAAAATGGCATAACTCTTTAGAAGAAGCCATGTCTAACTGATAAATACTTTATCAATAAATTGAAGAACTTTGGGAATATATTTATAAAAAAACAATAAAAAGAAAAGCTGATTTGCATATGCTATAATTTATAACATCACAAATATACTAAATAATTTATTTTATTAATAAAACGGTGCAAAATAAGGTTATGGTATTGAGTTATTATGGTAGTAATGTTAACTCAATATTCTGAAAAACATGTTTTAGTAAAAGTACTAAAATCCAGTGTGTATTATAAAAGCTAAGGTACTGGATTGCCAATTCTTGGTTTGAGCTGAAATTCATGTCATTTTGTTTCAAATTTGGACTAAAATATTTTTTCTATATCCTTCCTTTAGCTGTTAAGATTAGGTATCAGAACTTCAGGGAAGCTTTCTTGTGTTAGACTAGCATTTAAACAAGGGAGTTATTTGTCTCTTATCTGGTAAATGCTAAAGAATCTATCAGTAAATACTGGCTCTATGAATTTTTGATATTCATGAAAATAATATTTAAACTTTTACAGGAAGCTGAGGCTATGGAATTTGTTTAACTGGACATCCTTCCTATCACTAGTCATTCAATTGTTAATTTACATAATCTTTAACAAATTTATCTCTCTCAAAATCATTTCAAGGTACAAAGTCAATCTGTTTTTTTTCTTTCTTAAATGTAATTTAAACCTAATACAAGCAACATGTTATGAGAGGAGCATAACACATATGTTGATAATACTTTCAAGTGTTAATTCTAGTATAAACTTTTTCCAAATTGGATTTTATCTAAAACAACATAAAAAGTTTTACACAGAGTTTCATCTGTCCATTAATTGTTCAGCAGCCCAGTCAGTATCTTAGAAACAAAGAAATCTAAATATTTTTTAAGTATAAAAAAAAATATATATTTCACAGAAAGATAAGGATAAATTTTCAACATTGGATTCTTACTCAGCCAAAGACCAACTTTTGTACAGAGGGGATACAAATGTATCAACCACTGCATATGACTGGCCTTTACTGAAGAGCAAAGTCAACTGTTTAGGTTTAAACTTGGGACATGGAAAACAAAATAATGTAATGTATTTAATCAAGAATTGTCTTGATCAGTTTCACTGTCCTGATAACTAATATCAAAACAGATACAAAAATTATAAAGACATACCTCGTTTTTGGAAATCAGCATACTGATAGTGGGATCAATGGAATCAGATTCATTTGACACATCTTCCAAACATTTTTCACAGATGCTATCCCTGTAAGACAGAAAATAAAATAAATTCCACAAGATGTGTCTTCAGACAAATGAACCCATGTCAAGAGAGTTGTTCTTTATGAGATGTCATTAAAAGGTTTTATGAACATACAATTCTTCAAATTCCAATACTAAAGTCTGGTAGACAAGTGCTGAATAATAATCTGCCAAACTGACCCTAATACCCAATTTTGAATACCAAATCTGTATTTTGTTTTACTCTTCTAGGAATTGATTCTCAACATTCTGGTATAGATTATGGCATTGTTTTTAGAAAATAATACAATACTTAATACCATATTTGGTACTGTAATAGTTGCAAATGCTAAACTGCCTATGTAGGCTGGTAGACACACTTTTCCCCATTATTTCAGCCAATAATATTTAGTGGCTGCCCAGATAAATTGTTGGGTAGCTTCAAAAACCTACTCCTGCTTGATTTTACTGACAAAATGCATGAAGAACTTTCTGGAACATTTTATTTTTCATGTAACTAAGATTCAGTTTGAACCTCTCACTAGAATTTGCCTTAATAATGACTGGAGTATCTGTCCTCTCAGTTAGGCTGTAAAAAATGATTCTCACACAATTTGCATTCTATTTCCTCAAGCTTACACACTATGTGAGGCAACAACAAATAACAAACATGCAGTTCTAGTATTTCTATCTTGTACATATGAAAAAAAAAAAACAAACATATTCAATTTTAAACTGAGAATCAAGCATTTCTTGGATTTTAACAGCTTTCTGATAGTTACGAATAAATTTGCTTATTTGAGAGCCTATCATTATCTTTCTCATTCATCCTTCAAAAACACAGGATTCTCTTCTATGTTACATTTGGTGACAACTAGACATTCTCATTCATATTTATACTTAGTTACATTTACCAACTTAACATTTTATTCTCAGTCAAATTTGCAATGCTAATTTCTTAGAGGAACGCACGAAAGTTAGACAATCACACTTCATAATCCATAAGTGGAAATAAATGAAAGGAACTTTAACCCTTTAGCATTCAGATTACTCTGTCAAATCTAAAGCCTGTTTAATCACAGTGTTTTAAATTAATTGTACAGCATCTTGTAACTCTGGGATATTGATGATGTCCCTGTTTATTTTTAGAATGACTTTGTAGGGTAGGTGTGAGAGGTCAGAGCTGGCTGGTTTGAGCATAAAACAGGAAGACAATTTTGGCCTGATATGGCCGGTTTAAACACTAAAGGGTTAAGCAAACAAAAATTATTCTGGGGACACACCTTATGAGAGATTACTTGAGTCCTAATGCAATAGATAAAAATAATTGCATTAATTACAAAGATAATATGTAACTAGAAGGCAACTCAATAGCATAGTATTCATTTCAAAACTGAAACAGACCGTTGAACACACCTAGTTTATTTTGAACACGAGTCAGTAAAGATATAAACACATCAACAGCAAATCATACTGCTTTACGTAATTTGTATAAACTGTAGAGCATTATCAGTGAACAGTGCTAATGTTCTGTACTGATTGCATAAGATCTAAATGAGCAAATATAATTCCTCTTGAGTCAAATCTATATTTAGCCCTTTAACATTCAGATTACCTTGTCAAATGTATTGAATTAAACATGCATCAATCTCACAGCTTTGACGTTTTTATGATGTGATTGTTTATTTTTCGAATGGCATTGTAGGGTAGATACAAGCCAGATTTAACCAGTTTGTGCATAAAACAATATTTCAGCCAGATATGGCTGGTTTAAGTGCTAATGAGTTAAATATATTACTTATTTCTTTACTACCCACAAGGGGCTAAACATAGAGGGGACAAACAAGGACAGACATAGGTATTAAGCCATTTACATCAACCCCAGTGCGTAACTGGTACTTAATTTATCGACCCCGAAAGGATGAAAGGCAAAGTCGACCTTGGCGGAATTTGAACTCACAACGTAACGGCAGACGAAATACTGCTCGACATTTCGCCTGACGTGCTAACGATTCTGCCAGCTTGCCACCTTAAATATATTACTGCTCCTCTGTAACCATGCTTGTCCATATCTCTTGCTATTTAGACATTTAGACAAAGAAAATTACTGAATTACAATGATTATTTACAAAAAGTTCAGATGATAGACATTAATTAGATATATCTAAAGTTCTTATTTTGCAATGCTATGGTTTTAAGCTTTTTTTTTTTTTATTGTTGTTGATTATTCCTTTTGTCATTCGTTTTGTAAAGACAGCCATCAAGATACATTATCATGTAATAAACCTATGAGCATCTAACATTAAACCAGACTACACATCGAGAGATGATGCATATGAATTCAAGACAAAGTGTGGAACATACAGAGTTTGACAGTATGCCTGCAACCATCCATCCAAGAGTCAATACTGTGTGGCTAACTCTTACTTGCTAGACATGTGCAGTGTGTATTCAAAACACACTGCAAAGATGGCGAATAACACATAACCTGCAATTCATCTTAGTGGGGGGGGGGGACTGAAAAACAAAGTTATCATTATCAGCAATGGGCACCCAAAAAGTTAATTGTTTTAATTTCTATGGCATACAGCCATAAAAACTATGCCAAAAACTGAGATGTATGGGCAAGGCATGGTCCCTCAACTTCAACTAAGAGGGCAATAACTCTAAATAAAAATCAACTTAGTGTTGAACAGTCCAACCCATGCAAGCAAGGAGAATAAAAGCAAAATGATTGATTTTGTTGTTTAGCCCCAAGCTTGCTTGCTTGGATGTTTAACTAAAACACTCCAGCTGTAACCCTTTCTGGGTTTTTAATATCAGAAACAACACTGTCCAGTGTGTGCTTTCTTTAATACAGTAGGATATATTTCAGAATATTTTACTATATCTAGCAAGTTGGACAACTGCATAGGGCTTCCCCAGCTGGCACAAGTTAAAATTAGTTTTGTTAAATTTGACAATACTCCAAGTGTGTATTATACTATCGTAAGTTAAGTCAGTATTAGAGACATCATGCATAGTATCTATGTAATTAGAGCAAAAGGTTTTATGGCTAGCTGCCCCTTACTGTGCCAACCTTTCAAACTCTCTTCATTGCTGTCAATGGGTGTTGTATCATTATATGTCTAATTAATATTACTTATTCAGTAGCAAAAGGCATTAATACAATTTTTCATTTCATTAGTCAATAACTGCAGATTCATGCTTAATAAAAATACTATTATATTACTTGTTTAGTTTAAGCAAGTTGTTAGTAACAAAGACAAGGACTTATCATTTCCATTTATTTTTATCTTGGCATTCACTTTGTACAGTTATATCATATGTAAATGATGCCAGAACAGAAACCTGTTATCATTCATAAGAGGATACCATTTCTAATGATGAATTTCAATAATTTAGATGAATCAACTGAGAATAAATATCTTTGACCAAACAGACCTAACCACAGCTAGGTCTGTTTGATCAGGGCTGACCTCAAACAAAATAACAAATGACTAAGTACATTTATGATCTCATGTGACTTCTATGAATTTTAATGTTAGTTTCCTGGAAAGATAAGCTTATTTTAATTTCACTTTAATTTGTTTACTGATTATACTTCATTTAAAACACAATTAGGCAAGTAGGACTTAACAAAAGATACTATTATTGGCTGCCTACCAAATATAGGCAACTAAATCTCCCTTAAATCATGCTCCCTTGTTGTAAGGCAAGGATACACATTAATGGAGTTTAGATTGAGCAAGTGTTTTCTGCTATAGCCTCAAGCTGACTGAAGCCGTGTGATTGAATTTGGTAGGTTAAAGTTCCCCTTGTATGTATATGTGTGTGTGTGTGAATATGCTTTCTTTAATAGATAGGAGGGAAAACTATTATAAAACAACAGGAATATCTTTAACCAAAAGTTCGATCTCATTCAATCCGAGTAACTTGGAGCTAAGTAACAACAAATGAACAAGTGCACTTATGATCTTAGTTTGCACTTATTAAATTTTGTAGACCATCAAAGACCTTAACCCTTTCGTTACCAACCCGGCTGAAACCGGCTCTGGCTCTTTAGTACATATGTCTGGTTTTCAAAAGTTCAGAATTAAAACCTTCCACCAAACCTTAGTCACAATTTATGTCCCTAACTCTAGCTTAATGATAACGATGTTATTTTACTTAATTCTTTGTTATATTTAAAATAATTGGAAGAAACACTGAGCATCTCAAAAAAAATTCAGTAACGAAAGGGTTAAATATTACACATACAGAAATGGTTCTTAACAAGAAAAACATTTATTTGCAACACTAATGAATGACTGAGTATATATTACCTATAAAAAAAGTTAGGACTTTCCAGAGGTTTACAGATTTGAAAATATAGTAATGGTAAAGTGGGATATAGTCAGCATAATCATAGGAGAGAAAGCTGATTCAGAAAACGTAAGTTTTCCTCTCTTTTAGTAGATGGATACTGTGGGATTATATGCTTCCTTGTGAGCAAAAATAATATTATATCGATTTATTATTCCACTTCAGAAGATAGAAAATTAAATTAAGTTCTAGAGAGAAAAATATTTTCTGTTGTAGTAGAACAAGACATTCGGACTTAATATTTTAAAATAACAAAAACAGAATAAACCCAATAATCAATTGCCAATATGATCTGTGCTTCAGATTAAGGAGGGGAAATAGCTTCTGATCCCGATTTATAAAATCACATATTCCTCTAGTTCTGATACACAAGTGCTTGGATTTGCATTAAAACCTTCAGTCCTAATTTTTGTAAGATGTTTGTTCCAAAGACTAATAATGTAAATGACAAAGATAACTACTAAACCCCAACAAATTCTGTTTCTTGGAGATTTCATCACAGTCTTTTCTTTAAGACAGTAATTTGGATGTCATTTCAAACAAGTTCAGTAACTGCATGGAAATTGTTTTCTTTAAGGAGATAAAACTTGTACAAAGACAACATTCATCTTAATGCAAGATTCCTTGCATTTGAGCCCAGTGTCCACAACACTCCTATCAAGAAGTCTTCCTGTGAATGTGACCTGGGAATTACTGTCAGCAGCGATTTGCGCTGGACAAAGCACATCTCTAAAATTGTCAAGAAGGCCGAGGTGTCTTGGCATCACTCAGCAAGTCTTTTGTCAGCTGCTCTCCAGCTATCTATTTAGGGCTGTATATGGCTATGGCACGGCCACACTTGGAATTTGCATCACCAGTCTGAAACTGTTACCTTGCTCAGGACACTGACCTCCCAGAAACTGTTCAGACACGTGCAACCAAGTGAATAAACTCCATCAGGCATCTACCATACTCTGAACGCCTTGCTTCCCTGGGTATAAATACATTGAAGCTCCAATGTCTGGCAACTGACTTGGTAAACACTCACAAAATTATTAACCATCGTACCAACAATCACCTTGAGTACCATGTGTCTAACACACATGGGCATGCCTACAAAGTCAGTAAACAGCATAGACCCCATGACATTTGGAAACATTTTTTCACACTCAGAGTTGCTGAAGCATGGAACAAACTACCTGCATCAGTTGTTAGTTGCCAAAACATTTCATCCTTTAAAAGGATGCAATGCTGCGAGCTGGCAAAAACGTTTGCACACCAGGCGAAATGCTCAGTGGTATTTCGTCTGCTGCTACATTCTGAGTTCAAATTCCGCTGAGGTCAAATTTGCCTTTCATCCTTTTGGGGTCGATTAAATAAGTACCAGTTACGCACTGGGGTCGATATAATCGACTTAATCCTTGTTTGCCCCCTCTTTGTGTAGCCCCTTGTGGGCAGTAAAGAAATAAGACATTGCATTCTTTAAAACCTCCATGCTTCCTGAAATTCGCCAACACTACACCTGATATCCCCCTTCCGTACACATGCACATCATGACTCATACACTGTTCACTTTCCTGACTTTTGTACATAATTCTATGTACTGTACATGCACCTTTGATGAGTTGTAGTGCACCTGAGCACTATACACAATAATTTCATTATTATTATATATAATCAATTCTTAATTGATGAAATTTAATCCCAAAACAAAGGAAGTGTAGGAAAATTTGGCTTAACCCTTTAGCACTCAGATTACTATGTCAAATGAAATATTTATTCACATTGTTTTGAATTAATCATGTATTACATTTTGTGATGCTATATTTTTAGAATGGGTAGGTATAAAAGGCCAGGTCTGGCCAGTTTGAACATAAAACAGGTCAAATAGCTGAGCCAGATATGGCTGGTTTAAATGACATTATTTCAGATAGTTAAGATGGAGTTAACTTTTTAAGAAAAAGGCCTGTGGCAAAATATCAGATTACATGGTAATCATGCTTCATTAAAATATTAAGTTTGATATGCCTTTATTCAGCAATTAGGAAATAAAAATCCCTCAACTAAGTCTTGAAAATTGAATAGAGAAAGAAATAAAGATCAATAGCCACACCTTAATCACTTAAAATTTACTTCTACCACAAGCTAAAATATTTATACCATTCTTTTCTACCAGGAATTATTTTTCATCACTTTCACAAAGCTATCATAAAAATAAAAAAAACACCTGTCAGTTATTTCATTGACACATTTACTTTTATTAACAGACTTTATCATAAACAATGGTCTCTCCTCTAACATCACTATCAATATTTATAATTTGTCATACTAAATAAAACTGAAATTAAAACTATTAGTTTTTTAACTACTGAATCAATATTTGCAGCAGTTGATACTTTTTTTTGTAAAGAACAATTAAAATCCATTGAAATTTATATTTTAATATGATAATGAAAAGAAAAGTAATGAAAATAACTTTAGATCACCTATTTGAAAGATCTTCTAGGTAAGATACTTAAGCCACTAATATTGTATATTTTTTTTATGTATGGCTTTGAGAAATAAGGCCAACATCTCTGAGTGTTATAGAGCCACCAAGAAAAATAACCAAAGAAATCCCAGGTATCCCAGATGAACCAACTTCACGGCAGGAGGTGCAGATGAGGGCAGCTGCATCGAACTCTCTCATGCACCAAATGGCAGTTGCTAAAAAGCATTCGTGAAGTAAAACCATGTAGCAACACCAAATGGCAGTGCCCTAGCATGGCCACAACTCATGAGCTGAAACTAGAATCAATCAATCATGTGTTGTTGCAAACTTTGAGTTAATTTAAGTCGGAAAAACTCAGCTGAAATGGTTACAACAATAAACTCCATTAAAGGTATCCACGAACCAGGTAGTGATGATAACCAGCTAAAAGATTAGGTCTACCACTAAGAGCAGGTGGTACAGTTTATCAGATGAGCTTCCACACACTTTTTGATTACCCAACTTTAGTCTTCAAATCTTCGACTACATCATCATTGCTTTATATCAACAAACCTAACACATAAAAAGTATTTCATTAGCTTTGGCATTAGGAAAGACATCCAGTCACAAAAACCATGCCAAACCAGAACATTGGAGTTTGGCACAAGTCCTCTGGCTCGCCAGTGATTATGATAAGGAGAAAACTAATCAAGCAGTATGATATTGCAACATAAAGTGTAATTAGCATCACAAGTTACAGATGACTGCTAAGTGGCCTAGTGTTGAGGATCCTTTAGGATTTTGCTTTAAGACAAGTACCGAAAAGAGTATCCTAAGACTTTCAGATTAAATAGTTCTTCACTGGACTATTTCAGCTTTATTGTTAATAATTATAACAATTAAATAGATTGCTTTAAATCGTTAATTAGTAGCAAAACTTCACAGGGTAAATAAAATGTTGTTGCTTTCCAGTTTCTGCCATACAAATAATATGTGTATGATGCTAGCCTCTGAAAAACATTACTGCTTATTCCCCAACTCAGTAAATGCCAATTTAATTATTTTGCTCTATTGTTCACTCCCAAAGCTGAATATAAAAACACACAAATGAGATTCTCTTTGGTATTTCCCTTAGAAAAGTAATCACATGACCAAGAAAGCAATTTATATGAAACTTATTTCATTCACAACAGCCTAATTTGCCATCCAACAAAATAAGCTACCAGAAAATGTTCCGACATCCATTTTAAATGACTATGCATAACACAGATTAGTTTCAGCTAGTAAGTTGTTTAGTCCTGGTTCAGCACTAATCAACCAAACTTAACATATGTAATCTCTAACAATGTGCTTCATTCTGTTTATATATATATATCTATATATAGGAGTGGCTGTATGGTTAAGTAGCTAAGCACAAGAGTGGGTGTGTGGTAAGTAGCTTACTTACCAACGACATAGTTCCGGGTTCATTCCCACTGCGTGGCACCTTGGGCAAGTGTCTTCTTCTATCGCCTCAGGCCGACCAAAGCCTTGTGAGTGGATTTGGTAGACGGAAACTGAAAGAAGCCCGTCATATATATGTATGCGTGTATATGTTTGTGTGTCTGTGTTTGTCCCCCCCCCCCCAACATCGCTTGACAACCGATGGTGGTGTGTTTACATCCCCGTAACTTAGCGGTTCGGCAAAAGTGCCCGATAGAATAAGTACTAGGCTTCCAAAGAATAAGTCCTGGGGTCGATTTGCTCGACTAAAGGTAGTGCTCCAGCATGGCCGCAGTCAAATGACTGAAACAAGTAAAAGAGTAAAAAGCATATATATATATATATATATATATATATATATATAATTATCAGCATTATTTAACATCTGTCTACCATGCTGACATGGATTGAACAGTTTACTGCACCAAGCTCCAATCATCTGTTTTGGTATGGTTTCCGTGTCTGGATGTCCTTCCTAAAGCCAGTCACTTTACAGAGTACTTTTTATGGGGCTTTGTGTGGGGCACTAGCATGGGTACCTTTTACATAGCATATATATATATATAATATATATACACACACATCATCCCATAAATAATGTGGTAGTTTTATACTTCTTTTATCTTTCAAAATTAAGATAAAGTTCTTTTTAAATCTAAAATATACTCTTCTCCAATGATCTTCCATCTATCTGGTTGACTTGCAAGGTCCCTCTTCCAAAATTCACTTGTCCAGTACTGCTCTGACCTCTTCTACAGAATTCATATTTTTTCCGTCCAAGTAATTTTGAAGAGTGCAGAATAAATGATAATCAGATGGGACAATGTTCGGTGAATATGGTGCATGGGGCATTGTTTCCCATTCAAACTGCTCCAGCCTTTGGAATGACATTCTCACTGTATGTGGCTGAGCATTATCCTGATGGAAGAACCTTTCATTTTGAAAGCAAAGATGGTAGTTTTTCTTCTAGCACTGACTTAATTAAGCTGCCCAAAGTGGATTAAACCTTCCATATCCCACCAAACAGATAACACCTTACATAGGTGAAGACCTTCTTTAGCCTTGGGTGCTGGTGTGTCTTCTTTCCCTACCCACTGTCTTTGGCACTTGACATTTTTATAGAGAACCCATTTCTTGTCACCAGTCACTATTCGGTTCATTCGTGACAGCAACGAAGAGCACACATTCACTCTCTGCATGAATTAGACTCGGAAACTTTGTGAGGAACCCATTGACCCAATTTCCTGACTTTTCCGATGGCATGCAGGCTTTGATGAAAAGCCGAGTGACTAAATCCAAGTTTGTCTGCTAGTTTCTCAACAGTTACAATGGGATTTTGTTCCACCAGGGTTTGCAGGATTTCCTTGTCAAGCTCTACAGATCTTCTAAGACAAGGCTTGTCTTCTAGGCTGTAGTTTCTGGCTTGGAATTTCTGGAGCCACCATTGACACTGGCTTATGTTTATTATCCAATCCCCATATACTCGTTTACTTGTTTCAGTCATTTGACTGCGGCCATGCTGGAGCACCGTCTTTAATCGAGCAAATCGACCCCGGGACTTATTCTTTGTAAGCCCAGTACTTATTCTATCGGTCTCTTTTGCCGAACCGCTAAGTGGCGGGGACGTAGACACACCAGCATCAGTTGTCAAGCAATGCTAGAGGGACAAACACAGACACACAAACATATACACACACATACACACATATATATATATATATATATATATGTATATATATATATATATATATATATATACGACAGGCTTCTTTCAGTTTCCGTCTACCAAATCCACTCACAAGGCATTGGTCGGCCCGAGGGTATAGCAGAAGACACTTGCCCAAGATGCCACGCAGTGGGACTGAACCAGGAAGCATGTGGTTGGTTAGCAAGCTACTTACCACACAGCCACTCCTGCACCTATACTGCATTAATATTCCTTGCACTTTCCATTGCAGGGTTATCTTTATTGAACTCATGAAAGAACATACGCTGTATATACTCCTTTGTCACTTCCACTATAGCTTTGAAAGAATAACTTAAAAATTGAACTGCACTCTTCAAAACTTGCACTAGGAATAAGTACAAGGTAAAATTACTACCTGCTTTTATAGCAAGTTGATGCAGGTAGTTTATCCTGTTCCCTTTCGACTTTTAGTTCATGCAATTGAAAAAACTGCATTATTTATGGAAGGACCCAATATATATAAAGCAGTAATATGTTTTAGCCTGCCATTTTGTTTTAAACATCAAAGTACAATGCTACCCCTACAATTTTCACTGTGGTGTTTTGCATTAAATTTCTAACATTATACACAACTAGATAATAATAATATAATCAAAGGCACTCTAGCCAGTATAATCCTGTCTTCAGAGAATTATCGAAGACTACATTATTCAATGTCTTCTTTTTATTTAGAGATGGTGTGATTTGAGAGAGATTTAGTTATTATTTCTAATAGGTCAAGCAACCAGATAACAGTTCAAAGAAACAAATTCAACCATATTCAACACTGGCTGGATTGAAAGTAGATAATTGCTTTTTAATGATTTGTGATGTTTTTTTTCTTTTTTCTTTTATTTTTAATGTGTAAACCAGGAGGAGGAAGGGAAGAAGTTCTCCTCAGACCAGAAACCAGGTTTGGATGCTTGCAATAAATTGGACTCTACTAAAGGCACCCAGGGATCAGGTGATAGTGTTAAAATGGGTGGTATATTAAGCCTACCATTTAAACTAAAATGGTCACTCCAGTGGAATTCTATTTGAATAAGTGAGCAAGGAGTTACCACTGCAAGGACCAAAGATTAAAGCCATTAGAAAACCGATTATAGCAGCGACTCCATCTAAGAATATCTGAAGAAGGCATATTATTCCGAAATATATCAGATTATGGATGACTAAATTACAACAGGTATATAGCCCATTGTTTGTATTACAGTGCATTGTTGTACCATTCAAAACTTTTTATCCTTTACTATTTCATCTACCATTTTTCACTGAAAACACTACAAGGTGCTAAGCAGTGGCATCAAACCCAAAACCATATTTGTGAATCTAAGTCCTAACCTTGCAGTCATGTTTGCATCAAAGCTGCTGTAGTATTTCTGCTCTATAATAAAATAAGCACATAATGGCCTACATGCAGTTGTTCTATTTGTTAGATAAAATAGCAAAGTCTCTTTTGACTCAGACCCTACTGTCTTGGAAAGAAAGAAAGAAAAAACAAACATATGGCTGTGTGGTAAGAAGCTTGCTTCCCAACCACATGGTTCTGGGTTTAATTTCACTGCATGGCACCTTGGGTAAATGTCTTCTACTATAGCCTCAAGCTAACCAAAGCTTTGTAAGTGGATTTGGTAGACAGAAACTGAAAGAAGCCCATTGTATGTGTGTGTACCCTCACGATCACTTGACAACTGATGTGCTTACATCCTTGAAACTTAGCGGTTTGGCAAAAGAGACCAATAGAATAAGTACTAGGTTTACAAAGAAAAAGGTCATGGGGTTGATTTCTTTGATAAAAGACAGTGCTCCAGCATGACCACAGTCAAATGACTGAAACAAGTAAAAGTATAAAAGAATGTATTTCTACATAAAGTATATGTTTTTCTTTTACATTCAATTATTAGTTTGCTCAATCAGGGTTGACCTGGGGTCAAACAACAATAATTACTAGTCTACATTAGATTCAAATGGCTAAAATATAGATTATATAGGACATACTGAGTTCATAGATCATCATTAAAAATTTCCAATAGTTATAGCCTATCTGAGCCACATACACATGCATACAATATAATATGACAACTTCACTATTTTGTTCTTGCCTGATCAAGAATATCTATGGTCAAATGCAGTTGAACTAAGGCCATTATGTCCTTTTAGGTATGTACAAATATTATCCAGTGTAGCTTTCCTTTATTTAAGGTATGATTTGAAGATTTTTTTTACTGCTATTACCAACAAGTGGAACTGCATACAAGTTCTTCCATAGATTCTTGTTTGTTATTAGGATAAAGCAATTTTTTTCACCATTACATGGTGATATGGCTAGATATAATGAAAAACCATATGTAAAGGTGAATAATATATCTTGTCTCGAGAATTTATCAGTAAAGCATGCAAATCTTCATGCTTTTCAAAGACTGATATAATAGTATATGTTATAGCCAAACCATTAACCTGTTAATTGTTAATTAATGAAGTTAACATTTTATTAACAATTTAACTTTTAAGTTAACTTTGGAAATCATTATAGGACTAACTTGAGTTAACTTCCATTAACTTCAATTCAATTGAAGTTAACGGATTTTACTGTTTTGGTACATTTTAAAGAAGTCTTTAAGTGGTTTTGGAGCAAAAACTGATTTTATGTTTTTTTTTTCTATAATAAAAATTAATATTAACAGTTTATCATAAAATTCTGTTACATTTTTAGAGAATTAACTGATTAACAATTATCGAAGTTAACTTTTTGATTAATGGATTAAAGAAGCTAACTTTTCAATTAATAGTGCCAACCTTTAGTTATAGCTCATTTCAACTCAATTATTATAAGACAATTAATATCATTAAAACAGAACTTTTCTAAATGCAACTGCCTCTTTTATTTTCCTGCATTAGAATTCAAAGGGGGAAAAATATTAAGAGACAAGACTATTAAAAAAATCAGCATCATCTACTAAAAGGAATTTCTGTCTCATCAATAAGTTTTCATATTTTGCATTCAAACCAATTTTATTCTTTGAAGAAACTGCATTTACCTTAAGGAAGGTTTTGATTATACAAAGTTTTCTGTACAACAGTAACCTTTACAGGAAATGCACCCAAAATATCTCAGGAAAGATCATTAGACAAGAACACACTATATTAATACTAATGATTTGAGTATCTCTACTGCTATTAATATGTTAACATTCTCCAAAGAATTCTCTTTCCTGCCCAATCACAAGCAAACCATTCTTCACATACAATTTAATGGCACCAACTTGTTTTTTTCAGTATCTCAGCTTCTGGTTAGTATAACTGAAGCCAAACACAATATGATAATAATAATCCTTTCTACTATAGGCACAAGGCCTGAAATTTCGGGGAGAGGACAAGTCAATTGCATTGACTCTGAAAGGATGAAAAGCAAAGTTGACCTTGGTGGAATTTGAACTTAAAATGTAAAGATGGACAAAATGTTGCAAAGCATTTCGTATGGTGTACTAGCAGTTCTGCCAGCTTGCCACCTTATGTCATAATAATAACAGCAACCACAGCAATTCCTTCGACCACAAGCACAAGGCTTGAAATTTTGGATGAATTTGCTAGTTGATTACATTGACCTCAGCACTGAGCATATACTGAAGATATTGTCAAAAATTATTAAGTCTGTTTAAGTTTCAGCCAAATGGCTTCTGTTATCAAGATTATTCTTAGAGGAAAAAAAAAATGAATTTCTGTTATTAATTCACACAAGTTTCAACAAATGAGGGTTCCAGTTGTTCCATTATTGGAACTACCAACCCCTACTGTTGAAGTTGATTCCCTGAAACTTCATGTGCCACAACAGTGCTACCTTTAAAGTAAAGCCTATGTCATGGGCTTCTGCACAGTATCTAACTACCAAACTGTATTCACAAAGCTTAGTTCATCCGGAGGTTATGATAGAACACACTTGATAAACTAATAAATCACTCAGTTACACATCCATTTTCACTGTAAGACATTTCAAAACATTAGGAATCTTATAAGTATCATTTCTGAGAAGGGACAGAAAACATTTGAGTAGTTTTATTAACTGACAAAAGCAAGATATTGAGTCAGAAAGAATAATCTATAGCTATTTTGAGAAAACAGGAAATGCAAAAGAAAAAATTCCCATTAATAATGTCTGTTACAGTTTCATAAAGTGAAAACAGCATTTCCCCAAATGTTAAAATAGATAAATAAATAGGTGTGGTTGTGCGGTAAGAAGCTTGCTTC